>NW_008825267.1:29028-29881 GCF_000699105.1 Pygoscelis adeliae
CAGGGACCCAAACCTCCCGGCCGCTGCCCAAACCCCGCGCCCCAGCCCTGCCTGCGCACCCTTGCCTGCCCGCTCCTCTGCAGAGAGGCTGACGGTGCCCGCTTCTTGTGCATTCTGCCTCCGTCCGCTGCTGGCGCTCCCGGAGGGGCAAACCCCGCTGCCTGCAACCCAGGAGAGGCAACCCCTGCTGCCCGCGCTTCGGGAGAGGCAAAGCCTGCTGCCCGCACTCCAGGAGAGGCAAAGCCTGCTGCCCGCACTCCAGGAGAGGCAAAGCCTGCTGCCCGCACTCCAGGAGAGGCTGGTCTGTTGATACAGCGCCCGGCAACACTGACATCACTGGAAATGGAACCCGGTGACTTCACCGTCCCGGTGGTGTCCCCTCCCCCCCCGCCCCCCCAGTTTGTGCTGATCCCAAGGGGGCTGAAGCCCACGCGTGGCTCCAGACCCTCTCCCCATTCCCCGGGCTGGCTGCAGCGTGTCCCCCCATGCCCCTTGCTGCAGCGGGTGATGTCCTGGGTAGGGCCGCCCTGTAACAGAGCGCTGGGTGTCGTCCAAAACACCAACTTTTTTGTGTCTTTATTTCTGGGACGGTGACAGCATTCGCTTCGCTAGAGGTGCAGGGAGGCGGCCGGGCATAGCCTGGCGTCACCCTGCCGCCCTGCGGCACAGGGATCTGCGGGGATGGCACAGCTGGGGACGAGCGCGGCACAACCCGGCTGCGGGGTCAGCATCCTCTCAGTGCTCTTGCACGGCTCTGACGCTGCAGTTCTCCCCCCTGCGCTGCCCATGGGGCCCCGGGGGCTGTTTCCCCGGCCCCGCAGGATGGGGGGAGCTGCCTGGGGCGTGTAGCTGG
>NW_008825267.1:30881-31333 GCF_000699105.1 Pygoscelis adeliae
TGGCTGGGGGGAGGCTTGGGCACAGCCAGGCGCTGAGGTCTCTGCTCCCTGCTTCCCAGGAGGGTGCGAGCCGCCGGCAGTGCTGGCCGGGCACGGAGGGATCCCCCGGGCACCTCTCCCCCCTCTCCCACAGCTGGGCCACTTGTCTCCCACCCCCGGATCCAGGGAGCGGGGCATTGCTTACTGATGGGATCCGTGGGGCGATGGTGGTTGGCAGGATCTGGGGCAGCCCTTGTCCCTCCTCCTTCTGGACCTGGAATAATGTGGCTCAGATTAGCCTGGGGACACCCATCCCAGTGCCATGGGTACTGTGGGTGCAGCACCCTCCTCATCCCAACACGACCCCAGGCTCTGTGTGTGCCGGGCCGGCGCTGCCCTGCCAACAGCCCGTCTCCGTGGCACGTACCTCCCGGCAGGGCCCGACCTGCAGCAGGACTCACCCGACAGGCCGT
>NW_008825267.1:32063-32530 GCF_000699105.1 Pygoscelis adeliae
GCTGTGGTTCTGGGGGCCCGTGCAGGGTGGCACGGCCCCGGTGCCCGGGAAGGGAGGCAAGACTTCACAAAATGTGTTTGCAAGGGGGCTGGAGCCCCTGAAACACCTGAGAAATGCCCTTACCTGCTGCCCAGCCTGCGTCGGCAGCTGCCTGCAAAGGCAAGCGAGGCCTGTTACTGCTGCCGGGCACAGGGACACCCTTCGCGGTGCAGAGGGAGGGGACAGGGTCTCTCTCAGGGACGGTGAGGCTGCGGCTTACCGGCTGCTTGCAGGGTGGCTGGGCACGGATGGGGTAAACCCTCTGGAAGCAAAGACAGGCGGGTTTGTGGGGAGCCTCTTGTGCCGTGCACGCTCACACATGTGCGTGCTCTGGCACAGACACGTGCACAGCCCATGCTGGGCCTTACATTGAGGTAGAGGAGACCTGGTGCTCCCGGGGGGCCGGGGGGCCCGGGGGGGCCGGGGTT
>NW_008825267.1:32555-33398 GCF_000699105.1 Pygoscelis adeliae
GATTGGACTGGGCTATTTTGGTGCTGCCTTTTGGGGGGGGCAGCTATAAGAGACCCCATTGTTGTCCCTCATCCTTCCCGCTCCATTCCCCTCCCAGGGCTGAACCCCCCCAGGCCGGGACAGCATGCAGTCGCAAGCCAGGCAGTTTCTCTCACATGGGGGATGATCGCTCCATAAATCTCCGGCTCCTCTTTGCCGCCCTGCAGAGAAAGAGAGAGAAGATTGAGACTGATCTCCATCCTCCTCCCCTCCATCCCAGACGGCGCTGTGAGCCCTGCGGGGCTGCCGGTGGCGTGAGCCGTGGCATGGGGCACACAGAGCCGCCTGGGCTCTGGCAGCAGGATCCCCAAGGCCAGGCTGGGGTCCCCGGGCATCCCTCGTTGTGACAGGGCCCCACGAGCCCTGAGGACTCACCGTTTGGTACCCGCTGATGGGCACCCAGGAGCCGGACTGGCTGCCGGCGCTGGGGAAGGGGAGGTGGCCTGGTTTGCACCCATGTTCCCCGTAGCAGCACCCCTGGGTGAGCCGCAGAGAGAGGCACGATTAGAGCCTGTGCTGGGTGGTAGGGATGGGTGTGTGTGCTGTGTGCGTGCGTGGGTGCACTGCATGCTTGCATGGGTGTGCACACGTGCGTGCGCTCCCTGCGTGCATGGGTGTGTGCACATGTGCATTTGCGTGTGCTGCAGGGGATGGTGTGACTCGCCACCCCGCGCTGTGCCCCAGCCCATGTGGGGACTCTGTCGGTGCTGCCAGGGCGAGGCAAAGGCTGGCGCTGCCCTGGCACGGAGAGGGCGGTGGGGGAGCAGAGGCAGCACATGGGGCTCAGGGGATCACACTCAGGCT
>NW_008825267.1:36078-36353 GCF_000699105.1 Pygoscelis adeliae
GCGTCTGGGGGTCGTCGCCAGTGGGGGGTTGCTCAGCAGCACCTTCTGCGTGGGCTCCAAGTTGCCAGCATCTCCATCTGCAGGAGCAAAGGGGAGATGGGGTGGGAGGTGGCAGGGCTGGAGGGGGACTGGGGTGTCACAGAACTCCCAGTTCCTGGCACTCATTGCGGCCACAGCAGTGTGACCAGCAGTCCCAGACCCCGGAACCCCGCACCTCACCCTCCAGCCTTACGCCGGAGGTGCCCCTTCCTTGCTGGGGTGCCGAAGCTGGGGAT
>NW_008825267.1:37491-38353 GCF_000699105.1 Pygoscelis adeliae
AGCCGGGCTGAGCCCTGGGGACAGGGCTGTGAGGGCCAGGGAGGTGTTGGGGTCCTGCAGTGGGTGTGATACCTGTGCCCTGCGGTGTGTGCAGTCACCGTGTCCCACAGCGAGTGCAAATGGCCTTGTGTCTCGCTTGCTCCGTCAGGGCCACCTCTGGCTGGGGGTCTCCAGCCCTCTCTGACCCCCAGCCTCCCTTCTGCCCCTGCCCTGTGGTGACCTGCAGTCTCTACCCAGGGCTGGGGCAGCTCCAGACCCTCTGCGGGGAAGCAGCCTGAGCCCCCCACAGCCTCAGGAACCCCAAAGAGCCACCAAGGCTGGGAAAGGTGTTTTGGGAGCCCACAGAGCCCCAGGGCTGGGAGCGTAGGGCTGCCCTCTCACAGGTGGGGGTGCTGGGCTGCACCGAGCACCCTCCTTGGCTGTGGGGCCACGATCTTGGGTGGAGGGCAACATGGCTGTGGGGTGCACCAGCCCTGGCCCTCTCTCCATCTCGCAGGATGGTGCTGGGATGGGGACCTGGAGGAGCCATGCCTGGCCAGAGGCAGGGACAGCCCCCAGGGCTGCACAGCAAGCGTGTCCCCGTCCCCTGCGTGCTCTGCTGGACGCCGGCGCTGCCCTGCTGCCTCTGCCCGCAGACACAACAGTCTCCCCAGCAGGCGCTCAGCACTGCCAAGGCCTGATAAGGTGCCGCAGCCTGAGCGGGGCTGGGCACCTGTTTGGGTTTGGCCCCAGCTTGGACACCGTGTCAAGGCTGGCGCCTCTGCCCTGCGTCATGGCCACCGCGCAGCAGTGCCAGGCAGGGCAGGGGCTCCAGGGCAGCGCTGGGTGCTGATGCCCTGCACGGCGCCTGTGCCAGCTGGGG
>NW_008825267.1:39183-39904 GCF_000699105.1 Pygoscelis adeliae
ACCGCTGCACCGAGCCCCCCTCCAGGGCCATGCAGCGAGGCTCAATGTCCGAGTGTTTAATGACCATTAATTGCCTTGAAAGCGGTGCAGGGTGCAGTTACAAACCCCAGTGGCTCCCGCTGCTCAGCCAGATCCTTGGCAGGGCCGGCGCAGACCCTGTGGGATGTGGTTGTTCCCTGCACGTTGTGCTCGCCCCGCAGTGCCGCACAGGGCTGAGCTGGCTCCCCGCGTCTCACAGGGTGAAGGTCACCTTCCTGATGGGCTGCATTGTCTCCCGGTTGGTGCTGGCGGTGGGCATGGCGGTGGGGATGGCTGTGGTCATCTCGTCAGTCTTTGTGCAGCACAGGGTGGCGGTTTTGCTAGTGTTGACCAGGGCCAGAGTGGTGATGTGGCCAGGACCCAGATGCTGCTGTGCCGGTGTGTCCCTGGGCATGTGGGACGAAGCTCCCTGCAGTGCCCAGCCGCTCCTTGTCGCATGGCCTGAGTTCAGCAAGTCTCTGCCTTACACCTGGCCACAGCGCATCCTGTCCCTGGGACCCTGCGGCATCCTGTCCCCGGGGACAGGGAGAGGGGCTCTCTGCCCCCTTGCCACCCCCCGCAGCGAGCTGGGCGCGTGGGGGACAGACAGCCCGTGCAAGGCCTGCCCAGGCACCGCGGCATCTCACGCGGGGCAGGGTCAGCTAAGCTGCGCTTTGTGCCGGAGCTCACCCCACCCGGGCTG
>NW_008825267.1:41936-47423 GCF_000699105.1 Pygoscelis adeliae
GGAAACAGGAAAGAGGCCTCGGGGCACCTGCTTCCGTCGCAGGCAGGTCAGGCTGGGCTCTGTGCCGGGGCTCTGCCACGAGCTGTGTCCTTCCTGCAGCTGGGGAGGGTAGGGGGGTGTGGGCAGCAGGCAGGGCCAGGCTGGAGAAACCCACTGCCTGAGGGCTCTGTCCGCGCCTGTCTGCCCCAGGACCCTCTCGCAGGTGTTGGTTGTGGCCCCCTGCCACCCCCGTGGTGCTTGGGCAGGGCCTGGGGGCCGGGAGCGGCGCTGGTGGTGGGAGCCCAGCTCCAGAGCTGCGCAGGTCGCACCGCGGCTTTGACAGTGAGAATGGAGCTGCTCCCGGGGGCGGCGTGTGGAGACCTGGCCCCTGGGGCTGGCCCATCGGTGGGTCTGGATGCCATGCTCCCCCTTCCCTGTCCCACAGGCTGCGATGGGGACTATGTCCCCTGGAGCTAGGGAGCAGCATCCCGCCACAGGACAGTCTGTGAGCTGGCCTGGCCCTGTGTCCCCACGTGGGGTCACCCAAAGCTCCCCAAGCGGCAGAAGGGGCTGGAGCAGTGTCCGTCCCTGTCCGCCTTGAGGGCTGGATCCCAGCTCCGTTCCCTCCTCGCATAGCTGCTCCATGGCAGCTCTGCCGGTGTCCCCATGGTGAGGAGGAACCTTCATGGATGGGCCACTCCGGCTGCCCCTCTCCAGGGACGGGAGTTGGTCACGAGTGCTCAGCATGGGGTCTGCTGTGGAGACCCCCTGCCATGCCTGTCTGTCCTCATCCCACATCCTGCAGGAGCTGTCTGGGCTCCCTGGCCCGGGGCTGTGTCGGGCTGCCAAGGCCTGTTGGTTTTGGCCGTGCCCTGTGTAACGCAGCATTTTTTCCCAGAGCCTTTAGGAAACAGACTCGCAGTTTTTTCCCTTCCTTCCCGCGGTGTTTTGGCCTTGCTGGGGACAGGAGGGTGGCCGTGGGAGCCGGGCTCGCCTGCCAGGCACCGTGCCTGCCTGCAGCGTCGCAGGTGGCAGGATGGGGGAGCGGGCAGCGGTGAACCCCTTCACCCGGGACTGCTCCCCCACAGCACGTTGCTCGTGCGGCCCCAGTGGGAAGGTCCTGGTGGGACATCTGAGCCGCGGGTCCCTGTCCTGCTCCAGCAGCCCGGAGCCAGTGGGAGCGTGGGGCTGGGGGCTGCAGGCTCCATCGCTCCCACCGCAGCCCTGCCTGGCACAGCGAGGGCACCCTGGCATGGCCGTGCATCCGATGGGTCCCCTTCGAGTAAGCAGAAGGGAATTAAATGCTTATTTAGGGGCAGGGACATATGGAGCAGGTGCCCCCCAGCTGTGCCCACGTCCCCCGGGGCTGAGCCCGCGCGGGTGCTGGGTGAGCAGAGGCTGCAGCGGGCGGGCGGCTGGGAAGCGGTTAACATGCAGCTTGTACAGTAAACACTTTGTCTGGGGGCTCGGCCTGGGGGGCTCTGCATTCCAGGGAAGAGGCTGGGATCGGTGGGGGCTGGGCTAAGGCTGGGCTTTCGGAGGGGTTGGATGATGGCTCCCTGCTCCATCACCAGGAAAGAGCCTCTCCGCTTGCCCAGGACCCGCGACACCCGTGGGATGGGACTTTCTAGGAAGCGAGGGAGCGGGTAGCCGCTCTCTTGATCCGAGACCCTCTCCTGTGGCTGCGGGTCTGGGGACCTTGTGCAGGACCCTGGTCCCTCCCTCCTGCTCCCAGCCCTGCCAGCTCCAAGCTGGCTCCCAGGGCATCCCGCTGCTCGGCCAGAGCCCTGTGGTGGGGCCAGCCCTGGGAGGTTCCAGCTGCAGCTTTTCGGCACAGCCTGTGGGTGCCTGGGGAGGTGATGGCTGAACCTGTGTGTGGCAGCCGGGAAGAGGTGAGGACGTTTTCCCCAGCACACATGACGAGTGATTTAATACTGGGTAAATAATTATGTCTGGGAAAAACTGACCCCATGGGAGTTCCGTGCATCCCGTGTGGTTGCTGTAAGCAGTGACTGGGACGGATTCTGTTCCCTTCCCACGTGCAGTGACCCAGGAGGCACGGTGGTGGCCGAGCCCCGGCTGGATGGTGCACAGGCAGTGAGGACAGGCTGGGTTCAGCCCCCGGCAGTGTCCACCCCGCAGGCATCCATCACTGCCCCTTTCTGCCCGGTCAAGGGGGCTAGGCGAGGCTGTTGCCCTGTCCCAGCTGTCCCCCAGGATGGGGTCTGGCCTTCGCCCATGCTTGGGTTTCTCCGGGCCGGGCGCTGCTCCTGGCGAGGCTCTGGTCCCTATGGGCAATCATCTGCATCTGCATCCCTCACTCCCTCTCCTGCATCCCGACCTCTCCTACATCGGGCTCACATCGGGCGCCGAGCCGGGAGGCGCAGATGTGCTCGGCCGTGTTTGAGCACGGCAGGGCTCAGCAGCGTGTCCCCATGGGATGGGGACAGGCCAGGCTTCCCAGCTGGTGTCCCTGGCCAAGGGGCGGTACGTGCCTGGTGCCTGTGCCCCAGCCACCCCAGTACTGCAAGCTCCCCGTGCTCCGCTGGGGCTAGTGCCCGGCAGGACGAGTACAGACTTCCCCGTGCCGGCGCCTGTCAAGTTGAGAGCCCCGGCAGCCAAGAGAGCTGTCGCTGTGCCACAGCCCTGCCAGGACCACCCGCAGGCGACACCAGAGGTGCCAGACGGGGAAGCGGAGGGTGCTGGCACTCGCCAGCGCTCATGTGCCGTGTTGGCCACAGACACATGGATGTGTGCCCTCTGGCCCATGGGGCACGTGGGGTCCTTTGCGCCTGGGCTCCCTGGGGGGAGCGGGGCTGGAGCTGCGGGGGCCCCTAACACTTATCCCTCTCCCACAGACCCACACATGCTTCCAAGGCTTCGCTCTCTGCTCCAGGCTCTCCTCCCATGGGAGCCACGCGGTGGAGCCCAGGGCCCTTCACTGCTCCGTCGGGCTCAGTGCGGTGAGTCACAAGTTCGGCATGTGACCAACCTCATTTGCAGCTCCTGTTAATTGAAGGCGACGCTGAATGACTCGTTTGTGTCTCCTGTCCATGGGCGAGCAGAAGGCCGGGCAGAAACCCTCCTCCTGCTGGGACGGGGCGGCTGGTCTGCGTGGCTGGCGAGGGCAGCACCCGTTCCCATCCCCTTGGCACCCGCTTCCATCCCAAACTGAGCAGAGTGGCTTGTCCCAGCCCTGGCTCCCCCCAGCCCTTGGCCAAGCAGGCCCCCCCCCTCCGCTCTGCCTGTCCTCCCCTGCCGCTCAGAGACCTCTCTCTGCCGGCACAGCCCCAACTGTGACCAGCAGCACCAGGGTGGTGGTGGCTGGTGCATGGGCTGCCCTGCGTGGCCAAGGCTGCCAGGCAGAGCGGGACCAGGGGGAGAGGCGTGAGGAGGCTCGGGGGCACCCCGCAGGCACCGGTGCTGCCGGGGCTGGCATCCAGATGGTGCTTCCCAAGGGGTCGGGGCAGAGCGGGCTGCACCGGGAGTGGCGTGGGGGGCTGGCAGGTCAGGGGCCTCCCGGCTCCACCGAAGTTGCTTTTTCCATGCCTTTGTGCATGAGTGCGAGGAGTTTCCTCATCCAGCTGGTGCAGGATTGCCAAGGGAGGCGAGAGGCTCCTTGAGCTGCCGCATGTTGCTTAGCGGGTGGGAAAGTGACCCCGAGGACAGCAGAAATCCCTGCCGTGGGGGGGGATCCTGGAGCTGGTGTGCGAGCTGGGGGACCGCGGGTCCCAGAGCTCTGTCCGCAGAGCCGGGTGCCGGGTGAGAACCGCCTCACTGCCCGGAGGCATCGATGTTTCATGTGACCTTATGAAAATGTTATTGGCATCTGGTTTTATTTAAGCCAAGAGATTTGACGCTCTGAAGGCGTCTGGTGGGGGGAGGAGGGGTGTTCGTCCGTGCCGGGGCTGGGTGAGGGCTTCCCCCTGCGCAGAGCGGGCAGTGGCCGGTGCCCTCTGGTCCTGCCTTTCCACGGTGCGGGAGCAGCGCATGGAGGTGCCAGGACTTTGGCATGGTGGTCCCCACCGGAGCCAAATCTCCTGCCTGGCTCTGCCTTCCTTCTCCTCTTCCACCCCGAGGAGGTGCAGGGGGGAGGCAGGGGAGGGAAGGAGCATCCCTGCCTGAAGCCCCCCGAGCCCCCGGCTGGGCTCTGCTGCCAGTGCCTGCGTTGCACCATGGCCCCGTGGTTGGTGCCACTGGTGCTGGTGCGCGCCAGGGCTGGCATCGCTCTGCATAGGGTCCTGGGAGACTTTGGGTTTGTGTTTCAAATTTCAAGGGCATGAGCCGTTTCCTGGAAAAAATCGACAGATTAAACAAAGAGCAAATAACACGAATGAAGGAGAAGGATTTGATGGGGCTTCGCTGTGAACTTTAACCGGGCCGCTGGGAGCCGGTCCAGGAACGCTTCACTGCAGGGGAGCCTCCGCGTGAGGTGCCGATGGGAGACCGTGGCCGGGATCCCGCGGGGACGTGGTGGGCAGGAGGCTGCGGCTCCGACCCTGCTGCCTGCCTGCGGCAAGGGCCGGGGCCGGGCATAACCCCGGCAGCCTCTGTCCCCGATGCTGTGAGCCCCTGAGTGCTTCCACCCATGCTGCACCGTGACACCCCCGCGCCTGGTTTGGGAAGGTTTTTCCCGTTGCTGGCTGCAATATTGATTAGTACAAGCCCAACCCCGGGATAAACTCGGGCAGGGAACCCTGGCCGCTTTCCTCTTACAGCCCAAGTGGGTTGGGAGTCAAAACGCTGCTCGGGCTGTGCCTGACGTGGCCTCTGAGCACAGGTGGGACCCTGGCTCCCCGGGGAGTCCCCCCTCCGCAGAGCGTTAACAGGCCCCAAACTGGAGGAACCGTCAGCTTTTTAAAAATGAAGTCGCGCAGAGAGCTCGGGTCTCATGACACTTCCTCCAGCTGCCAACATCTGGGATCGCAGTTTGGCTGCGCTCCTGGCGCAGGCAAGGATGCCAAGCGCCGCCTTTTGGGATTGGCCCCACGGGAGATTAACTTTCTTATTCCAGGAATTTCTTCTTTCATGTTTTTGCGGGGGCTGTGCCCCACGGCAGAGCACAGCTCCGCTCCCGGCCACGGCGCCTGGTGTTGCCCCGGGCCTGGCGGGTGCTCAGCACTGCCCTGGTGCAGCCTCGGTACCCACGTTCCCACAGCAGCTCCTCAGAGGCAGCTTTTTGGGGGCACCGGAGTCTTGCTGGGACTCCCTGGCTGTGCATCCCAGGTCACCTTCCAGCCTCGTGGCTCCGGTGCCGTGGGCGAGCACCCGGCGCCTGGTGGCACATGACTGGTACGTGGCACAGCCGGACCCTCGTGCTGCACAGCATACCCGAGCGACAGCCCGGCGCTCTCTCAGCGTGCATTTGCAACCCTACAATAACAGATGCACGGCAACAAGCCCGTGAATCATGGCTAATGAGTCGTAAAAACTCCCAGGAGCCTTTCCCAGTGCTGCAGGGAGAGCTCAGCCCTGCATGGTCGCAGGGGCAGGAGGGGACCCGGGGCT
>NW_008825267.1:47786-48324 GCF_000699105.1 Pygoscelis adeliae
GCAGACCCGGACGCACGAAGACCTGTACGTCATCCCCATCCCCAACTGCGACCGCAACGGCAACTTCCACCCCAAGCAGGTAGGATGGGCTCTCCCCCATCACGGGGGGCCGGGGGGGGTGCTGCTTGCGTGGAGGCATTTTGCAGAGCCGGGAGGGGGGGATGGACAGACGGGCCGGTGCTGGGGCATGGCAGGGCACCCACAGCTCCTGGCTTCAGTGGGAATCACCCTTCGGGTGTTGTGGGGCTCTTTGCCAGAGCCCCGGGGTAGGATGGGGGTGGCAAAGCCCCTGCGAGAGCTCCCGATCGCCCCAGTCAGGCAGCCCGCAGGGATGGGGCCGTGGGGGCCAGGCTGGGCGCCCCTCACCGAACCTGTCCCCTCAGTGTCACCCGGCGCTGGACGGGCAGCGAGGCAAGTGCTGGTGCGTTGACCGCAAGACGGGGGTGAAGCTGCCGGGCTTCCTGGAGCTGAAGGGGGACTTGGACTGTCACCAGCTGGCGGGCAGCATGTGAGCGCGACCGTGGCAGCCCCGCGCCAT
>NW_008825267.1:52448-54944 GCF_000699105.1 Pygoscelis adeliae
GGCGGGGGGCTGGACTGCAGCAGCCTGGAAGTGGAAAAAATGCCTGAGCTGAGAGTGTCTGGTTTGTAGATCCCGGGACTGGGCTGCGGGAGCGGGGCCAGTGCCTGCCTGCGCTCAGCAACATCTGCAGCCTGCGCGGCTCAGGGGCCAGTCCCGGGCATCCCACTGGTGTGGGGACAGGCTCAGCCATACCGTCCCTGCCCAAGCACCTGGTCCCCCCAGCCTGGGGGACACTGTGTTTGGGGTTCAGTAGCCCTGAAAATCCAGGCACCCACAACGCCTCAGGAAGAGCTACGCCGAGCAGGGATGGGGTGGGAAGCAAATGATTTTGTGCCTCCTCGTGAGTCCCAGCTCAGCCTCTGTTCGGTGCCACCGCGAGGGCAGCGAGGATCATCACCACCGGCCCTGCACAGCGGCACAGAGCAGTGGCAGGGCCCGGAGACGGCACCAGGCTAGGACGAGATGCTGGACGGGCTTCAAGGTTCAGGGGAGGACAGGGACAGGCACCAGCTCACACCAGGGTGACGTGCTCTTGGCCAGGCAGTGCCACCAGCCTCATAGAGCCGCAGCCTGCAGCACATGTACATGTGCGTGCCGGTGCCGGTATGCACCGAGCATCACCAGCTCCGGTCAGTGTTTTGGGAGGGTGTCAGGGGACCGGTAGCTGAGAGATGCCCAGGCGTGGCAATGCTGGCGGCTGCACGCCTCCTGGCTGCCCGGCGCTCCCAGCCATGGCTCGGCTTTCTCATGGTGTTTGCAGCAAACGTGCTCGCCGGGGCAGCTGGGAGGCAGCGTCGCCTGCGGTCACGTTGCAGGAGAACGCTGAGTCTCCGGCGTCGCAGCTCCCCGAGGCTGGAGGTGTCATCCGGGGCCAGTGCCAGCCTGATGCTCCGGTTACTGGAGCTGTGTGGCCGGCGGTGCTCGGGGTTGTGCAAACACCCTGGAGGAGTTGGGCCCGAAGGCAGCCATCTGCAGCCAATGTAGACAAGCGCAGTAATTTGCTGGCGCAGCAGATCAGCAGCCGGACCAGGGAAGAGGCCAGCTCTCCTGGAGCCCGGCCCAGCGCCCCGGCCCCACGTTGTTGGCTGCTCAGGGCTGGGGCTACCGGGGCTCTCCTTCAGGGCCCCCCTCTGGCTGCCCCCAGCCCTGGTGGCTGCGGGGGCACCGGACTGGGCTTGGGAACCGACTTGGCTGGAGAATCGGGGGGGCGGGGACGTGCATTTGGCAGAGCCGCTGCTGGGAGCGCGGGGGCTGGTGCCGCAGGGTCCGGAGGTCATTTGCCCCTTCCCGTGATGGTTGCAGACCGGGGGCACCTGCCTCCTCCCTGCTCCCCCGCGTGCCGCTGCTCCTCCCTGTCGGCTGAGGGAGGGCTGTGGCCCTTTCCCTCTTCTGGAGGTCACCAGGAAGCCGGTGACAGGAGGAAACCGAGCCCTCCTGCACCCTCCATGTCTCCGGAAGCGCTGCCAGCCGGGACCCCCGGGTAGGGCTGCGCCAGGCAGCGGTGGCAGGACCCCGTTGTGTCGGGATGGGGGAGGCAGGCGGTGATGCTGACCCCCAGCAGTGTCTGGGGGCGGGTCTGGGGCCCGGGGGGGCCGGTCCCCGGGGGAGCAAAGCTCTGCACATGCTCTACCTGCAACAGCCAGCAGCTCCCCGTCGCCTGTGCAGGGCAAGGACGTTTCTGTGCAGAAACCCCTGTGGCCACCATGCTGCTGCCCGCCCCGCTGCCACCAGGGCTTTGTGTGTCACCCACACATGAGCACACGTGTCCATGCACCCACATGCATGGTGGGTGGTCACCAGTGCCATCTGTGTCCCTGTCACCAGGGACAGCCTGGCCACATGCCACAGCATTGGTGGCTTTCGGGGTCTTGCTGTGGCTGGGGACATGGGGCATCACCCCTTGGCAGCAGAGGCTGCTGGGAACAAACTCGCGAGCCCGGCCAGGACAGGGTCTGGGTTTGTTACAAAATGGCTGGAACTGGACCCAGGAACCAAAACCAAGAGCTGCGCTTCCAGGAAGCCTGGGACAAACTTTGGAAGCCATGAGGAGCTCAGAGAATTGTTTGTTTTTTCCTGAATCCAGGTGGTTTTGGCTGAACTGTCCCCGCGGTGTCTGAGCCTGTGCTCCAGCTATGCTGCGCTGGAAAAGGGTTTTCCATGAACTAAAAATTCCACGTGCGGAAGATGGTGCTTGGCGATGGGCCCGCTCCCCATCCCAAAGCAGCCCCAAAGCGGGGAAAAGCAGCCGTCGCCCCGTTCCCCAGAAGATGAACCCTCCCGGTTGCGGCTGGAGTTCTACAAAAGGGAGCTGGATTTGACGATGCAGGGGAGCAGCGTGCAGGGGCCCGGGCTCGGGGGCGGCAGCGCAATCCCCCCCCAAAGCACCGTTTGGAGCCAAAGCCTTCGAATGTTCATATTCCCTTTGTGCTTATCGCTGCTGTCCTGAACAGCGTCGCGATAAACACGACGGAGTGCAGGGCGCAGGCAGGGCGCAGG
>NW_008825267.1:55306-60073 GCF_000699105.1 Pygoscelis adeliae
GGGTCACAGGCTCGCCCAGCCCGGCCCCAGGCTGGGTGCTGGGTCTCAGCTGAGCAGAGCTTAGGGCAGACAGGCTGGGGGGGGACACACAAAGCCTTTAGTTTCTCGTCCTGGAGCCGGGTGCTCCCCCCACCCCACGCAGGAACTCCGGTATCTGGTTTTATCGTTGCCGCAGAGCTGTTGCAGCTGGGTGCCGTTTCACAGCCTGGCTGGAGGAGAGTGACTTTTTCTTTAAGTGCAACGCGTGCGTATGCTTGGCAGTTTAAGAGAGCAGAGTAACGTATTTCAGTTGCTAACATCTCTGCACTGTTTGTGGCAAGATAAATGATCCACTGCTTTATTGAAAATACCCCTAGGCAGGGTTTGTTAGCACAGGGTCCGAAATTAAAACAACGTAGAGGCACCAGGTAAGCGAGTGCTAAGGGAGACGGCTGTATGGTGGGCTCAGAGCCGCTCTACTCCACTCGGAGATTACAGCGAGAGCTGAATCTTCAGCTGGTGTAAATCACGGCAGCACCGATTTCCACAAGGCTGCGCCAATTTACGTCATCTGAGGATCTGGCCCAAATTCATGCAAGTCATTTCCAAAAACCCAACATTTTACTGTCATGAAAATGTCAACATTTATTTCTCAGCTTGCCGTGATGCCTGGAGGTTGAGCTAGCCTGTAACCCCGCTTTGCAAATAAAGGGCAAGAGAATTTACCAGCACCAGGCAAAAATACGCTGCCTTTCAATGCTTCTTGCTCTTCAAGGGAGGCAGGACTTTTCAGCAGGGCCTAGTGATTTTATATGCTTTGATTTGCAAAACTGCCTCCTGATGCTGGTCTGTTGTCAGGGAGGCGAGTCCCCCCCTACCTGCATCAGAGCTCCTCTCCTGCGGCGTTGGGGGGGGGTTTTAGGGCCGAGTCCCCGCAGGTGGGAGCTCAGCTTGGACACCCCGGGTGCAGGCATCCCCCGCTGCCGGTAGAAATCTCAGCCGGAGTATTTCAGTCCTCGAGAGAAAAGCGAACGGTGCATGCCAGCTGAGGGAGGCAGCGGTTCCGTTCGGTGAGCACAGCTCCCGTCCTGCAGCTCCGCTCCCAGCTCGGCACAGCTCCCCACGGGCAGCCATCCCGTGCCGGCCACCGCGGCGAGCGCTGGCCACGCGATGCCCTGCGGAGGGTCTTGGGGAAACATCTCATCCCACCAGAGCATAAAATCTTTAACTGAGACTCTTGACATGACGGTATATAACAACAAAATATAAATATGAGCTGTTGCCAAAATGCAACCCAGAAGCAGGAAAAGGTGATCAGCAGAAGCTCGGCAGCGTGTGGGCAGCTGCCAGCCTGGAGCTGTCCTGGGGTTTCTGTCCTCTACGGGCCCGGCAGGAGCTTGCATAGAAGGTCGATGACAAGCGACGCTGGCTGCACGGTGTCGTACTCTGCAAACAGGTGACAGAGGTTCTCCGAATCTGTCTGGCTTTTGGCCACAAACCCAAAGATCCTTTGAAAAAGGAGAGAGAGCCTTATGTAGTTTGCATCCAGGAATCCAAAGGAATATGCTTAAACTAGGCCCGGCCACAAAGCAAAATCCCGGTTCCAGCAATTCCACCTTGGCCCGCTCCCCAATCACGTTTACTTGGAAGCAAAACAGCCGAGAGAAGTGTTTCTGGCAAGGCTTCCCCAGCTGTGAAAAGTTTCTTGAACGCAAGGTAGAGCCAGATATAAACTCACTTCCTGAGCCCAGAGCAAGCGAGTCACTGGGAAGGCTGACGGATTTGGACGGGGGCTTTCTACATGAGGGGAGGCAGAGAATTGGGCTTAGCCAAGCCTCTCATCAAAACCTACAGAGCAAAACTCCCCACAAAGCTTCACCCATCAGTCCCACATCTCATCGTGCCACCGCGTTAACTTTTATGGCATCCCCTCTTCATTTTTAAGCTTTGATTCTTTGCTGCTGTGCAAAGCTTTGCAATGCACCCGCTGGAGAAGCGAGGCTGGGTCAAAGCAGCATCTCCCCCCCAAGGTTTCCACCGGCACGCTTCAGCTGCGGGAGGTCCCTGCGCAGGTCTTACCTCGAGGACTTGCAGTACTTCTGCCACCTGAGGGAAGAACAGAATTGGATTTGCTCAGAAGAGTGATATTTAACTCATTCCATCAGCTGCAAAGTCAAGGTTTCTATTTAGCTAAACCCAGCGCATTAAGCCCGGGGCAGGGGCTGCACAGCCGGTGGTTGGGATTTGGGATTTTAAGCGGTAGAGAGTTGGGAGCAGCGGAGCCGCACTGGAAACCGTGGGGAAGCGAGCACCGCGCGGCGGCTCCGACCAGCTCGGGTGCCCTCATCCCGCAGAGCAGCCGATAACTCACTTTCTGTTCTCAGGATCCATCCCGCAAAACCTGACGGCAGCCAAGGGGTAGTGTCGCCTGAAAAACACCCTGTTGGGGGAGGAGCAGAGCGTGGCGTTAGAGGAGGAAAGTGCCTGGGCAGAGCTGGTGGGAGAAACAGGCATTTGCAAATTCAAGCCCTGCTCAAACTGTCGTGGCTGCTGGGGAATGGGGGGTGTGGGGGTCCCGCTCCCCGGGGCTGCCTCCAAGCTGGCAGCTGGCAAAGTGCAGGCAGCTCTTGGGCTGAGCCGGCTCCTGCCTCCCACTCTTGAGATGTTGCCACTAGCTTTACGTAAAGCAGCATCATGCCCTGTGCTGTAACAGAAGGGGTCAAGTCCATCTCTGGATTGCAACACGGATTTGTCCTAGCAGGCCAGTTTTTCTTGACGTGCTGCAGATCAGCGCGTTGGCAGGCTGAGAGGCAAGAAGAGAGCTGTGCGGTCACAGGCGAGCTGCATTTCCATGACCATTTAGCTCTCCCCCGCAGCTCCCCGCCGGTGAGCCCTTGGCCGTGGCAGCAGCCCGGCAGCCCTGTCCTGACCCTCCCCATATGGCTCTTACTTCCTCTGGATGTCCGTCAGCGTGACTCCCTGCTCGGCCACTCTGAAGTGCACGAGGGTGGGTGTGGGCAGTGTCTCCAGCTCGAAGGTGGAGGAGATGGCTTTCTGGATGGCCGGGGCTCCTGTGAGCGTCTCCATGTTCACCGAGTTGAGGTACAAGACGTTGCACACTGCAAGGACAGCACAGAGCCAGGCTCAGCACGGGGCCAGCATCACGCCGGCGTCTCGCTGCGCTGAGCACGTGCAGCACCAAGCACAGCGGTGCCGGGTCCTGGGCCGGGTCCCAGGCATCATCCTGCAGAACCGGACACATGTACGTGGGTCAGATTTGTTTTGATGAAAATTAAAGATTTGGTGACTCAGAAATTCTTCACAGATTTATTTTGGTTTATTTTAATTCTTTGCACTAATTGTTTTAAAAGTCGAAGTATTTAATTTCCGGTTTCTAAATGTCAGATTTGGATTTTTTTTCTGTTTATTACATATTTCCTTTAATGAAAAGCAGAAATACCCCAAGCCAACTAACAGCTGAAGGCCAACGTAAAACATGACATTTCAGGCTGATTGAGCTGTTTAAAGGGCTGTTCTGGGTCAAACTAAACTTTTCAGCTTGCCAACTTATTTTTCAGAATTTCCAGCAAAACAAAGCGGTTCCCAACTCCCCTGACTGCGCCGTGACCCATCTGCGTGGTCTCCTGCCCATCGCTCTCTGCTCTCACCTGGAGCCCACCCACCGCTGCACCCAGGCTGGGGGCACCTGGGCGCAGAAGAGAAGCGAAGACCCTTCCCCGGCCTGCTGTGCAGTTTCCATGCATCTCCCATAAGGTCCCTCATCAATTTAACCAGCCCCCAACTGCCCCATCCCTCTCCTAGAAACTCCAGATGTTCAGTGCCCATCAGTTCAATACCCTGGTTGAGGCCAACAGGAGAGAGGCTTAAAAATCAGGGGCTATTTAGAATTGTGGGAATTGTGGGTCTTTTATCAGCCTTGGGACTTCAAGAACTGTCTTTTCAAAGCTTACTTCACTATTGTGAGGACCAAAAGTCCCCTTCCTTTAAAAATCTCAGGTTCCCTTGCAGGCCCATGATCTGAGGATGTGAAGAATACCCGCAGGTGTCTCCAACCTGGTGATAAAGCCAGGAGGGGGACATTGCACCGGCACCCACAGATGCACTGGGGTGACCTGCTGTTCTGCACAGGTCCAAAGACAGTGCCGGCTTTTCAGCTTCTGTTGTGAATGGTGTCAGAATGGACGACATAAAAAAAGAGAGTCCTGTGGTTGATACGGAAAGACTAAAGCCCAAAGCATGGGTGCATGCCCAGAGCTCTAGCTATTGGAAACTCGACTGTCCCCTGGTGACAGCAGCCTGCTCCTTCCCTCACCGGCAGTGTTCTTCAGCAGGGACAGTGCGGATTCAGGAGCGCAGTCAGGGCTATCTTCTCCATCAGCAAGATCTGCACAAACGACAGACAGGAGCACTGATGTCCACAGGTCAGGCTGCTCTGGGTCACCACTTTGCATTGGGTGAAATTCCTTATCTCGCAAGAGGCCCAAAGGCCCAGGACCGCTTAAATCGCAGGGGTTTAGAGCAGTAATTAATTTAATTGTCCTCCGTCTCCCTCTCCTGGCTCCATTCATCTCTGATCTCCCCACTCCTCCTTTCCTTGCCCACCCTCAGTTGTCCCCTGCTCCCCGCTGCTTTGCTGACCACCCTCCATCCCCAGGCAGAAGCAAGTCACCACCATCTTGTACTCGAGTCAGGTCTTGCAGGTCCCTGCTCCACCTACAGCCCGGGCAATCAGCCCCGTTGTGGGGGCACCCGGGCGGCTCACACTCC
>NW_008825267.1:60093-83118 GCF_000699105.1 Pygoscelis adeliae
GTGGCACCTGGGCTCCTCAGCCTCCTCCCTACTGCAGGACCGTCCCCGTCTCCCCAGCCCAGCAGGAGGGACCGCTCGGAGCATCTCTCCTGCCCCTGACACCTACCTCGGCTGGGGATGCTCAGCTTGCAGGGCAGTGCCAGCGGGGTGATGGCGTGCTGATACACGAAGGCAGAGAGGCTCCCTGCAACACAGAACCGCGAGTCGGGGGGGGCCTGGTGCCTGAAACCTCCCACCCGCGCGGCTCTGGCCCCTCAACAGTGTCCCAGGGACCTGAGAAGGGGGGAAGGGGGGAGCTAAGCTGGACTATTTGGGGCCCTCACAGTGACAAAAGCGGGTTTTCCACCCCCCACCCCATGTTCTTGTTTTGGAGACTACTACTACAGTCTCACAGGCAGAGAAGTGTGGGCAGGAGCCAGGGGCTGGAGGGCCCCCACGCAACACACTCACCGCAGGGCTGTGAAGCAGCCCCGGTCCTGGCCGGCGCTTCAAGGGGCTTTTGGAAACAGCTCCTGGAGCTGCCAGGGCTGCTGCAGGTGATGGCACCATCCTTACCGAAATACAGCTCCTCGCTGGCTCCTTTCAAGTGCACTCCTTTGGCAGATGACTCGATGAGGAAGTGCCGGACGAGGTCACTGCTCTCATTGCCTGGAAGCGGGATTGAAGACAGCGTCAGCACCGGCACAATTGCCGTTGTTTCACCCCTGCCCTCCCCTGCCTGCCCCGTGGCCCCGTCCCAGGGCATCCACCGTCGCTTCTGCTCTGCGTGGCGAGCGCGGTGCCAGTCCCCGTGCATGGGGATGGGCATGCACAGACGCCACTGCCAGCATCACTCGCACAACCAGAGTCCTGCGGCTTCTCAGCTTGCTTTAGTCTGACTGGTTTCAGTTAAATCCCTGAAGCAAACCCCACCTTTCTGAGTGAGTGCCTGTACCTGTCTGGCTGCCAGATGGAGAGATGGGAACCTTCATCGCCAGTCCGAAAGACCCCCGGTACGATGTGCTGTCCCGCACAATGAACGTGCCTGGCTCCTTGTCCTTCAGCAGCTGGATTGCTGTCAAAGCACAGGCGGAGGCTCAGCCAAGCAAAACAGGTGGAACCTCCCCGCATTGCATTTTGCGTCTGGCCGATGCTCTCGCAGGGAGTCGCTCCTTGCCAGCAGCGAGAAATCATCAGGAGCGTTTGCTGAGGACACGCACGTCCCTCGTGCGGGTACCGACTGCAGTGCCCCGGCAGACGGAGGGGCCCCAGCTCGGTGCTGCAGGTCCGTGGTCCCCAGGAAAAAGTCAGCCCCTCCTCAGGCCATGCGGGTAGCAGCACAGTCAGAGGCAGGAGAAGCTTTTCTGGATCGGGGGGGGCTGTGGTGGTACAGCGCCCTGAGCCCTCCCCCTAGACCTGTAAGTAGGTCTCTCAATGCCCACGAACCCCAGTATACTTTGAATTGCCATCACCGAGTCCCCACAGGACCTCAGCATGGGCAAGAGCTGGACTGAGGTGCTGCGGGGAGGCAAATTCCAGCCTGGGGAACAGGCAGCAGTCCTGCAGACCCACAGAGAGCAAGTCTGAGACGGGGTTATCCCAGCAGAAACACTTACTGCCTTACCTTGGTCCCTGGTTATGCTCGGCTTGAACCAGTATTTCGATGTGTCCATCACAAACTTCATGGTTGGCTGCCCAGCCCTGAGGGGACCTGCAAGAGACCTTACGGCATCAAGGCCAGCGTGGGACCTGAAAGACATCACTGAGCAGGACAGAGCCCTAGCAAAGATATTTCTCTTCCAGGCTGGCTAGATTTGAAGTGTTTTTTCAATCCTTTTGACCAGAGCTTCCTCCCTACTCCTCAGAATAATTCACTCTCCACGAAATTATCTCTCTTGGCAGGCTGCGATGGAGTGCAGGGAGGCAGCACATGGAATCCCCCAGCAGTGCCAGTCTGTCCAACCCTGCACAAGTCCACTGGACCATGGGGATTTACACCAGCTGAGGATCTGACCCGCAAAGCGCTCCTGCTATTCCCATAAGAATCCCAATTAAAACCCTCTGCCCCGAGAGCTGCCTTTGCCAACCTCCTCCAGAGAACAATAGCCCTATTGTTTACCCTTGAATGAGAGACCTTATAAACTCTGGTATCTTTAGATGTCCTCCAGAGCAAATTGGAACCCTAACCCCTCCTCCCCACCCGTTCTGGGCACACAAAGAAATGACAGAATTATGGTTCTTATTCTCAGGTGCTACAAATATGCACATCTGCATCTCCTTGAGGGGACCAGAGCATTTCTCCCTGCTGAGCATGTGCCCGAGGACCCTGGTCGGCAAAACACCATGGCTAATGCAGGGTCATGAGCAAAGAGCTGGAGACCACCACAGACCCCTCCAACCCTGCGGAGATGCACTGAGGATCTCTAGCGCCAGCGAGGACCTCCCGTCCTTCCTTCATGTCTGTAACCCACAGATAAACCAGAGTAGAAACCGGTGTTTGCCCCCCCTTTCCTAGCAGCTGTTGGGCTCTACAGCTCCTTCCCCCTCCAGACCTGCCCTGTGGCAGGGAGGTGACTTACTGTCCGAGACGCAGGAGAGCGCTGGTGCCGACAGCGCATTGTTCAGGCCACCGAGCCTCAAGGCCAGGCTGCAGCTGGGAGGGGGGCTCTGCTTGACAGAGGCTGGGGGGGCTTCAGCCAGCTTGGAAGACGCATCTCCTTGTTCCAGGCACCCGTTCACCAGCAGCACCGGGATGTCGGCTGCGGAGTTGAGGATGGAGGGGGGGCAGCTACTGGCCTGTCCCTTCTGGGATGGGGAGGTGTTGGCTTTGGTGGAGCAGGCTGCCCTGGGCTGGTGGGGACTCAGGCCAAAAGCTTCTCCAGAGTGAGTCCTGATGCTCGGGGAAGGCGGGCAGGGGCTGCCCAGAGAGCTGGCAGGGGACGGGCAGTCAGCGGAGCGGCAGATAGCGGGGTGAGCATCCGAGTCGTCGTTGTGGAGCGAGTGGGTGCTGCTGCAAGAGGGAGACAAAGAGCAGAAGGAGCTCAGCGGGGTCGTTTAGCCGGGATGGGATGCACAGCCCATCCCAGAGACTGCGCGAGCCCTGCGGGGCATTGACTCCCAGCCTGAGGAAGGAGGTCCTGGACAATGGGACTTGAGGTAACCGCCCAGTGCCCCTTCCATCCCCATCACCAGCCTGAGACTGGGACACAAGGCGGCATTTACCTTCCAAGGATGTAACTGGTGTCCGAGCCAGGGCTCGTGGAGAGCAGGGAGACCCGGCTGCTCCTCTGCCGGGCCCTCACCACGTGCACAGGCTTCAGCAAATTGTCAAAGCCCGGGGAGGTGCCAAGAGCCCTGGGGCTGTAGATGATGCTGTCCGTCTGGCCAGCCGCGCACTGCTGGGGGACAGCGATGCACTCGGATGCTTTGCTGCAGGTCAGGGAGGCAGCGCAGCTCGGGGCACCCAAGCCGGGGCTCGCGGGTCCAGGTGGGCTCGAGAAAACCACGCTGCCACTGGTGCTGTAGTTGCCTCTGAGTCCCCCTTTTTGGGGCAGGAAGCCATTGCCCTGGGGGGACCTCGAGAACGGCGTGCCCAAAGGGCTGGGGGAGCCCTGCAGCAGCTCGGAACATGTGGCTCTGCCTGGCGTCATCTCTATGTATTTAATGTCTGGAGGAGGAAAGAGGAGGTCGTTACCAATTCAGTGTTTGAGTCAGGTTTGTTAGCTAAGCTCTGTGGGGGACATGCATCTCTGTTCTTCTTGCTATTAATTTTGGCTCCGGTTTGCATGCCCTGCAGGGCTGCTTGGCCCAGGGGAGTACCCCCAGGCTCTGCAGGGAGATCCCCATGGCCCAGCGCTGGCCTTTGTTAAGACCCTGTGAGGGCTGATTTCTTCGTGGACAACAAGTCACGGTGACCCACCCAAGTGCAGGCGGGCTTCCAGGCAAGAGGGGTTACATGCGGTCATGTCTGACTGCACAGACCCCCCTTGCCAGCATTGCACAGCCGGTGCTTGCCGAGACCTGCAGCGAGAGGTGGGTGTTTCCTCCAGCAGCCACCCTGTTTGTACCTGACTCAAGAGAAAAGCATCTGGCTGCTCCCCCCAGGGATGACATCAGGCTCGGAGGGTGCCCACGGCAGCAGGCACGTTGCCCTGCACACCCTCTGAGCTGGCTGGCAGAGGAGCACGGGGGACGTCACCTGGCCCCCAGGCACTGCTGGACACCTGCGGCATCTGCACCATGGCTGCGGAGCGGGAGGCAGAGGGAAGCCGTGCGGGACAAGGGCAGTTACAAGGCTCTAGGTGCCAGCTATGGGACCAGGCGTGCCAGCAGCAAGCGCGCAGCCCAGGGCAGGGGCCGGCTGCTCTCCCTTCCCACCTCCCATCCTGCACAAGTCTCTTTAGAGAAATAATTTCCAAGGCAGTTTCTCTGCCCATGCCCCGCTGTGTGTTTTTTCCTGCTCCTCCATTCATGCTCAGGGCAGCAGGGCATCTCCTAGCCCCTTTGCTTGCCATTATTTATAAGGCAACACATCTGATGGAGCATCACTTGCTCCAAGACCTTCAGTGACCTCACAGCCAGGGCAAGGGGATGCCTGGCTCCCAGGTGCCCGATGCACGTCAGTCACTGGGTTTCTTGAACAAGGCCATAATTTCTGGCTGAGCTAGAAGGTGCCTTTTAGCAAGAAACACTCAGACTTGATTTAAGGGCTTGCAGCGATGGCAAATTCATCACCTCCCCAGGGAAGCTGTTCCAGTGGTTAATCACCTCCACTGCTAGAAGCGTGCGCCTCCTTTCTAGTCTGAACATGTCCAGCTCTGTTTTCTTCTGGTTCTTGCCCTGCCATGGAGTTTAAGAAAGTTCCCCTTCTTAAAGGTGTTTCTTGGAGAGAGAAGAACCTTTTTGCTGCAGCAATGAAAAGCTGCTCTTAACAGCCCTGAGCTCCCTGGCAGTTGATGTTATGTGCCTCGTTCCTGGGAAACAGCTGCCGGTGGGACCTGCCGATGAGGGTAGCTGGCTGGGGCAGAGCAGCTGTCTCCAGACTGCCAAGCACTGCAGACCCTGTTTACTGCAAGGAACAACCAGACCTCTGGGGCATAAAGCTTGATGAGCAGGAAAAGCACAAGTCTGTACAAAAGTTACTTTCAGAGCGCCTTCTCTATGCTGATCCCAGCGCAGGATTGGATCGGCACGGCCAGCAGAGAGCCGCCAAGGAGGCGCCGGGTAAGCCAGAAGGGCTGGTCCCCAGCGGGGACGCAGCTGGACCACGCATGGGGAAGGAGCCAGAACCGCAGCCTTCCCCCTCCACACCCTTACTGCCATTGGCAGCCAGCAGCAGCTCCTCCAAAGCCCATCCTCGGAAAGGCTCCGGAGCCACGTGGTTCTGGTATCAAACCTTTTGTGTGCAAACCCTTACAGCAAGCTCTTGGCTGGATGCTTTCTGTCAACGTCTCCCTCAAAAGGGGAAAAGAAATGGGGATTTTAATTGTCCTTTAAAGAAATAACTGAAAAGCATCTGCACCCTGGGCTAACGAGGCCCTTTGCCTCCTACTTTTCTGCCTTTGCTCCTGCTTATCAGGTGTGGTTCAGCCTCAAATATTTGCTCAAGACCTTGGCAAGTTTTTCAGCATCAAGGAGTGGCAAAAGTGCCGCAAACACAGAGCCCAGCTGTCATGCAAGCTGAGACACTCTCCTCTTCTCCAGGAACAAGCAAGTACCAGAGGAAGTTAGTGACTGTAATGAATGTGTCTCCTATTGCTACAGCATCTGTTCTGTTAAAAGCCCTCCCCGTGGTTTCTGCTAGAAAAGAACAAGCCCCTCCTGTGGACTCTGGGCACCATCAGTCTCCTGCCAGCCCGCACATCAACTGACCGTGCTTGCAGGGAACTTAAACCTTAGGCAGAAAGGAGGGCGTGGAAATTATTCAGAAAGCGCAATGGGGCCCTGTGCAGCCCTCCCCTGCACGGCTAGGGGAGGAAAGGGGGGCAGGAGCCTAATGGGAGCCTTTCCACGGGGCCAGCTGGCGTGAGATGGGAGCAGTGGTGCCTGCACAGGTCGCACGGCTGCAGCAGGAGGAGGTGGGTGAACAGGGATGCTGTGCAGCAGTAGGAAGTTTGCATAAAAAATAAGAGCTGTTAAAAGAAAATGAAAGCTAAAGTGAGGCTTTTCCCACTGAGTTCAGGGCCAGGTTTCCAGATGTTCAGTTCCACACTTGGAGCCAGATTTTCAAAACCACTAGCACGCTACCTGCTGAGCTGCTCGGGACTCCAGCCCTCGAGTGATGCCTGAAGGAGAGGCATCTGAATGCCTCCAAACACCAGTCTGAGGAGCCAAGAGCTGAACTTGCACTTTGTCACAGTACTTTATCTGCAAGGCCACCCCCTTTCCATCCCAGCGGGAAGCAGGGATGCTGTCTGCTCCAGAATCGCCCAAGCCCTGCAGCGTGCTCGCACCGCTCCGGCCCCTGCGATCCCTGACTCCGGCTTAGCTGCTTCCCCGTCGGAGCATCGGGACCCTCACACCTGCCAGGGCTGCAGTTCAGTGCACTTGCAGACGGGCACCTCGTCCTCCTCCAACCCCACGTTCCTCATGCAGACATTTGCATGAGGGCTCAGGGAGAACAATTTTTTTCATGCCTTTAACATTCTCTCATTTGACCTTCCTCTGGAAAGAGGCCTAGGGACAGATTTTCAAGGTATTTCCGTGTCTAAAGACACAGATAGGCAATAAGGCTTTTCAGAAGCAGTGAGACTGTATCTTTAGGCACCTAAACACATCACAGATCTGTCCTCCAGCACACCAGAACGCTTGCAGCAGCGTGCAACACGCTGCCTGCTTGTGTTACCCTGTGCACAGTGTGTTGAGCAGCAAACACACTGCAGAAGAGCCACAGGCAAGAGTGCTTGGATGAGAAGCAGCACACACAGCACAGCTTTGGATTGCAGGGATGACAGAGAAGTGTTGCAAAAGGGTTCACGTAAGGCACCCAGGCATGAGAGCAGAAAGAGGGGGTTGGTATGTGCTGCTGATGTTCTGCCTTGTGTATGCCAGGTATGCTGCTGGAGGAGTGCACAAGCCCTGGAAAAAGAATTTCCCTGGCAAAATGATTGGGAACATTTAAATGGGATGGTTGTGTAACGATCAGTACCTTAGCCCAAGGCTTTGGAAATCTGGCTTCAAATCCTTCTGCTTCCACAGGTCAAGTATGACCCTGGGAAAGGCTCCACTGCCCTTTGGTAGAACTGGGGCTCTGCTGCAAGGGTAAGCACGCGCCAGACGTCGCACCCAGAGGTCAGTGCCTGTCCCTAGTCATTGACAGTAATAACTTGGATTAGGCATTTTCTGAGAGCTACAATTCCCATTTCTAATGAGACATGTTTTCTCCAAACACAGGGAAACAAACGTCAGGTTGAATTAAGGCTGTTCTCCCTGTTTTCTTTTGGATGTTGTCGAGCTAGCTGGACACGAGACATTTCAAAAGTGGTCAGACCAGGGCCACCTAAGCACGCAAGTTAGACAGAGAGCCTGGATACACAATCTGTTCTCCTGCTCCTTTACATGAAGCCCTGATGTCAGCAGACAGTATCCCACGCTGATCCCATTGGGGACGGTGGGGGATGTCACCGATGCCCATTCCCAGCCCTTCACAGGAGCACAGGACCTCATCCTGCCCACAGCAGAGGGGGCTGGGGATGGTGTGTAGCCAGCCTCTCTGCCCTGGACTCTCACTCTGCCTCTTGCAAATGGTTTTCACTAGGTCTGAGCTGCGCTGGCTCCACCGCACGACCAGCACCTTTTGCCTCACCTATTGCCTCCGGATCTTGTTTCTTGGTGGCAGCAGCATCACCCTGAGAAGGAGGTTGGGCCGCATCCTTCACTGGCTTGCATGTGAGCGGCTGAAAGGTCGGATCGATTTCTAGGATCAGCTGGTTGAGACTCTCTATTGATATGTCCAAGGTAGGAGACACCAGGTGAGCCTCAGGATCCGTGCCAGTGTCCTCCTCCTTCTCCTTTGCCTGACACGGGGCAGCGGGTCTCTCCAAAGAGGTATCCTGCTGCCCCTTCCCCTGGGCATGAGCAGCCATGTGCTCAAATATGGGGTGGGCTCCGTACAGCCCTCCGCTGGGAAGCAGGCGTGCGTTGGTGTGCACCATCGCGGACGGGTCAGCCCAGCCCTCCGTTGAGTAGTAGGCGTACTTCATGGGCAGCGGAGAGCAGCCGGGGTACCCCGCTGGGTGCAAGCTCTTGCTTTCCTCCTGTGAGGAAACACACACGGTCTGTCCAACACGCAACACGTGGTTTTGTATGACCTGTGACATGGTTTGGTTTTCCGATTTGATGCCTTAGAGTCCAAGGGAAACCTTGTCCTCCTCCTCGCCTCCCTTTCTCCACCAGGGACCTCAGACTCCTTCTTCAATCCAGCGTCTCAAGCGGAAGAAGAATCTAAGGAATGCAGAGAGAGGAGCGGTTACGCAGGCATGCCCAGGGCAGGAGCAGACTTCAGCGGAAAAGTCTATAAAAACGGGGATTTGGAGTGCAAAGCTGGAATTCAGCTCATAAGAAAACAAGTCATCCTGTATTGCTTTTCCACCCCCCTCCAGCCTCTGCTCCCGGTGCCACAGTGCATTTGGGCAAGTGCAAGGAGGATTAATTTGCAACTTTCAGGATTCAAAGGCCTAAAAGCTACATTCTGCTTTTTTTGCACAGTGCTTATTTTTTTGGTTAAGAATGAAACGAAGTATCAGTCTAACAACTTTTGCATGGGACCCTGACCCTCGGAAGCCATCCGGGGAGGCAATGGTAGACAGCGAGCCTGGAGCTGCGCAGGGTAGGCTTACAGTGGGCCAGGGAGACGGAGCAGCCTGCCAATGTTCTGCGAGTGGGTGTACATTTAATCTGAGGGTTTATTTTGCTGGTACAACGTGAGCTGAGCTCTGGAAGCCTGTGTATGTGGCTGTTTTCTCAGTCAAGGCACTGCTCTAGGAATCTGATTGCTATTAAATTTTGAATACTCTCTGACTTCGCTTTAGATAGAAAGTATCTTTGAATTCGCCATTAAAAAAAACCCACGGCAGAGGGTAGGCTTCCCTTGGGGAGTTCTGGGCAAAAGGCCTTGGGACACCATTTGGGGGTGGGGAAGTCGTCCAGCTGCATCAGGAACAAGTGGGGTCCCCCCAGCTGCTGCTCTCCCTCGTGCTCATCTGCACGCCGGCACGGTGGGAGCTGCCTTTCAGCAAAACTCGCTGCCACCAAACGCACGGGGGGAACCTCGCTCATTAGTCTCAGGATGAGGAAAATAAGCCTGTTCCCTCCACACCCTCTGGCAGCCAAAACTCAACGTCTCGGTGCTTGGGGATGTAAAAGCCAAGCACATTCTCCATGCCTGGTACTGCACGGGCTGCATGGGAGCGTGCCCGTCCTCTCCGGGCAGCACTGGTGGGGACCACAGGATGTCCAGAGAGTTGGAGCCAAAGGCTCACTGGCTCCAACTGTTAATCCTACAGCTCAGGGCTCCCTCCTCCATATCCTGTGTGGATCTGGTGTGTAATACATACAAACAGTGGGCCACACTTATTGAAACATTTGTCCTTTCCTGCGTCAGTCTTGAATGACTTATTTACTCACCTATCTCAGATTGATTAACTATGGAGTCATAGAATTAAGAAAGAGACACGTTACTCCTGGGCAGCCAGTCCATAACCCCCCATGGGCGAGGGCAGGAGTGCTGGGCTGGCGCGGTACGTCATGTCTGGTAAGCGGTGACTAATTGCCGTGCTGGGTGCTGAGAGCTGTTATGGAGGTGGCTCAAAACAGGCCGGCTTTGCCCTCAATGAATTATATAACCCTGAAGAAGCTTCTCCTCTTGCCGGAGGAAGAGACACCCAGAACAGAATAGCACAGACTCATGAAGATTAGTGAATTAGAAGCAAAACATTGCTGCTGTCTGCTGCTGCTCACAGTGTATGGAGCTCGGCGCGGCTATGGATCCTGAGTCACACCAGTTAACGCTCTCAAAAGAGCTAGGAGAGGATTTTAAGGACTGCAGAATTGAATAAATACTTCAAACCCATTTAGCTTCCTCCCAGCCTGGACCCCACTGTGTCTTCTGAGCCTCTGACAGGTTTTGTTTACAGGACTGGCAGGCTGGTCTGTAAGAAAGGCTCAGGAGCAAGGACGTGTCCTGCACCAAGACCTGTGCTGCAGAAGGGAAAGCACCTCTGGGAGGCAGCTGTTGTGCTGCAAATTAGTTGCAAATTAGACAGGCACATGGCATCTCTGAATTGTAACTAACTGATTAATACTACAGACGGGAAAGACACGCAGCCCCACCTGCACCTCCAGGCATTCGGGGCTGTGCTCTGCAAGCCAGGTCTGTCCCAGCCCCGATGGGAGACGGACAGAGTCCGGAGCAGGTTATCCCTACGAAGGGCCGGCTGTGAAGGATACTATCAGAAAACGGGTGGGAAGACCTGGACCTCAGGGTAGCTGCTCCCCAGGCTCGGGGGGCAGACAGGTGAAATGCACAGGCTGCACGTGGTGGGGTCCCTCCTGCAACTGCAGCAGTGATGCAGCCCAGCAGCTGCACAGCCCGCGGTGCCTTCCCAGCCAGCCGTGCCACGGCCAGCACCTGTGCATTGCTCTTCCTCGGCATTTCTGGACCCAAACCCCAAGGCGCAGAGGATGCAGAGGTGGGCTGGGACCCCAGTTCCCCTTTCCCACTGGCCAGCCAGGCTGGCTGTGCCTTGGTGCTGCCCGCAGAGCTCGTCTCGCCTCTGATCTGGTCACAGCGCGGCTCTGCCATGCAGTCAGTTGGATCACAGGTACGTGGTCTGCCCACTTCTGGTTTCCTGCCTTGGAGCACCTATGTGCCATGACGCCGCAGGCACCGCTGTGAGAAGTGCAGCACGGTACAAGGCTTGGAGGGAGCATTTGTTAAATATAAAAAGAAGAGTCATTCCAGGTCAAAAACACAAGCGAGATGGAGTGAAAATTGGATTCTCCCCTGGGGAGAAGAACTGCCTGGCTCCAGTCAGCATCCACAAGACAAGGCTGGTTTTAATTTAAGTAGGTACAGAAATAACGTGCAGTATGCATGAACAAGGACTATCAGGGGGTTCCAGGAGCATGCACGCAACAGCTTCCCTCCTCTCTTGTACTCCTGCCCCAAGTTTTTGATCTTTCTCGTGCCTGATGGTGCCAAAATTAGCCTCCAAACCTCATTTCTCCTCCCTTCTCTTCTCTAGGTTAAAGTGAGAGGTCTCCCAGGCTCCTCACAAGAATTTTGAGCCTCAGCTGCAGGCTCTTCTGCTCAGAGGAACAAAGGAGGAGAAGGGCTCGGGCAAAGGAGGTTAATCACAAGGTGGCTGTTAGCCACCAGCGTGGTGCAGCCACGAGAAAGACAAATGCTGCCCACAGACATCAGGACTTCCCAAGAGCAATCAGAAATAGCAGTGCCCTTGTGCACAGCCCTGGCGAAGGCTGGGCAGTGTCCAGCTGTGCCCCCCGGGCACGGACCAGGGAGTGCAAGGACCATGATCGCAGGCAGGGAGCCTGTATCGCACAGTGAAGCCGACGGCACATCTGTGCCGTGCCACGAGGTACGATGCCCTTCACTCCGGCAGCAGCAGCAGAGCAAGCTCTGCAACACAAGCATCGCAGCCCTGGCAGAGGTAACCCAGGCGCTGCAGACAGGCCTTACAGGGCTTGGCTGGCTAGCTTAACCAAGGCTGGGAGGATTTACTGGCTGTACAGAAACACTGGGGGAAGGAGCACTGTTGTTTAAGCTAAGACAAGGCTAGCAGAAGAAGAAATGGAAATAAGCTGGCCACAAACACAGCTAGACTGGAAATTACAGAGTTTCTGCTTCTGGAAACAGACTGTGGAACAGAATTCCCCCTAAGATGAAGGGGACAAGTCACAAATTTTGGATGCAGATGGATACGCTGATAAAGGCTCTTGGTGAGGCAGCTGCCTGTTGTACCAAGACACCTGGCTCGGTGAAGCAGGAGTTGCAGTTCAGCCCAGTAACCCCAGTTCTCCCCTTCACCTCCAGCCCAGCTTGGCAGGCGGTCTCCTGACATGAAAACACAGAGCCCCCTGACACGAAAAGGAGCTCAGGGTGTCAGCACTGGGACCAGAGCTTGAGCACCCACGTGGGGCTGCGGAGAGCAGAGGCGGGAGGTAGGGTGCTGGGTTTGGAGGGCTGCAGGGTGCCTCCTGGGCGGTGGTGGGAGAAGCAGAGTGCCCTTGGGCCAGGGCTGCACCAGGCACACCCCAGCTGTTAGATAACTGCCTGCACACCCTCCCCAAACCCGCCAGGCACGGCACGGCACAGCACAGCACAGCCAGCCTGCAGTGGCCACGTGGACCGAGCTCCATGGAACAAAGTCCCTCCATGCAGGGCCCTGTCCTGGCTTTGCCTGCTGGAGCACAGAGAGCTCGGTGCGGACCCCCAGCTCCACCTCCGCCCGCGGCCATGCTGGCTCTCCCCCAGGCTTCAACAGATCAGGCAAGGTAACAGCAATGCCGAAAACGCTGCCTCTCAGCTTCGCCTGGCAGCTGCACACACAGAGCCCTGGATGTCCCAGCGCAGTTATTTGGAGCTAAGACACACGAGCCAGGACACAGGCTTATTCCTTGTCTGCGCAGAGACCCCAAAACAGCAAAGCCAGCTGCCAAGTCTGGGTTGTTTTTCCTTGCAACGTGAGCCCTGGGAGCCTCCCGATGACAAGTCTGTTACACATCCCCTCATCAGGAAGAGCAGAAGGAACTGCTGGGACACCCAGGATTTACAGAGCTCATTACGCCCAGCTTAATCATTGCAAGGGCTGTGGGGTGACTTGCCGAGATTAGCAGGGTGTGCTGATGAGGTTGAGGAAAAAAGTTGCCATGGTTATGCTATATTTTGCCTGCAGAGCAGAGACAGCACTGGTATCACATAGCAAGTATTAATATACCTCCAGCTACAGGGGGGTCCAGCACCTGGAGCACGAGGCAGCTGGTGCCTGAGGAAGGGCAGCCCTCCCAGTGTCCGGGGGGGAGAAGGGGTGACTGTCAGACAAAGCCGCCTCCTTCCTTGCTCAAACAAGAATAATTAGAAAGTTCAGCAGCAAAGAGAAGCCTTTATGAAATCCCAGACAGCATTGCTAACTCTCGGTATTTGATCAGCCCCTGGAGCCCCGCAATGGGGCAGCATCTGTGTGACCACTGCCAAAGGAGGACTTTTTGCTGGGGCAGCAAGAAGCACTCCAACACACCCGTCAGCGTCCGGCAGTAGAAGCCATCCTCCCCCAGTGATTCCCCTGTGACCAGCCCCAATGCATTGCTTGTTTAGCAACATTTCAGACTTCTGAAAGGGTCTCCAGGGTTTTGGATGAGGAGGGTTATTAGTAATGTCGAAATTACTACTCAAATAACTCCCCCTCCCACTGCCATGCTCCCCTTCCCTCTCCCAGGATGGCTCTTTCCCCTTCGGGAAGAACTTCTCTGGGTACAAGACGAGCAGCAGAGCCTGGTTCCCCTGTTCCCAGGAGAGATCCCAGAGCAGCCAGGAGGGTTTTCCCTCCAGCTCTTTGCAGGGTGAGCAGTGGACACAGGAAGCTCAGGGAGGGGGCAGCAAGGAGACCATCTTCAGAAGAGGGTGTCTGTCCAAAAATAGACTGAATTAGCTAATCGTAGGAATGTTTGAGATGAGTTACAGGAATGTGAGGTTTTCTAGACACACTAACAAGCTCCTTGGAGCACCAACCTGGATTTTTCCCTTCTGAGACCACAGTCACATCTCATCTCCGTCCCCTTGTGGGACTGCATTAGGCAGTATTATTACGATGGAAGCTGCAGCATAAGAGAGGCTGTTTCTCTGTATTTTGGAGGTGCCAAGGGAAGGGACAGGATGGGAGCTGCTGCACAGAGGGCTCTGCAGACCTTTAAGCATTTCAGAAGGACGCTGTATGTCTGCATTCCCCTGTGTGTGCCCTTGAGTATACTGCACTGCATCCGAGGGCTTGAAACCTCATGAAGCAGCAGACCATGCTCCATGCTCTTCTCTTGGGTCCAAGGGACAAACAGCACAAGGTGGGACTAGAAACTCTTCCTCCCCTCCTCAGACCTCCATCTTCCTGCCAATACATCTGCCTACACAGGCAGCGTATCGGCAGCGCTCCTGTCTGGACCCCTGGTTGCACAGCTTCCACACAATCATCTTGATGCTCTGCTCTCCTCTTATGCAAGGATGGATCCTCAGGACCTTGGTTTAGGTTTCACAGCATCTCTTGATACTGATCTGAGTCACAATGCTTTGACCTTGCTGACTGTCAGTGGCTTAAGATTAAGTACAGTGGTACCAAAACCCTTGACTAATACACAGCTAGCTAAGCATTTTCCTCCTGAGTCCTACACAAACCACTGCCTCCAGCTAGTCACACTTCGTGCTACCACGTGGCATTTTTATTGCCTTGAGCTCCTAACACTTCACCACACCGCAGCCTCCCACTGAAAAAGCAGGGTGCACACACACAGACACACGATCACAGCCTCATTTCTACAGGCTGAATTCACTTCAGGCAGAGTGAATGAAGCATCTCACATCACTTGTACAGATGCACAGTCAAACATCGCTGGAAGTCTTAAATAGGCTTCAAACTCTGGGTGAATAAGAAAGGTAATTGCTAATAAAATAAAACCCATAGACTACTGAGAAAAGTCCAAAACCTTAGCCTGAGCAATAAGTATAATCCCATGCCATTTCCCACAGAACATCCAGCAGCTTCCCCACCCAGGATAAACACCACTTGGTCTCTCTGCCAGCCAGCAGTATTGTTCAGGCAGGAACAACCATGTCTTGGCTTATTTGAGATCTCTGCAGCAGATTTCTCCCAAGGCACAAGAATAATCACCAGCTTAATGCAAAGCAGCAGCAGAAGAAAGAGAAGTGATGGAAGAGAGGAACTGATACAAACTGCAAATAACATTAGCATGGAGGATTGAAGGAAAAAAAGGACTCAAAAGAGACATGGAAAAGGCAGAGATGGCCCTTGAAATCAGCACTCAGCAGGTACCTGAGCTGCAGGTCCAGTCTCCTGCGCACCGCTCTTGCTGCAACACCTCCAACAGCACCTTGAGCTCATAAAACCTGCACAAGGGTGAGTCTGTACAAGGACTCAGTCCTCTGGGAGCCTTGGATTTAATGGGAGCCCAGTCCCTCCCACCTGGGCTGAGCTTTGCTCGCCGCTCCTCCGTGCACAGGGTACAGCCCTGCTCAGGCCAGGTGTGATGCAAGAGGGAAGACCCAGACACTGGGATACAACCCGGAGCAGCGCTGAGCTGGCAAGAGACCAGGCCGCCTCCAAAGCATGCTGGCACAGGATGGCTGCAGGCAGGGAGCTACTCAGCCGAGCTGCTCAGGAGGATGACTTTCAGCTGGTGCAGAGCAAGGTAACTCTGCTTGGAGCAGCTGAGGATTTGATGCTACAGCTGCCAAGGGCCAGGACTGTGCTCTGCCCCTGCAATCCCATGTGGGTCAGCAGGAGCCCAAAACCAGCACTCAGCCATGGCACGGGCCCCTTCGCAGCTCACGGAGGGAGAACAGACAGGGACCGTGCTTCAGCCTCGCTCTTCAAACGTCAGCTGTAGGCTGTGAAAACAAATGAAGAGGGAACAAAAAAGCACAAGACTCTCTCCTCTCCAGCTGGAGCACTGGAATCGTGCTTTCACTCTGCTGTTACTCTCTGGTGCAGAGGGCACCAATAGACCTGTTGGGAGGAGCAGTTTAAGAGGTTACAGCCTGGCCCTTTGTCACTGTCTCGGTGGCAAAGGTGCTGCATTAGTGAGTGAGATTGGTGCAATTCAGTGCAAAGGGAAAGAAATGATCTCCCATCACATCTGGCTAAAGGGCGGCTGTAGACTTCCAAGGCTTCTCTGGCCTGACCTAAAAAAAGACCCAGGTCTGCCCACACCCTCAGCACAATTATCTGACTGGTGTATTACAGGGAGCAGATGAAAAAATATATTTAAAGGCAACTGCGTCTCTAACTCATGTTTGCCGTGTCCAGCCCTGAGCAGCCAGGCTTGACTGCTGCATTAAGCATTCCCGCAATGGGAATGGATGATAATAAATAATCCCCAAACATCTTTTTGGATTGCTGTACGTTTTGGCTTAAGGGTTTCTTCCAGTTTCAGTGGGCACAGAGCCACGCAGCAACCTTTAAAATCATATATCTGAAATACCCTTTTTCAATGGAACTGCCTATTCTGCTGCCCATAAATGCTTTCAGCTTACCGCAACATTGCCACACCGCTAAGGGACGCTTTGAAATGTCCGATTTTATCAGGAAATACACCATATAAACCCCCTTCCTTTAAATTCCTTGATCTCACTTTACAATCTTTCCAACGTTTTATTTATTATCAGCGGTTGTTTTTTCCTTTCCTTACATCCCTGGGTAAACAGTGTTTCACGCTGCCAGCACAGCCCCTTTCCTTCTGTAACGGCTGCGAGATTGCAGTGGGGAGTGATCTGCCGGCAGCTTTCCTTTTTCCTGGCTGGTAAAATTCACCATTGATGAGGTACTTGACAGATGGCATTTATAACCTGGAGGACATTCACTATCGCTATTACTGCACACACATCACCAGTGCGAGACTCCAGCTGGAGGGAGCAGACAGTGAGTAAAGTTGGGGAACCACGATCTGTGTTAGGTCCCTCGAGCTGAGCATCTTATCTCTCGCAGGATGCTTGGGCAGTTATAGAGGACTGCGCCATTTGCAGGAGCTACAGACAGCTTAGGAAGGGAAAGCACCAGGGCTGTGGGGGGAAAGGAAGGGGTTTGGCAGTAGAAGAAGGTGGCTTTATGCTCTGGTCCCCTCGTTTGCACTCAGAGCTCACCCGGCTTTGATGATGTTCTTCTATGGGGTTTGCAACCCTGGTAAGCTCAACCCTTTGTCAGCAGACTAAAATGCGTTGTTCAGGGCTAAGCATCTCCTTTGGAAAAATGGCACGCAGGCATGCACATCCAGGAGTGACCCTGCGCCGGACCGCCCCGTCCCACTGCCCCAGCTCCAGCACACAGCTGGCTCATGCCTCATTTGAAAGAAGGTGGTGATCAGATCAAACACGACTGCAGTGCTGGGCTGGTGTCCACAAAAGAAGGCGCTTCCATCACACTGACACCTTTCACTAACATTAACTTGCTCAGCAATACGTAAATAAATGCAAAGCTGTTTGCTGTAACATCCTGTCCCGTTTGCCCCAGGCTTGAAGAGGCCTCTCTGTCCCAGAGTGATGCAATTCTCTCTCAGTGGGTATCGGATTGTTACTGCCATTGGCACTTATAAAGCCAAATTGAAATCCTGTGTTGCTTTTTTAATGTTGCTTTCAATCTGCAGCACAGACATTCACAACTCAGTGCTTTTCCATTTGCATTGTGTGAGGCACTCAGAGATGTCCTGGAGGGGCCAGTTGCTATTGAAAAAGGCTTGTTTGTTGCAGTACTGTCGAACTCCTCCCTGAGTGCTGAAGCAAACTCGAGCGTGGAGATATTGCAAGACCCCTCAGAAAAAACCACCATTTTCCTTTGGCTTTGACTTTGCCGGTTTTGCAGTGAAGCCAAGATGTTCAGTGGCTCTTTCGTCAAGCCATTACATCTTCTTTGCGCTCTCTGTATGCGTGGAGTAATAGGAAAAAATTAATGAGGTGGACAGAGGGCTTCTCAACCCAGCAGGGTATTTTGCCCTGCCCCGATGGATCACTAAGCACCCCCCGTGTTGCACAGGTATAAAAATCTGCTTGCATTAGGGCTCTGTTATCCCAGTTACAACCCGGGTTTAGCTGAATTGACTGAGGATGTTTTGTATTTAAGCAGCAATGCCTGTGAGAACCACACGCCAGTCAACTGTGTGGGTGTACTTACACTGAAGTGAAAAATCCCACCACGAACAAGCCTCTGCGTCATCCTGGATTTTCCCACCCTGAAGGCCCCAAACATTGTTAGCAAACAGCGTATCCCTGGACTCCGTGAATAGTTATATAGTCGTGCAGGTGGGTAGGACTATGCTAATGCAACTCCTCCAAGGTGGAATGGGATGGGTGGTTAGCAGCCAGTAAATGCCACTTTTTTGTTCCCAGGAGGAAGCAGAGGGAAATCAGGAGGAGTGAGAGACTGGCTGAGGGATTGCACTTTGGTCACAGCTGGTAGCTGGAGATGGCCGAGGAAAACCAAAGCGGCCACAGGACTGGCTGGAGGAAACCCTTCCTCCCGGGCCCTCTGCAGCCCGTCTTCGGATGGCTGCTGGCTCAGGGCACGATCACCAGCAAAACAGAGCCGTGCCAGTAACAGCAAGATGTGCAGGGGCTGTTTGCAGAACCGGTCGACCTTCCCAACAGAAGCAGGCTGCAAAAATAAAGAATGAAAATTTATTTCAGGAACAAGAGAGGCAGATAGCCATATAGTCAGGATCATGTAGGTTTTGTAAATATGTGGTTACTTGTTTCTGGAATTTGAGCAAAATAAACACACAGATATCAATGAGCTGACCCAACATAAAAGAGCATTTTCAGAGGAGCAAATATTGGTTATGAGTAAGACTTGGGAGTGCTCCCCTGGAATGCACCTGTGCAAATGAGGAGAAAAGGTTAAAAAATGTCTCTGTTTGTAACCTCTGCTTGGAACTGAAGATTTGTTTCTTTCTTTTCGTGGAGGGAAGCCACAGAGTGCCTCTGGGGGCTGCAGGCCGGGCAGGGGGGCGAGGTGGGGGAGGCCTTGGGCTGAAATGTTCAGGTCATGCAGAAGGGCTGGAACAAGGGACTGTCCTCCAGGTCCTTCTTCACCCTGGGAACGCCCCTCGGCAGCATCAGTGGCAGACCACCTCTGCTGGTAGCTCCTCTGTCTCTTCTTTTCTTAACTGAAATGGACCTGTCTGTGCAGACCAGATTTCTCCAAGCATGGCCCTACCCGGGATGTGCTCATAAAAGACAAAGTATTCATTTGACAGCTAAAAAAGAACAAATAAAATTTGTGAGCTGGCCCTCTGCCCAATTGTTCTCCGGGAATGCTCTGCCCTGTGTCCTGCGTTAGGTGCTGAGGCCACCTCCCTCTCACCACTGGCCCCAGAAAACCTTGCAGAAGTCTGATACACAAAAAGTGAAGCGGCACCATGCCCAACACATCAGAATTGACACGGGAAGCTGACTGAGCAATGGATCTGGGGAGGAAGCAGGCCGCTGCTATCTTCCTCCCTCCTCCTCCTCACCCCTCCAGCCTTCCTCCCTCCTCTGGGGCCTTCAAAAATGAAGAAAACATGATAAGTGCTGAAATACTGATCTGAAAAAGCCACAGAGGGCTATGACCTTCCTCGGATTGATGGCACAACTGTTACAGACAGAGCAAGTCCAGGCAGCTCCCAGGGAAACCTTTGAGGGATGCCTGACCTGCTTTGTACTTGACTGGACCTCGACCAGGCTGCCAAGTGGTGCGGGGCAGGGGAGAGGACCACGAGTACCCACCGAGGTCTTGGAACTGGGTCCTGCTACCACCTCCAAACATCCCCAGAGACAGCCCGAGCCCAGCCAGCCCCTTCTTTCGGCGTGGGAGCACGTGGGCACAGCACCCAGCACTGTTTGGCAACACTGAGCCCGAAGCATTCAACAACGTTCGTGATGGTGTGAGCTGCCCAGCGGAGGGGACTCGAGGACGGACTGATGCTGGGTACACCCTGGGGCAGGAGGCAGCCCTTCACACCTCCGCTAAACCCCGTTACTAGAGGGCTCGTTTTAACAGCCACGTGCCTGCTGCAGATACCTCACTGCTTCCGAAGCCTCCGCCAGGTGAGTCACCCTTTTTCTTGGAACAACAAAATGTATTTACTCAGAACAGTGACGAGGCCCTTTGGTTCCCCCGAGGGAATGTTAATCAGCCTCCCCTTTCTGAAAGAGGACCTTTTGTTTTCTAGACCTTACAGTTAAGATTGTCACAGACTGAAAGTGCAAGCCTCGCAGAAGCCACGCCATGCCCAGGAGCATCGGTGAGAGTCAGAGACAGCCACGAGCCGGGCGAGGGGAAGGACCAGCTCCCTGTGGCCTGCACACATGGCCGCACGCTCCATGGCGGGGGCTGGCTGGGGTGCCTCGAGCCGACAGATGTGTCTGTGCAGGATGGAATCGACAAGCAACTGCTACAGCCCGGAGTGTGCCAGAGGCGCGGGTTGGGTTGCAGCAGAGCTCCCCATATCTGTCTGTACATGCTGGGTGGTGTGAGGACTTCGGCAGCCAGCGAGGGGAAAACCACTGACGTCAACAAAATAAGATGAGGTCCTGCTGCTGCCCTGCACGGGCAAAGCTGAGGTGGCAGCACCTGGTGGCTCCTACAGCCTCCCCCAAGGAACTACCTTGCTTTGGAGGTGGAGCACTGAGAAAAAGCCTTTTTTGGCCAGTGCTGACTGACACTGGTAGTTTACCATGTGCAAACAAGCTACGGACAAGCCCAAAAGAAGACTGGCATCTAGAGGCTCCCTGCCCCAAAGGGCACTGAGGATGTTGTACAGACATTACTCAGCACGTAATGGAGTCTCCCAAGCCACTGCCACCCAGGATGCACACCTTGGATTTCTCTGGGGTGTTTTCTCAGAGGTCGGGGATGTTAAAGCCAGCAAAAGAGACAGGACAGCTGCCTGCAGCATGCATCCGCGGCTTGCATTTTGCTCTCAAAATTGCGAAGAGTTAGAGACTGGATTCTTCTTTTCTTAACAGCAAGCCCTTTTCCTGAGGCAGCTTTTGACTGACCATTTCCAGTGAGGAAACCTCGCATGGGGAATGAATGGCTCCATATTGCTGTGGTGTGGTACTGCAGGAGGGCAGGAGCAGGCAGTGCACGCGGTAGCACCCATTCGTCAGAAGATGAGACGTCAGGGTCCAAAACTTTCCTTAGAAAGATGCTTCTAGGATCCACCCCGGATACAACCGTGAACAATCCCACACTGATGTGAGACGCTGAATGACTCATGGAGCCACCTGGCTGTCCACCAGAGACGTATTTTAGCCCGTGCCAACTGACACCATCACCTTGCAGCTAGGCAGCACAGACTTGTGTTGGCCCTGGAGGCCATCTTTGTCAGCAGAGTCCTAGGGGACCCCCAGCTGGGTTCTTTGAGGGGGTTCTGCAAGCTTGGGCTCTCAGGTACCAGAGGATCTTCCCAGTGTCTGTGCCAGACACCTCACATTAACTCAACAAGGACAGCATGGTGCAAAGGCACGTGACCATGGGCTAACAGAAGACTTTCCAGTCCAGATGTGGAACCATAACATTGTGTTTCCAGGGGAGCAGCGACGCTCCCTCCTCTCTTGCTGCTACAGCCAAGTCTCTGGGAGTCTGTTTCTCCATCCACTAGTCCCCCTATGCTGCCTCAGGCTTTGGTCCCAGCCAGCCGGAGCCAGAACATGGATGGACACCTCCAAGGAGCATGTCAGCAATGGTTCTGTACGCACTTCCACAGTCCTTCTGTATGGGATCAGCAACACAGGGCTGTGGAGATGCTGCCTGAAAAAAACCACACTTGGAGCCATTCCAGTAACTATCAGCGCTAAATCCCGGGGATTTTCAGAGGAGACTGTCCTGGCCATTCCCAGGCTGAGCTGCCTGGCAGCATGACTCGCCCTGCCCCAGTAAGCCAGAAGCAGTTTCATCATTAAAAACATAAGCTGGTTCAAACTCTCAGCTGGCTGCTGGCTAGCCCAGCGGGAGCTGCAGTGCTGGGTGAAGCCTGCACAGCTTCTCAGTAAGCAGGGGCTCTCTTGGAGGAGAAATCCTGGAGATGTTTGGGTTTACATGTGCCCAAAGATACAGAGGCTTCTCCTCTGCAGAGCAAGATCCTAAGGAGTTTGTTTTCCCTTCAGTGCAAAATCCCCAACCATCTAAAAGAAACTTTTCAGTTTGAAAGTGAATCACTTTGGGAGGGACCCCACAGAGCTCCTCTCACCCATGCACCCCGACTGCTTGCAGAAGCTCCTTGACATTTAGGCACTGGTCTTCTCAAGTACCAGCAGAAGCTGGTACCTGCCGTGGCATGTGGGGCATACTGCTCTGCCCTCTGCCAGACCTGCGGATAACCCACCAGTGAGCCACAGAGCCGGGCAGCGGAGAAGCTGCTGGCACAAGCCACTGGAGAAACCAGAGTGTGGCCAACTGTGAGGGATCCCCCGCACTCACGCAGGGCAAAATCCTGCAGTCAGTTTGGTTGGGCTCAGAGTCAACAGCTCATGTGCCGTGGGTAGTTACATGCAAGATTTCAGGAAAGACAATTAGTTGGGCTGTTCACCCTGTAACTGCTGTAAAGAAAGCCAGTGTGATGGCCCCTAAACCCAGATGGCAGCTGGGCCTACAGCATGGGTGCGCTGTGCACAAAGCCTGCAGATGGTGCACAGAGCGGAGATGAAGGCATCGCACCTGTCTATGTGCACGCTTGTTTGTGCTCCAGTGACCCCTCAGCAGAAGCATTTCTGTACACACTGACAGCACTGCAAGAGGAGAGTCACTAACCTCTGAGCTATAGCTGTTGACAGCTTTCAACTAAATAATCACGGAAAAGTTTTCTTCTCTACGGTAAGAGATTTGCCTGAGGTTTCATGGTGGGTGGAAGAAGAAAAGGAAATTAAATCCAGCTCTTCCCACTCTGCCTCACCAGTGGACTATCCTTCTCACCTCAGAGCTGCATTTTAAACTAATGCTACCAATTTTCCCTTTTCCAGGAATGAGGCTCCTGCAACCCCAGGGCACGGAACCATGAAACGGCTTTTGTCTTGGAGCTGGCGTCTTTGTTATCAAGGTAAAGTCAATGAGAACAATTGCTTTCCACACTTGCTTTTCCTCTCCATAATCAGCATTGTTTGCTCATGCTGCAATGCCCCAAGCCAGCAACCGATAGGGATTGGCAATTCAGGTGAGTTGCACCCATATTTGTTTAATGGAAAAACCTGTAAACCCCACTGCAACGGGGGTAGAGAGAGGATTCTGGGCACAGTCAGTGATGTTAATTACAGCTCTTATTGCTAATAGCAGG
>NW_008825267.1:83137-87108 GCF_000699105.1 Pygoscelis adeliae
CGGCACAGGAAGGGGAAAGGTAGAGCCAAAGTGTAGCTGAGGGCCTCCAGATGGGTGCAGCAGCAAAGGGCTAGAGAAGAATAGGCTGATTATTGTGGGTTTACTGGGATAAAGTGGGCAAGGATGGTGAGATAGGTGAGACTCACTCAGAGCTGGAGGGCTGCCAGGGGCTGTGAGTGGGACAGGGCTGTGCTGAGGGCATGCAGCTACCCCTCTGCAGCTGTGCACAGATAGGCACACGCACGTTTCCATCTTACAATGGCTAAAATCCACTGAAATCCACAGCAGCCTTTGAGGGGCTGAGGATCGAGGACTCTCTCAGCAGCTGTTCCCAGATCTCCCCCGGCAGAAGAGTCGGCACGTGCTCTCAGGATCCGTTTTCCACACCGAGCCACGCGCTGGCCAGGCACAAAGCGCTCAAGTGCTACTTGGAAAGTGGCACCTTCCCCTCGGATCCCTTGTAGCCTGGGCATGCATCAATGCATCGGGACTTCACAAGGTGCTTGCTTCGCCTTTGTCTGCAGCCCAGGGAAGCAGCCGGACTGCCGGGGTGGGCTTCTGTGTGGCGGGATGGGCTTCTGTGTGGCTCACATTCCAGGGGACCCAGAGACAATGAAGCCATGGTTTGTCTGATTGGAAGCATTGCAAAGGGCTGACTCACAGCTGCTGACACTTGTCACGCTGAAAGCATTTTGATATTTATGGAAGGCTGTTCACATCCGCAGTGCAGGGTATAGCAGGGCCAAATGCTCTGCGTGCTTTCTCCATGTCTCAGTCCTGGCCTGCAGTGCCCTTGCCTGACTGCTGCCGAGGCTGCAGGGCTCCTGGACTGGAAAGGCACCTGCCCCGCTCGGCCCATGCTCCCCCCACGGGCTCCAGGCTGGGCCATTTCTCAGTGAAAGAGGCATCTCTCTGTCCTGGCCAAAGCCCTCAACGTGAGTCCCATCCGCTCCTGTCCCACACGGTTCTGCAATACTTCCTTTTCAGGCTTTGCCCTTGGCTCAGGGATGCAAAGGGCTCTCCGACTGGGGTGGCCTGGTCATGGCAGTAATAACCCAATAGCACAGACAGCTCACAGCAAAGCACTACCGCCCCCGAAACCCCCTCTGCAGGGCAAGAAGTGCCCGTCAGACACTACTTTATTAAAAACCTCTTGGTTTTGATGCGGGGAAACCCATCGCTCCTTCTCTTTCAAGTCCTTGCCTCTGCTATTGTCCAAGTCTGCAGGAAAAGGAAGAGGCCCCTGTGGTTCCTTCCTGCACGGAGACAGGGCTGCCTGCGGACGGGGCAGGTTTGGTGGGGCTGCTTGGTGTGCGCCTGGCTCCTCTCCACGCCAGAGCTGTGCTGCGAGCAGGCTCCAGCCTCCGGGACTGCCACGACAACACCTTTCACCAGTGCTAAATTCACTTCAAGGCTAAAGGAAAGGAAGCTGCTAATGGACTCTGATGGAGTTGTGGCGATTCTCCTGGGAGGCAGACAAGCTGTCCTGAAGAGAGAAAAAGCGTCGAGCAGATCACTAGCACTTCCATGGTTGGTCTGGCTGTCACTCTCAGACATCCCCGGGGGTCACAGCTTCAACAAATTGTAATGGAGGAAGATTTGCAACTCCAGGCATGACCACCAAGGCAGGCAGGATGGGAAATCTGGGTGTCAGTGCCACCACTTTGGGGGAGTTGGGGTATCTCACGTTCTGCCTCGCCAGCATCCCGATTCTGCCAGATAATACCAGCATCTTCCTCTGCAAAGGAGCTCTTCGGTGGGACTCCCTGCCGGAGATGCATCCTGGCAGCAGGGATGGGCCTGGCCCACGTGCCAGGCATGACATGCTGGCCTCTTGAATTTTTATTTTGCTATTAGGAATTTTCAGCGCTTTTCTCATGACACTGACAAAAATCTGTCATGGGAAAACAGAACAAACCAAACAGAGATCTCAGCATTTACAAGAAGAAGATGGTTTGCCTCTGGTTTTGTTTGTTTCCCTGCATGTTTGTGAATTAGCACTTGCTTGCTTGCCCGTGTTCTCCCTCTCCCTCCTGCCCCGAACTGTGGATAACTCGCAATGTTACAGCTCACCAGCTGCAGCACAAGGAAAGGATCAGCTCCAAGACCTCGGCCAAGAAACGAACGGCTCCAAACTACAGTGCCCTTCTAGCGCATTGCATGCAGGTCATGGTCTATTTATTGATTCATTTTAATACCAGAGGTGCTGCATTACTACTTCCTTCCCTGTTACTTCAAGTGCCACCGTGCTGTGCTGTAGTTCTGTGCCAGCAATACAGGCATGAGAATGAGCTCATGAGATTGGAAACACATGCCCAGCTCCAGGCTCTGCTCACACTTCCAAGCATCACCTCGGACTTACTTCTCCCCCTCTGTAACACACCTAGAGCTTGGCTCTCATTTCCAAAGGGCCCTGAGATCCTCAAAAGGTACCGGAGAAATGTAAAGCGTGGCTCTCCCACCTTGTTTCCTAGCTGGGCTTTCCCACCGTGTTGTTCACGGTTTGCAGAAATAGAAATCGTGCCTCAGTGGCCACTGACAGGACAGAGGGAGCCAGGATTTATATGGTGCAAGTCTGTGTTTAAAAGAGAAGATGCCGACTGCTGCCAAGAATGTGTTGTTTCCAAATTTCTTGGGCATTATCTGACTCCCTGCAGCAGCAGTGAGAGGGGAGGTTGTCACAGCATCTGCCTGGGAGGCGTGAGGACATTCAAGCATCAAACTGAGCTTTTAGACCCTTTAAAAAAATAATGAAGGGCACCATGCTGTCCCACTTAAACCAGAGTAACATGACACACAGCTCAGAGAACGATTTAGAAACTTTTTTGGGAAATAATACAGGGAAGAAAACACATAAAAGGCTAATTAGAGCTTGATCTCTCCGGCACGCTGCAGCTCCCTCATCTTTCTGCTGGGCTCGGCTTCCCAGCAGACCTATTCTGCAACAGCGGATTGATTTCACTCGCCCTTTGTGCTCATTTTAGGTCTACCGCAGGTTCAGGGGTGCGAGAAATCCGGTGGTCTCCTGTTGCCCTCCAGCGGTAGCGGCTCACAACAGCCCCGGCGCGGAGCGCGGCCGTCGGGAATCATCGCGCTTCTCACCTGGCCGGCCCAGATAAGACGGTAATTTCCCCCTGGCGTTTAATATGCAGCTAATGAGCACGCGGCTTAACCCACCCCAAAGGAGTACAGAGGCTGATGCTTTCCCACGCTGCCCCCCCGGTGCTTCCCAGTGCGGGAGGGGGCCGAGGCGGAGCGCGACGACAGCCAGCCCTGCGCCATCGCACCTCCTCGCACACGCTGCCGCAGGACGTGCCTGTTCCTGCACCGCCGCGTGTGCCCTGCACCAGTTCCAATTTTGGAACGGGAAGACCCTGATTTTTACGGCTTTTTCTTCTATTTCTCTTTCAGGTTCTTTCTAGGTAGGGCCAGGCGATCGGTACGCAGTACTTCTAGGATGGCAGCATTTTTCCTATTTATTAGAGCTTTGCATTTGTGCTGTGCCTCCCTCCGAATGCACAACCCTTGTTGCACCCTAGGTGCAACGGCAGCACAAATAACCCAGTGCAATTCCTCCACCTGATGCTTCCCTCCGCACGGACGGAGCCCAGCTTAGAGCTTCCCTTTAACGCACCGGCTCACAACGCTTTCTGTTTTTCTGACCAACTCTCTCCTGTGTTTTCTCAGAGATGATAAAGACCTCCTAACTTAAATCTTGCTTGGCAGCCCTGCTGACTAAAGCATTGATCCCTGCGACCTGATACACAGATGATTACATTACTACAAATCCAATACTGTGTTACCCAGCCCGTCGCAGGAGGCAAGCTCAGAGCACAGCTCTCGCCAGACAGGAGGTGCCCTGCGTGACCTCCCCCTGAGAAAGGCCTCCCCCGCACCGCCAGATACCGCATTCCCGTTGCCAACCCCCTTTTTCCCTCACAACGCCCCTTTTGAAGTCTTTCTGCAGATCC
>NW_008825267.1:88806-123949 GCF_000699105.1 Pygoscelis adeliae
TCGCCCCACCGGCGCGCTCGCCCCCGTGCACGCGTGCTCGTCCCTCGCTGCCGGGCTCTCGGCACGGAGAGCGTTCCCGGCTCGCCTTGCTGTGGCAAAGCCACCTCCCGCGGAATTTGCAGGCTTGTAAATGGGAACGGTTAGGCATGGTTTTGTGGCTTAAATGGGGTGAAATCCATCAGCTGCTTCTCACGGCAGGAACGGCGTGGGCTCGCCGGGCTGGGCTTCCCTCCGCTCCTCCTTTTGTGGGAAAGGGGGTGACGCGCTGTCCTGGCGGTGCCGGCAGTGCCGTGTGTCACCTGGACGGCCTGCACCGAGCCTGGTAAGCTTCGTGCGCTCATCGCTTGAGATGCTGCGGAGAGGGTGCAGTGAGAGGACGGTGCTGGCCAGGTGTTCATGGGATCTCGACCTGCCTGGCGGTATTTGGCGTGGCATCCCCAGCCGCGGGTTTGCAAGCCCTTCCCAGAAAAGCAGAGAAGCCTTGCACCACAGAGCTCAGCAGCCTCCTAACTGCCTGGAGGGTGTTTACTTTTGGCATTAAAAGGCACGCATGTGTTTCTCTTCTATCCTGCTACTTCTACAACTGCCTACTGGGGATTTTAAGTTATTTTGATTATTTTATATTTCATTTATGTCTGGAGGCTCTTTCATGCTAGAGTGTACAAACACATAGTCTTTCCTACTGAGTTTACAATCTAGGCAGACAATGGATGAGAGAAATTAAGTGCTAATGCCCCGTTTTATAGCATGGGAATTGAGACCTGCTGTTCCTCAGTGTTTGGTCTAGGGTCACGCGGGGAACGTGACTCTCTTTGTGCTGAGGCATTCAGGCTGCTGTTTCTTCAGAGCCTGTGATGAAGAAGTGATCAGGACTCATTGAAATGTGGAGGAATTGGTTCACAAAGCCACGCCATGCCAAGCGCTCTGCTCGGGAAAGTGAGCCCCAAGGACGGAGGCAGAGCATGGAGTAGGAAAGCACCAAAGTGCCTGGAAAGCTGGTGCCAGGTCAGGGGTGGTTGACAGAAGCCCTGGTACAGCTTGGCTTTGCGCTGCTCTCCAGAGCCTGTCAAACCTGGAACCGAAGCTTTCAAATCTTTACTTTGCAGGTAAAGCTGGTGGATGCGCATTGTCCAGAAGCACCACAGCAGCGGCGAGTGCTTCACCTGGGAGAGGAGACTCCAGAAAATGGGAGTGTGACAGGTAAGAGATGGGATGACCTTCTGCTCAAGTCCTTCAGCATCTCTGCGTTTGCTGGCAGCGTCGGCGTAAGGATTACCTTTACTGAAATGAAAGCTGTGGGAGCAGGTTAGAGTCTTTCTGCAGCTGGAAGAAGAGCAGAGCAGAGACAAACAGGGTCACGCCACTCCCTGCTGCCAACCCACTGAAGTCCTATTGTTTCAACAGCTTATCTTGCAGCGCCTGTGCCTGCACCTGGGTGCTTGACTGACGTCAGTGATAAAAATCCACATTTTCTGAGCGGCGGTAGGACTCATGCTCAAAATGTGACCTTGGCTGCTCTACGGGCAGACCTAGCGTAACCCTCAAAGGGTGGTGCTGGTCTGTCCTACCATAGCAGAGCCTGGTACGCAAACAAGCTATCATTCTATTTATCATTGTATCACTAATTTTTCGGGGGTCTGCTTGGACATTTTTAAGAAAATAGCAGGAATTCCTTGCCTCTTGCACATGTCCTAGTTTTTAATGGTCTTTGGAAAATGTCTAGAGAAATATCTTTAAGGCCAAAAAGGGGTGTCTGATTCCTTATCTGTTGCGTGCATTCTGGTTTGTGGGGGAGAAGCGAGTTGGCGGCATCTCGGAGAACAAAATATTGAAGTGTTTTTTGTAAAGGTGTGTGGGGAAACTTTCCTTGATAACAGATTTTATGTCACTGTATGTTTATTTCTTTAAGGTTTGAGTGGGTGGAGTGTGGGCTGTGGGCTGTATCCCTTTCAGGTAAAAGCCATCTGCATAGGTGGAGCAATCTTTGTTGTTTTTGTTCATTTAACTTCTGCAGAAAGCCACAAAGAAAGGACTTCTTTTCTATGCAAACAGGGGAAAGAGGTATTACCGGAGCCAACCCACATGGAGCCAGGGAGGTTTCAGTTTGCAATAAGCGTGTTTGAAGGTGAAATGGAGGTAGCGACTTCTGCTGCCAGTTACGTTTCAGGGCCCTGCGATGCACCCTCCTGATTGTTTGGCTGGTGGAGCCCCTCCACAGATGAGGAGGATGGCGTATCACAGGGCCTCTTCTGGGAGTGAGTGCTGGAAACGTGTCAGGTGGAGGAGTTTTGAAGTATGTGTTGAAAGCAGCAATTGCCCCAGTGTTAGCCTCCATTAAAAAAAAAAAAAGCATGCAAAGATAAATTATGCCTCACGCATACTGGAGGAGCATAGAAGTGTAGGCTTCACGGGAAGAGCATCTAAGGGGTTTGGCCACCCCCCCTGAAATAAGTGGCCGAAATAAGCATGTTTCTCCACTATGTGAGAAATAGTCTAATTCTGTAAGTTTTCATGTGCATTTTTGCTGACAAATACAGGAATTGCTCTGTAACATAACGCCAACAATTTGTTACTATGGTGGGGTTTTAGGGAACTAGAAACTCTAGCAGTTAGCAAGGTACTGTCTGCCGTGGAAATTTCTGTTCTAACTTCTGCCAGCTGTGGCTTTCTTAAGGTGCAAAATTTACACCTCTGCTAAGTTTGTTCTCACCTGCATAGCAGTGACTAAGTGTTTGAGTCATCGAGCGAGGCCTTGGCTGAAATGACTGAGCTTTTTCTTGGTTCCTCTACAAGAGCTTGGAAGCTAAGGCTGTCCACTATTTTGTAGTGACTGGGGAGCAGTGTGGGGCTCGAGGAATTTGGCTCGTTGTGGGGTTTTGTAGAAGTTGCGGTTATGCTCAAGCAACTGGTTTTCACAAGGCTGCTGCCAAAGTGCAGGTTCCGGCGCTGCATGTGACAGCAGAAATTGAGCTCTCCATGGGTTAGATTGGGGAGTGATTAAAAATCAGAATGAGGCCTCGTGGGGAAAAATGCACATTTGTAAAGTTCACTTTAAAAAAGCTTCTTTCTTCAGCTGCCTGAAAAATCAGAGCTCCCGCGCCCGGGAAGGGGCCGCCCTCCGCTCGCACTGCTGCTCACGCAGCTGAACTCTTCAGCAGCTGCAGCGCAGTTTTCTGCAGGGTCGTAAGTGGTAGGAGGTGACTGGAAAAGGCCATTTATGTTTTTCGAAGTTGTCCAGGAAATTTGGGTGCAAAGTTAGTGGAAGGTGATACACGAAAGATGTCATTTTTATGGGAAGATGTGAGAAACTTTATGAAGTTTAGCATTTAAAAGGGATTATTGAAATCACATGGAAAAGGCATGGGCGGTCTGATTCAGAGGTAAAAATAAAGTGAATCAAAGCCATTTTAAAATTGCTTCCAGTATATTTAAATTAAACCAAACTAAAATGACTCTACTTTTAAGCCTGATTGCCCACCGAGGACTTTAATATGATTGAACTAATACTATTTGAACCCACACCTTTATTTCAGGGGAAAGTTTTCCTGAGTTTTTCCCGGCTCAGTGGGCGCAGGGTGGAGCGTCTGCGGTGGAGCATTTCTCAGCCTTTCCCACATGGTGTCAGCATCTCTCAACGAGAGGGCTGTGGTTGGTCCTCTTCGCTTGCGGATTTACCCGGGCCGTGACCAGAGATCAGAGGTTTGGCTGGGAGCCTTCTCCCAAGGAGAGCGTGGTTTTTCATCTCCTGGGTGACGGACGACAAGAGGAGAGGAGACCGGCTCGGAGGGAAGGTCGCGGAGGAGATCGTGTCCCTGGTCTCTTAAGAAATCACAGCTTTCTGTCTCCGCTCTCTGCCGGTTACTGGTGCTGTGTGATGACTGCAGCCAAAAGGGGACTGTGACCGTAGACTTGTTCTGGATGTGCCGTGGGTCACTTGGAGCCTGGGGGGGTTGCCAGTGCGTTGTGAGCGTGCCTTCTGTTACCTGTCTGTGCATATAATCTGTATTTTTGTCTTCAGGTTGCTTCCCCTTGCAGGAAGGAGAAGGAAGTGTTTTCATCTTGGTTACTAGTCACTGAAGCTTTATTTCATAGTGTGTTTCACGCCACGTGCCATCATCAGCAAACTTGATGCATGTCTGGAGGAGGAAATGCCTTGTGACGAAAGGCTCCTTTTGTATTACTGATTATAAAGGGAATTAATTTCCAAGCTGAAGATCACCGTTATTGCTTGGCAAGGAGGTACCTCCCTCCTTCCCAGAGGGCCGTACAGAATCTGTAAGGCACGGCCAGTTGTTAGGGCCGTGAGGTGTCTCGGACACATCCAGGCTCCCCTCTGCTTCCACTTCTCCTGCTCCTTTCCTACCACATGTGTTTTGCATGGCTGGAGGGAAGGTGTGGTGGTACTCAGTGCAACTCATCTGAGACACAGCTGGGTTTTGACTGCTCCTAGCAGGCTGTCTAGACCGTGATCCCGAGGGAGAAAGACTAAACCTCCCCAGGGAGACGTTACCACTGTGGTGTCAGTCAATGGGCTGTGGAGCAGAGAGCTGTCTGCTTGGGGTGAGCTGGAGCAGACCAGGTCGCGATGCCCTGCATGCTCCCTGCCGTAGCTTAGGAGCAGGTCTCTGGGGTGGGCATGTACCAGAAACCCCTAAGTCCCCAGAGAGGAGCAGCTCTTCTGCAGAACTGGTGACTCGCTAGTGCATCGTCTCCATGCCCTCTTGTGCAGGAGCAGCGGTGGCCCTGCTGCTGGAGCAGGTGTCACGTGTGGCAGGAGGGCTGTGCGACACGGCCGTGGTGCTGCAGGACGATGCTCCATCATCTTCTCAGGTGCAGGGCGAGCCGGGGTGGTGGGTGCACGTCCAACAGCTGCAGCCCTCGTAATGCCCCAAACAGGATGCCCAGCTGAGGAGGCAGGCTCTGGCAGCATTTCAGGTCTTGCTTGTGATGGTGTGGAGACCTTTTCTGTTGTTTGTTATCTGCAGCATGCTTCAAAACAGTCTCCGCGTCTCCGCTGCATGCCTCTCGGCTGTTTGTTAGGTTGTGCAGGCAGCGCTGGCATGTGAGGGGTTGCTCGTTTGTAGATGGGTGTGGAGGCCCGCCAGAAGCTGCTGGCAGTAAAGACATTTTGATGAGTCTTGTAAGGATCTGGTTACTTGCCAGGTCTGCTGCAATCCCACCCAAAGCCTGGTGGAAGCCACATCTGTTTGGGGTACAGCTCTGTGACGCTCAGTGACTCTCACCCTCTGCATGCAGTCGGGTCATGAAGTTTGAGCAGAAGCATTGTAGCTACCTGTGATCCTCTGGCAAGGCAGATGAGAACCTACTGCGAACGTGTTAACCTCTTCAAAGGAGTCTTGTGCAACTCCCTGTTGAAGAGCAGGGCTGAGCTGCGGAGTGGCAATTGCTGCTGGCTGTGTTAGTCATCCAGAAAGAGACTTGTTTTTCCTTCTCTGCCTCCCTGCCCTGGCAGGGAGGGGGAGATTCTTTCTCACTGCTTGGTGTGGTCAATACTTAGAAGAAGAAACGTTTAATCTCCAAGGGAATCAGTCAGCTCTCCCCTAAAAACATGAGCTTCTATTTGTGCAGCTCTGGCGGTGAGATTTTGCTCTGGTGTTGTTGAATTTTGCTGCAATAGCAAAAGTCTGAAACCAGTTCTGCTGGGAGACGTATGCAAACGTGAACGCACGTGTGCGTTCACACCTCCTTCCACATTAACGTTCGCATGTAGATGGGTGATTCCCTGATAATAAGATGCAAAGCGGTGGGTATACTATAGAAACCTGCGAGGTTGCGCTGACTACCTGTGCTAGTTACACCAATAAACCGGAGAAAGCAGAGGCCTTTGTACCCACTAGTCACCATCTGCGGTGGGGCAGTGTGCTCCTGCTGCAGAGGGGAATATTTACTTTACTTTTCTTGTAATTAAAATTGGTAAACCAGAATGCCTAAATTTCTAGACCACAAGAAGGCCTGTGGGATCAGGATCTGAGGAAGTCACCAGTGATATTTTGGTCAGGCAAAGGTTTTTTGGATGTCCAATTCGGCACCTTCATTTTCAGACAGTTGGGTGGGAAATAGGTTGCCTTTGCTGGGTGTGTGAAATGTAAAAGTTCTAGTGTCTCTTGGAAATGGAGGCTTGAAGGAGTCTTTGGAAAAGGCACTTTGACTCATGAGTCACTTCTGCTTGCGAAGATTTTATTTTTTACTACCTGGTTAGTTAAGAGCATTTTAAGAGCACCTTCTTCCTTCTCTGGAGCATTCAGCCCCTTGGAGTTTGGTCGTTATATGAGTATAAACCAGGACATGGTCCCAGAGGAGCACAGCTTTTGAGTTTTACGCTGCTGCGCAGCCTTCCGGACAGGTGGGGACTGAAAAGTAGCTGCATTTGTCTCCGTCCTGTCACTGCACGGGGCTTCTGCAGCAGTTTTGGGGTTCTTCAAGCTTCAACAGACACCTACATGAAATCTATCTGCTCTTGTTGCAAAAAACCTCTCAGCACCTAGGGGAGAACATACTAAGTGGTTTCTCTTTCCTGTGTTTTTTCAGAAGTACGCTTGGTTGCATGTATATCGCCATTGAGATTTTACCTCCTTTCCTCTCTCATGTTGCATACCGTGAAAAATTCATACCAACTCCCAAGGTAATGCAGAGGCTTTTCATGAAAGTTCCTGTTGCTTTCAGTGGATTTTAGACCATGCTCCTAATTAACGAAGAAGGAATTAGGGTCGATGGGAGAAGTTCTGATTTTGGTACAGGGCAGTGTGCGCAGACTCTGAATCCTGGAAGGCCTTTTGGACTATTTATTGCACTGGAAATTATTTGCTCTTTTCCTCCTGCAGGATGATTCTAGACATTAGAATTGACCTTCAGTCACAGAAATTTCCCAGTAAAGCACATAATCACTCAAGAATTAGGGGTTTGTGCAACAGTGCTCATCAGCAAAGAAAGGAAAGTAAATATCTGCTTGCTATCTTATTTTAGACAATTGAATTAAAAAAACAAAGCAGCAGGAAGGGAAGTTAGAGTTTCGGTTCCTGCAGCTGAAGATTTTCATGGGTTCAGCAATGACAAATATATGAGATCATGCCTAGATTGGCTCGGCATCTGCCACGCGTGTGGTAAAGGTGAACCAAAAGTCTCCATACTTGTTAAGACCTGAATAAGATTTTTTGTAATGAGCTGTGGCAGTGTAAGGGACAAGGCCCAAGTAACTGTGCTGCGAGCACAGACACTGCCCCAAGAGAAAGCTCCAGAAGCCAGCCACGGGGAGGGGCCCGGCATCACTCTCCTTGGCTGACTGATGTCTCAACCACTCCTGAAACCGAGAGAAGATTCTAGAAACCTTGGACTGGGGCCAATAAATAGGGGCGCACACGAGCTCCTCGGGGTGCTCTCCACACCGACACCCCCGTCGGCAGGTCCAGTGCTGGATCCAGGATTGGTGGTCTCCCGAGATATCTCTCTCTTGCTTCCCAGCTCTCTCCCCCCCCCTCCCCTTCTCGGTCTTTGCCCTTGATGCTGCTGAGTAACACAAGGCCTACCTCAACCTCTCATAAAGCCGCTTGGCTTACGTGATAGACTGATACACAGAGGGTTGATGCTTACAGAGCATTCGTTCCATTAAAGTTGATGTTCATGTTTGGACCTTGAGTGTTACCTCACCTTAATCCACACCGAGGGGGTTTGCGGACCTTCGTCACTCTCCCCTTCTCGGAGGTGGGATGTGACAGGCTGCGACAGATGTTTGTTTAATATCAAGAAGATCTGACTCCCTGCTTGGGCAATCGTCTTAGCTCTGTGAAGAACTGGGGTCTTACTGAAAGATGAAAAATAACTTTCAATGCGGCTTGAAGATAGGTTAGCCTGCTGCCCAGAGCTCTGTGTGTGCATACTTGAAAACTTGCAATTTCTGCAAATCTAAACACGTGAGGTCCACTTTTTTGTTTCAATGCGAGGGCAGGAAGGCTCCCATACATGGTACTAGTAACAGAGCTAGGTACTCCTATTGCTACTTTTGCAAAGTGACATTTTATCTCTGTTTTAGTGCTGGGGGAAGAAGTGCAGGATTGACTCAGGTCGCTGAGGAGCAGAGCTAGGGATACCACCCATATTTTCTAAGTCTTGTCTGAAGTTTTAACCATTGGATCAGACTGAGCTTCCTTTCCCTTTACAGTACCACTACTGGAAACGTGCAAACATCGAAGCTGCCTTGGCCATGTATCCTTTGGGCGGAATCGCTCAGTGCCAGTCTGGAGGTTCATGCCAGCACAAAGGGGCATTCAAGCAGGAAAAGGCCTGGTCGAGAGCAAATACTGCTAGGTGATCTTTTTTCCCTCTAGTCAGCTGCCTTCTTTTTTTCATCTTCTTCCATCTTTCTCATTCTTACCTTTTTGTGCTGTGCCTTCGGCTATTAATACAGGTCACCACAAGGAATAAACTGCCCATTGTGGGGAGCGTGTCTAAGAAGAGCTCAGCAAAACCCTGTGAAGATCCCATCCCTTTGTGTGTCTTCTGTTTTTATGGTCAGCCACATCCAAAGCTAGAGGGTTATGCATTATGTTACATGTCCATTCTCTTCCCTTTTCCAAACCCCCGAAGCACACTCTCACCACACCGGGGGCTGTAAGGAGGGTAAGGTGGTCTAGCAGTGGATTGTGCTGCTGTCACTAAATGCAGCATGATGCTGTTTATCTGGTTGTTTTTCCTTATATTCCAACTGCACGTTCTTGTCCCGTCCTTTGTGCCAACAGTAGGCTCTGAGCTGGTCCTGCCGCCTTCTAATCCATAAAAACTCTCTGCTTTTCAGTCTGGTCAGGCCCTTTGATCTACTTGCTCTGAGGTCACGAAGCTGCTTGTGACGATACCAACAAGGGGCAGCTGAGGTCTCAGCTGACTTAAGTTTCCCCAGATCCACCTTACAGTGGCTCAGGTAGGAGGGGAGAAATCCCCTGGTGTGGAGAGAAAACCCACCACTGGCCCCTTTGGGGGAGGTGGCCCCCAGGCAAGGCAGCTCTGCTGACAAGCTGGGAAGGAAGATAGTTGGCCATGCAAGAAGTTCTCCCCCAAGATCTGACACCTCCATCCCCAGAAGAGGAGTTTGGGTTATTTTTCCATGTAAAAGAAGGTGTGGGGAGAGGAAACCATAGCCCACTCTCAGCTATTCTGATTGTTGCAGCGGGCCACCACCCTTCCTCATCACCCACGTGCATTATTTTTAGGGTTTATTTGCCTCACTTAACTCCGGCTCATTCTTTCTTAGGGTGACAAGGACTTCCCTCCTGCAGCTGCCCAGGTGGCACATCAGAAACCACAGCTGTGCCTGGAGAAACTTCCCCCTCACCGTCACATTAATCAGCTCATTCACCAGCAAGGGATGGGAAGCAGCGCTTGGGACAGCACAAGAAGGGAGAGGACAAACCAGTGCCTGCTCTGAGATGGGTGGATGGGAGCAACTGCGTTTAGTGAGGCCTCATTCTGGTTTACAGTCCCCTAATTCCAGTTTACCTCCCACCCAGCCCAGATCCGTTTGGCACTGAGGGCTTCTAAACTGTAACTTAAAAATACAACTAGCACATGTGCATAAAGAACTGGCAGGGAAGGAGAAATGATGAGCAGCGATACTATATTGGGAGCAGTGAGGAGTCCAGGGCTTCTGAGCAACGAAGGGGTTTCCCAGAATGACTTGGAGAAGGGGTTGCAGGAACCACCTGGAGTCCACGTGACTGTGACCAGGTGGTAGATGTCTTTCCTGCTTTTGATGTAGCTTATTGCAGACCAGTGGCCCCTTTCTGTAACGAGGGCCAGGCTTTTTTAATTGACTTTTTAAAGAAGATTTAAAACTAAGATTGGTCCCAGCCTCCAGTGAATTGTAAGAGAAAACTTCTTTCTCTGTCTTGCTGGTGAAAGGTACTAAAATGGGTTAAATGTGTCCTAGAAATGCACCTTTTTTCTGTAACAGGTTCTGTGTCATTTGGTTGGGATATTGTGGCCTAAGGTGTGACCTTGGATGGTTGCTTGGTTGGCTGAGTTTTACTGGTTTCAGTTAGGGTTGTTAAGTTGGAGTCTCTGTTTTCTTAAAATTCAGGAACTTTCCTGTTTAAAAGCTTGGTTCAGGGTCACCTCTGAGAAGCACAGGGAATTGTTAAAAGCATGGTGGCTTTCTGCAAATCCCCAGTTCTGTTTCATGTTTTGTGTGCTATAGTTCAGAGCTCCTGTTTCAGCAGGCTGCACCTCTTGCATAAATGAGCTCCGTGGACTCAGGGCAGTTGAGACTTCTGACCTAGTTGTGGTAAACGAGACCTAATGTTTATTTAAGGAGCCTTGGGTTTAGACTGTTATTATCTAGAGTTGTATTGTGGTGCTGTGGTCTTGAGATGCTCCTTATTGCTGCTTGAACCTCTGGGCCGGATGCTGAAACTAGCCTAGTACTTTCTCCCTAGGGAGAAACCATGAGACATGCATTGTTTAGTGAAAGCAGAAATCGTCTTTAGTTTTGGCACTCAAATGTCAAGTTTCACGTCTTCTGGTTTTCTTTGTGGTTCCTTCCTCTTTAATTCCATGGTTGCAATTATAAGACACTTTTTGTAAAGGATATTGATCATCCCCGTGTGCCTTGAGGCATAAGTTAACTGGGGAGGTCAGGAAGAAATGTTCTGTGCATGTTAATCGTGCCACGTTGGCCTGTTTGAGCGCAGAGCTGGATTAGATAGACAGCTCAGCTCAACTAGCGTGGCAATTGCTGCTTTTACCTTGTATGTAGGTGTCCTAGCCACGAGAGCCGTGGTCACTGCCTCTCCCTGTGAGCAATTTGCACAGTAATATGGTATTTCACTACTGACTTTTTAATTTAAAAATGAACAATAAAATGTTACAACATGAAGGCTTTTCACGTGAACATTGATAAGTAGCCATCAGGTATACCCAGTAGTGGAGCAGTGTTAAGGCAGTTGGATTAGTAGTTAAAAGAAAGACTACTACTTAATCTGTTGATGACTTGTTTACTGTATAATTCATCAACAGATGAAGTAAACCAACTTTTTTTCTACTTAGTTTATTTTACACGCTCCGTTTTCTGCAGGGCAGTACGGATATGAAGCTAGGTTGATCAACAAACAGCTCTTGACAGGACCAGAAGGATATGATACAAACTATTATGATACATACAAGATACAACCTAGGGAGGAAATACAATGGAAGAACAAAGATGTGTTTTTTTTACTGGTTTTTTTTTAATATTTTTTTTTTAATTGTTATAATTTATTTTCCACAAATAGCAAAATACAGTCAGTTTTCAGACTTCAGTGAATCTCAAGTTAGGATCTTAGGCCAACGTTAACATGATTCATCTAAATAAGTGGCAAATTTGTTTTGTCTGTTAAATTTAAAAAAAAAAAAAAGAAAAGCCATGCACTCTGAAGTCACCGCTGTCTTGTTGAGGAGGCACCAGATGTAGTTGTCCCAGATGATGCTTTTAATATCTCATTTGGAAAATAGGAAAGCAGCTGCATGCTTTCCTATTTAGAATACATCTAGTCGACAAAGACCTGAAGACTTCTCAGTTTGTAGAAGGAGAATGGCTTTTATCAGACAGGAGACAAGTATAACTGCATGTTTTGGTGAAGCTCTTTTCCTTGCTAGAATAAGTTAGGTGAATGTATTTTGCATAAAAAGTTTTTTTGTTAAAGCAGTGTATTTTTGGGGTACATTCATGTACATATTTAACTTTTTCTGTGTAAAGCAGCTTTGCATATATGAATATACGTTAAGAATACATTATTACTGATGAAGAAAAACTAAAAAGACCCTGTATTATGGGTATTCCTTGCTCTGGCAAAGCTCTTGTTAGCTGAGTGTCTTGCCTGAGTAAGGACTGTAGGAACAAACCAAGAACAAATGACTATTCAGTGTCAGTCGTAACCCCCCATTTCATGTGACAGAGAAGCAGCACTTCTGTACATGTTATGTGGGCGTTATAAAAGAAAATGGGTTAAACGGTTGGATGGGAAGGTACTTCAGCATAGACAGGTAATGCGGAGCGGAATGCGCTTTCTTCCTGAATCCCAGCTCTTGGCAAAATCCCGTACCCTGGAGCCAAATGGTTTATAAAGAAAAACTTATTTAATTATGATGGCAGGCAGCTATATAACTGGCAACATTGTTTCAAAACCAGCTAATTGAATTCTTTCCTTGGGAGGCTGATTTTAATTCTCATGTCTCTAAAGCAATGTTTTTCAATCTATGATCCAGAGAGTTCCCTGTATCGCTCCTAATGGATTCACGTGTGGTATTGAAAAAAAGTATAAATGTCTTTTTAGTGAGTGTGTTTTGCTCTGCGTGGCTCTGTATGTCCACTGGAACATGCCTTACAGTTTCCGCAGAACTGTTCAACTGCTGCTCTGGAGGGTGAGGCTCTGCACCTCTTCTGGGTCAGCCTGCTCCTGCCCCGCACCAACAGCGGTTCCTGGCCAAGACCTTTCGCCATTGACGTCTGGCTTCGGGGAGCGCTGTGTGCTATGGGGATTAGAGCATGCGAGTCGGTAACAGATGCACAAACAATCGCAGCAACTTCTCCCCAGCTGACATTCAGATGTGCCATGACAGCAGTTCCCAGGGTGTTCACCTGCTGGTAGGAATCTTCGCTCTTCTAGTAAATGCACCAACTGGCATTACATTCTGGGCTTCTTTTTCAAGGTCTTATTCTACATGACATCTGTTGTTCAGCTGCCATGTTCCTTTCAAGTAGGTGACCCTGGCAGTAATCTTTAACACTTGACTGTCCTTTGCATTTAAATCAAACCACAGTGAATGGCATCTTTATTAGCACTGACAGTATGAATGCGAAACACGTTTTCAATAGCTTATAAGTGAAATACATATCTGACTTAAAAGCCAGCTGCTAGAGTCCTTCTAGAAAGACACGTTGATTGGGAACGGAGAAGAAAACCCACATTCTTGTTTATCGCTTGAGGTCAGCAAGCAATAGCACAGAGGGCCCCCACGCGTATGTGAAAATCAGCAGACTGTGTCCTCAGCAGACGATAAAGCTAGGTACAAGCAAGCTTCAGATACTGGCAGACTGAAGTGGTTGGACCATGGGCACAACTATATCCTGAATTTGAGAGTCTTGTCTTAAGAAATGCATAAGGATTTGCCCTAGGCTTAAATCTTTAAAATTCTGAGAGTTCTGGCACCAGTCCACTAAAACACATGCTTTATATCGGGCGAGCGAGTAAACAGTCCCTCAGCATGTCAGGAGTAAGGATGACATGGGACAGGCTGGATGCCTGAGTGGTAAAAATACATTTTAAGCACCTGGCTGGATTGGTGCATAAGTATCTGTTTCTTAAAGTTTGTATGCCTGGTGATTGGAAAGACATCAGTTATTTGGAGCTTGTAACTAATTTGTCTTTGTGCAAAAAGTTTGAATCTAAACTGTGCTAGCTACCCCTGCATCAGCCCTTGTGCAGGCAGATGCCCTTTCAGAAGCTAAAGGAGACTTTATTTCCGGAGTGGAGCAGCATTTCTAAAGAATTCAAGTCAACGTTGGGATGGAATGACTTGTGCTCCTTAGGATGCACTTTCTTTATAGGTGAAACGCCAGATACAGGCAGAAATGAAGTGGAATTTGTACTTTTCCTGACAAATGTGTGAGTTGCCACAATAATACACAAAGTTATTGAAATTTTGTATATCATATGTATGGATTTAGTATTAGTTATGGAAATTTCTCACTTTTTGTGGGGGAAGGCAGAGCAGAGAGTTGCATCCTAGGATACTTCACAGCTTATATTGCATATTGGATTAAGCTTGGAGCCTGAGGCTGCTGGTGCTGTTTAGTCTTGAAGACTGAGTCAGTGCAGCAGGGATCACTTCTGTGGGTATGGAAGAGCAATAGGCAGTCTTGTTAAAAGCAACATTCAAAGCAAGGACGATGCTCTTGGAAGTTTAGCTCTAAAACAAGCAATTCTGCTGCACAAATGTCTGTTTCTCTTGGTATTTGTTATTTTTAGGGAAAATGTTCTATTTTGAGCATTTCTCATTTTGACTAGGAAAGACTAAAATAAAGGTGAAATGGCATGATAAATTCTAGACTCACTGGTCTCCCTCTCCCTTGCTTTGCTATTAGTCACAGTTTTATTGAAGTCTCTCCATCCATGGGAGTATTGGCTAGCAGTCATCGTTGCTGAAGTACGGGGAGGCTCCTGGGTTTCCCTCTTACAGCTGCCTTTCCTACAGTAGTGGCAGGTCTTGCTGTACCAGTAATTCAGAACAGAGGAAGTGTACCAAACTACTCCAGCCTTCAGCTTGGTCAAAGCCTGCCTGGAGCTCTGCTCATGGGGAGAAGGTGGTGGTTGTCTCTGTCTCCATGGCAAAGGAAAACCTTTTGCTCTCGCGGCAGGTGGACAGCTGCCAGAGGCGCTCCTGGCTCAGGCAGCCCAGCTCCTTCAAAAGCTTGAAGAGGTCGTTGCGGAATTTGACGCCAATGAAGGCATAGAGGAAAGGATTGAGGCAACACCGGAAGCAGGCCAGGGTGTAGGTCACGTCATCCGCCATGTCAAGCTTCTTGCTCTCCTCACATGAGCTCGTGGTGTTGAAGGCTGAGATGGTCTTGGCCAGCAGGACGCTGTTGTAGGGCAGCTGGAAGACAACGAAGACAATTACCACAGCGATGATGACCTTGATGGCTTTATTCTTCTCAAAGTTGCGGGCCTGGAGTAATGTTTTGATGATGATGAGGTAGCAGACAGACATGACCAGTAGGGGAAATAAGAAGCCCAAAACCATTTGGGACACCTTGATGCCAGTGTTGAAGGTCTGCAAATCATCAGTGATGATGGAACAATGGGGATGGTTGTCCAAGTTATTTATACCACTGTGAACCAGCTCAGGGATTGAGAGGATGAAGGCCAGGACCCAAATGAGGACACATGTGACCTTGCTAATGAATATCATCCGGGGACGGAAGCGGTGGGCCGAGGCAGCCTGAACGATGGCAAAGTACCTGTCGATGCTGATGGACAGGAGGAGCAGCATCCCGCTGAAGAAACTCATTTTGCAGATGCAATAGACGGCTTTGCAGGCAAACTCCCCAAAAAGCCAGTGCATGGCTGCACTTGTGGCCCAAAAGGGGAGGGTCAGCAGGAAGAGGATGTCTGCCACAGCCAGGTTCAGCAAATAGATGTCTGTCATGGTCTTGAGCCTCTTGAAGTAGATGTAGGTGAGCATCACCAGCCCGTTCCCCAGCAGCCCCGTGAAGCAGATGAGGGAGTACATGGCTGGGAGGAAGGCAGCGCGGAAGCTACGGACTTCTTCCTTCTCGCATAGGAACTCGAACATGGTGTAGTCGATGGTGGTGTTGGAGTCATAGTCATTGGTGACGTTGTTCCCGGTGCAGAGCTAGAACAGGGAAGAAAAGAAGAGTGTATTGGGACAGGTACTGTGCCCCTCCACAGCCGTGTCAGGAAGGGAGCCTGGTGCTGGCCTGTGAAGCAGGCAGGAGTACCCAGCCACAGAGGATTCCCAGGGAGTTCCCAAGCGTTGGCTCAGGACAACATCATGAACAGAGTTGGCAAGGTCTCGTGGCTGAAAACGTTTCCCATAATATGTGGAGTTTGGGGTTTTTTTTTGGTGCTCAGAGTGGGAATTCCACAAGAAATGTTTAGTGCTCAGCCAAAGTAACACCTGCAAACTCTCAAACGTGTGGCTGCTTTCCAGAACGTTTCGGGACCCCCATACAGCTGTATGTACGTAGTCAGCTGTCAGATAAAATGTGAAAAAGAATACATCCTTCAGCGTTCTCCTTCTCTCAGCAGGGATACCATCTCCTCTTGACTGACTCTGCCAGTTAGGCATTTTCTAACTTCAGTATTCCCTCCCTTCTCCCATCTGAGATATTCCTGTTGCTCACGACCCTTCTCACTTGTGACCGTGCTAGAAGAGGGCTGCAGCGGTTGTGTTTGTAACCGGCAGCAACCTGGCATGGCGAGTGCCAGTGTCCTCCTGGGCTTCCTGGTCCTGCTGCCGGCCTGTCCCCCGCAGCGAGGGGTGAGCCTGCTGAGCGGCTGAAGCAGTGCTGCAGGCAAAGGGCTCCGTGGGAAGACAAAGCTGGAGCCTCCCTGGGCTGTTTTCTCTGCTAAGTTAATAGAGGTGTCAATGAGACCGGGAGGAAACGCAGCGAGTGAAGCAGGAAACTGTTATGGTGCTGGTGCGGACACGTTGCTGGTGTCTCATTCAAGCCCCTGTCCCTGATTTAAGTTCTGATTATTCTTGTTTCATCTGCCTACGCTGCCATAACCTACAGGGCAGAGTGAGCTTGTGGTATCTGTGCCCTGCTTTTTTGTGACTTATTAGTCTCCAGTACCTTCTCTCCATTGCACAGAGATGAAAGGTTTCCCCTGGATACCTCTGCCTGTTATCACTGAATATCTTAGCGTGCTCTCCATCTCAGGCAGGCTTGGCTTTCACCACATCCTGCCTGCTATCTGGAGGCATGCCACCAGAAGTGAAAGGGAAAAGAAACAGGCTGCAGAACTCCCCCTGCTCTGCTGAGCCTCTCGGAGAGCCTGAGCTGGGGGCCGTGGCGTGGCGGAGGCTGCTCCTGTGGTTGTGGGAGTGTGAGCACCCGGGCCAGGCCCGCGGTTCAGGAGCAGGTCACGGCACAGCTCAGTGCTTTGGGTTCTCCTTCCCGCTTCAGATTTACTCCGAGCAGGAACAGGCGGAGGAAGATGCCGAACTCTTCCTCCTTGGGCACGTCAGTTCTTCAACACTGACCTCAATTAAAGCCCAGCACTTTGACGAGGTATTTGCAAAGAGCAACAAGCTGGCTCTTCGCAAGCACTCAGCGTAGGATGCTCTTCTCTTTCCTGAAAATGCTCATTTTGGTGCCAGAAGGGGATGTGGTTCTAACAGTCCAGGCCATCTTAAAATCACAGTGTATGTCATTGTTTCTGTTCTCACTTTGTTTTCATTCCTTTTGTTTGTTTTTCCTCTGGCTTCTAGCACTGCTCTGCTGTCTCACTGCCCACCTCTGTACGGGCTGGATCCTTAGTGTGGGCAGCCGGGTCCCCACACATCTCTGCAGGGCTGTGGGTGGCTGCTTTTTGCCTGTCAAAGTTTGAGATCTCTCTTTACCCGCAACACAAATGCAGCTGGATTTCAACAATGTTTTTAACATCTTACCTGAAAAATTAGAGGAAGGCTGAAAGCAAGGGCGACCTTCAACTGCTTGCCTGTAGAAGGAGACACTGTGTTAGTGTTAGCAGTTGAGTGGGGGTTTCCACATGATGCTGACTTTGAAAAAGCAGTGGTAGCCTACTTGACTGTGGCATTCTCAACCCTGCAAAGCTCCCCACAACTGGGTAAACTAAAACCCGATGAAGATGCTAACAGGATAACCCAGGGTCGCATAACAAGTTACTGTCAGAGCACAGATTAAGTCTCAGGAGTCTGGCCCCTCCGGTTTCATCTGTAAAGGCTGATAGCTAAGGACAGTTAACTCGTGCACAGTGTACCCGTTTTTATTTTATATGGTTTTTTTTTCTTTTCCTACAGACAGTCAGCAGCCTGTCTCCTGTGCCTTGTTCTGAGCTGTGAGGGTGTAGCATACTCAACCCATGTAAAAACATACAGCTGTGGGTACAATAAATTTGGCCCAGCTGTTCCCTGACAGTGTGGTGACTGGACTGCAGAACAGGAAAGCTCTGCTCCCTGCAGGATACACATAACTGAAGCTGGCTGAAATTTATTGCTTGTCTCTAAATGTCAGAGTTGGTTTCTGCTGCCTTTGGATGTGGAGATACAGGATGCTGACAGCTGGGAGGAAAAATTAAATTCAGCACCAGATGTGATAATGGTGAGAGCAATCTCAGACAAACAGTTCTTCCTGCTGTGGTTAGCAGAGGCATAGAGGCCAGTGAAAGCTTTCTCTTTGCTCTATTTAAAGCACATACCAGCATCTACCTCGGGCAGTTGTGACTGAAAGTTGCTCAGGCTAGAAGGTGATCTGGCAACTGTGAGAAAGTCCTCGCCTCTGCTCTGGCACAAGCAGAAGATGTGTCCTTCCTCAAGGGAGAGTTGGCATCGGCTGTTTTGAGCATCACGCTGCTCATCCTAGGATGTCTCTCTAGGCACTGGCTAGTTCCCTGCACCGCAGCCCTTCACTTCCCCGCTGATTATCTGGTCCAGGATCACTGACCAAGGCTGGGGCAGAGGCAGGAGAGGCCTTTGGCTTCAGCTGCCTATTTCTTTTAGAGAGTATGGCTTTCTCCCTGTGGATAAGCCTGTTTGTTCATAAATTTGGCTGATTCTTTTGCCCCTCTTGTGCTTAGCAGTCTTCTGTACGCAGCTCTGTTCTGTTTCTTTGCAGAGCTCCTTTGCACCCTTCCCTGCTCTGCCAGTCTCCTGTTCAGGTGTTGCACTGGACCAGGATGATGAACTTCCACTACTCAGGTAACTGCAACCATTGTGCCAGTATCCCCACTTTAAGTCACGTGCAATAGCATCATTAATAACAGAAATAGTTACTTTGGTATCTGTGATTGCTTGTTTATATGTGAGTGGTGATGTGTGGGTGAGAGATCCTCAGCCCCATGTGAAAAAAACCTCGTACTTCTGATCCCCAGAGCCTGTATGCGAGCTTCCCACTATGTCTCATAGAAGTTTGTGCCTTGCCTTCCTCCCTTATTTTCATCTCTTATACTCATGCAGCTGGGTGCTTATTTATGTTCATACACCCCTCACCTGCTGTGAATCCTCCTGGGGGAATCTGAAAGGTGTAATAGTGCATCCTTAGTGCAGTTCACAGTTGGGGGTGGAGTATGCCAAGGTTGGGCTTGAGGAGTAAGGGGGGGAGGCTTGGCTAAATGCTTCTGTCTGCATTTTGTGTGTCCAACGGCTTTCACTCTGACTGGTCCTAGACTGCAGGAAGAGGTTTGAGCATTTGGTGCAGCCATCTCTCCCTTCAAGCTGCTGATCTAACTTTTGCTGATTACACACAGGAAATACACTGAAAACCCAAACCACTTACACCTGCTGGGTGAATTTAAGCAAGCCTAGACTGTAATTGCCCTCCATGCCTGGGACACAGGTATGGGGTCCCTGATCTCTGCAAAAAAAACCCAGCCATTGGAGTTTTTAGTCTCCTGTTCCACCTTCTTAATAGCCTGGTTTGTGGGGGACTCCTGGAGTTGGTGCTTACGTCTGCCTGTTGATGGATAATAATTACCTCTGCTGGCCCATTTCAACCACGTTGGGCAGGGGCTGAGGCCTCAAAGGCAACGAACTTCCTAGAAGCTGTCTAAAAAGGAGGCAGAGCAGAAGAGCCGCTCTTGGTACACAGAGGAAAGGCACCAACCTAAATCCGACTCCATCAGTGCGTGGCTCTCAGCATTGCTTGGTTTGCACTTCAGTTGTCTCATGCAAAGGACACGGTGCCGCCTAGTGCCAGGCTGATGCACCAGCATGGCCAGCCCAGGGCACTTGCCCCCTGAGTGCGGTACCATCTTCCTCTGCTTTTTTTGCATCTCCCCTTCAAGCCCCAGGACCGGCCCAGCCCTTACCTAATCTGAAAAGTCACAAGTGCACAGCCCTGGTGAGCTGCTGTTCTTTTTTTTTTCTTAACACACTGCAAAGTGTCTAAACAAAATAGGACTGGTAAAGTGACTCAACAAATGATCCTGAAACAGTTCAGCTAAGCATCATTCCTTTGAAGATCTTCACACTTTTTTTTTTTCTCCTCTTGGTTGCTGTTTCAAGTGTCAAATGTCAAATGATTTTTCAATACAAAAAAAAACCACCCCAAACTTGCATTCTTTCTTCCCCTCTTTCTGCTTCCCCACCTCAGCTTACGCATTTGCAAAGGCATAACCAGAGCGCCAATGCAGCCTTGTGGTCCTCCTGCAAGAGTTTGTTGAGCAAGTCCTTGCGTCACCAGTTTCAGGCAGACTGGACGAAACTCACTTCTCCCTGCAGCACTCTTAGGGGTCTGGGGCGGTGACAAATGAGTTGCAGAGAGGAAATGAGACATGCTCTGGAGTTTAATAGGCAGTTTTAGGTAGCTTTCTTTACTTTTTCTTTTTTTTTTTTCTTGGGCAGTTCTCTGCTGTGGGTATTTTCCTGAAGTTTTGTTCCTCAAAATATTAAGAAAAACCCCCCTCTCAAAAGTCCCCACAAACAGTTGAACTAGAAACCTCATTTATAAAAAGACAACAAAAACCCATTGCAGCAAATGAGTCAGACATGTTATAAAGCCCCATGTCAGCCCCCACGTCTCTCAGATGGTGATGCACTGATTTGCTGCAGTTCTCAAAATCGGGCTCCTGTCCTGCAGACCCTGGGAAAAAGTGGAAAGGAGAACTGTTCCGTGTGAGTAAAGAGGGAAGGGGTCTGCTCTCTGCTGCTGGTGGCCAGGGAGAGGGGACAGCAGCCCATCACTTTTGAAACTCTTCCTCCATAGAGTAAGCACAAGGGGTGGGATTCATCCCACTGAACTGACACCCCTTGACACCTGGTTAGTTGTTTGGGCTCCCTTGATAGCAAAGGGAAAGAAATGTGTGTTTTCAAGGCATGGTTCAACCGCCGTCAGGTAGGTGTCTGGGGTGCAGTTCATTCCATGCTATGGCAGAAGGGTTGGTGGGTAAGTTTGGACAGAAGAATCCCGTCCCATTTATCTGACTCTCCCTCAGCATCAGCAACCAATCTTAAGCAAGATAAAAGAAGCCGTAGTAGCAGTGAATCCCCCCGAGAAAAGCTTCTGACAGCAAGAAATACTTGGTAGCAGAAAGCCTACCCAGCGGTGGAAAGCAGAGCAGGAACACAACCATGTAGAATGGTTAAAACTGGACAAAATCCTGCAGAATGAAGCACGAGGTCAGCTCCTGCCCAGGCAGGTCAGGCTCTAACCAGAGCCAGCATGGAGGAGCAGCTGCTTGCCTCTGCTGGTGCTGAGGAATGCACAAAGTGAAAAGCAGGAGTCGGGAATGCTTTAGGGAGTATTGGCAAAGCTGAGCAAACCTGCTCTGGCTAAACCCTCGTGGTGAAAGAATATTTTTCTGTTGGCCAGAACTGCAAAGCAGGAGTTTCAGTCTCAAGCACCTTAGCACATGTGTAGGCAGTGAGTAACATACTGTTTATAGCTTTGAACATGTGACGGTTTCTGGTGCCTCTTCACCATTAGTATAGTAGGCTTTTGGGGAAAGAACCGGATATTTCTGAGAAAAATTAATCATATTTAAATGATATAATGACTATTGGCAGTTAACAGCTCAGTGCCTGTTCTCCCCCCCCTTTTCCCCTCTACTTCTTACGACTGGCAGAAGAAAGATACCATCATTTCAGGAGTGAACAGACCCAATGAAACTAAGTCATACTTTTATTTCATGTGTTCATAGATCTGTTACAGAAGAATGTTAATAATTATCTGCCTCCACCCCTTTTAGGAAATTGTGAATCAAAAGACAAGATAAGCAGAGATAAGCAAGTTAAAAAAACTCATTAAGTGAGCCAATCATGTTTCCTACATAACTGTTTAAAAAAAGTAAAAGCAATAATGCTGTGCATCTTCCAGTGCTGCAAAATATTTCTTTCAGAATATTCCTCTGAAATACAATAGTAGGACAAAAAAAAAAACACACCAGGAAAATTGTCATACTCTTCTTGTCAGGTTCTCACTAATTCTTTCTTTTTCCTGTCATAATTAACCTTTACCAATTAGCTAAAGTCAGAGTAACAGCTGTCCCCCCAAATACCGAACCCCTTAAAACAAGAAACCTACAAAGCATCCGCATGATGTTGGAGGCCAAAAATTTAAACAAGATAGAGGGATGCGTGGTGAGCTGGGTTATGATGTGTTGGTTTGGATGCAGGGATTCCAAAATTCAGGCATTTCCTAAGCCATTGATTGCTAGAAGCTGCAAGGATGCATCCATGAGAAGACTCAGTCTGCCCCTTCCCTGCTTCTGCCTGGTGGGTCCTATGGGACCCAGTGCCTCCAGCTTGCACCGCGCACAGGAGCGTCCTGCTTTTCCCCAGTGTCACTTCAGAGGCTGGGAGACCCTGAGCTCCCCCTCCCTAACTCGGCACAGGGTTCAGCACCGGCTGCACTGTACGTGGCTTCACATTCAGACACTGCACATGGAACACCCCCTCTGCTTAATCCAGAAATCATTGCGGACCTTCCAAGAGGAGAAATCCCTGCCTGGAAAATGAGGACTAGTTTGAGGGCTGAAACAGCAGACAGATACAAAAAGAAGCAGTTATTTTCCCAGCTGTACCAGACTAGCTCTCTCTGCAATTTTGCATGAATCACTTTAAGTTTTTGCGTCTTAATTTCTTCAAAAAAGGAGAGAGCAGTACTCCCCATTCTTGTGCTACAGTCTAAGGCACCTGTAGGGAATTGGGTGGTCAGATCTCAGTGTATTCACAGACTGTCTCTAGTTCTGTCTGCAGCACTTCACACAGGACATCTACACCCCCCAGCCCAGCGAAGCCTCTCGCATCCCAGTTAATTTAAAGCCTTGATTTGAAAATGTCACAGAAAAGAGGCAGTGACACCTCCCATTTCATCCTGTTACAAAGATTAATTCATTACACCTGGAACAAGGCTTTATGGGATGAATTCTGTGGCTACTGTCCCATCCCTCTCACCATCCTTATTACAGCTCTGACCATGCTCTCTGGCACAGAGAGGTATTAGTCGTATTGTAAACCCAGTTTGGTTAATCTGGTTATAAACTAACTTACCCATCTGAGCCATTGCATTTGTCCCTCTTCCCTGCACCTCCCTCAGTCACACTGGGATTAGTGCTTGCAAATATTTGAGCAATAAAAAAAATAAAAACAAGTAAAAAAGGAATAAATCATACAGTCTTAGAGGAAAGAAGAGCCTGCATCTTATCTGCCACATCTCCGACCCACAGTGCCATTCCCCTCCTACAGCCACCCACCTACTCAAGCTCCTGGAATTTGGTGCCTGCAGAGCACTGGGTGTGAAAGAACAATAACAAATGGCAAAAGAAAGTTTGAAACTTTCAGCAAGAAACAGAAACAAACTGTCTTGTGCCTTCTGGGCTCATGGGATGTCATGTGCCAAAGAGAAGATGCTTCTCTTGCTTACTTGCTCTTCTCTGCATGCTTCATGATGGGGTAATCCATGGGAATACAGCCCTGTGCGAGTCCAGTGACTCAGGGCTGTTCCAGCCCTGAGCAAACGCAAAACCATAACTTCTGCAGCAAAGTTTTGTTGCTGCATGAAGATATTCATTAATAGAAACAATTTGCATAAGACTGGAGAGACATAGCTAACAAACTCAGATATGCTTGCTCCTAATTCCTTGGTTTATTCACTAAATTAAAATATTGCCAAGGAGATGGCATTCTCTCTCATATTTTATTAAAAGCATGGAAGAAAAGGAGCTCTTATCACGTAATTTGTACATTTGCTTTGGGACAGAACAGCCCCTTGAAATCACCCCCAAGCCTATTTTTTGTGTGTGTTTGTTTCTGAAGTAATTGATTTGAGTGTTTTGAGCTTGTAAAAGAGAACTTTGCCTTTTTTTTAAATAGTAAATAGGAGGAAGACAAAAGCCTTTTTAATTGTTTAAATACTCTGTTAAAAGTGCTTCATCCCTGTGTCATAGGGCATGAATTTGGGCATTATTAATAAAGCTGAAGACAAAGCCAGAGGCTGCAGAACAGGTACTCACCACCACCCATGGTCTTGTTTCAAACAGAGATGAAGTCACAAGGTTAGCGAGAGCATCATATGTTCCAGCAGAGCCTCAACACGCCACAGCTCCTACCAGCGACCCTCTTTGGGAAACTCTGTCTTTTATACTTCCTGCACCTCTGCAAGAAGCTCATGACACACCCTGGTGTCGCTGACATTTAGTAGACCCTCCTCCTCATGCTTTCATCAATACAGCAAAGTTGTGCTGTGTGCCATCTTACCTTCAGACACTCAGGGTGTTGAGATGCTTCCACAGCACGTGCAGCTGAGGGCTGCACACACACACTTTTTACTGAGACTCAGTAAAATAAAGTGGGTTCTGCTTTTGCACTGACACATGAGAAACTGTCTGTGGCGAACGGACAAGAGGAAAGAGTCTCCTTTCTTGTTCTCTCTCTTCTCCACAGCAGATCCTACTTCATCTGCCAGAGCATCCACCAGAATCCAGTGCTGTAGGAAACAGGGAGGATTCCCATCTCCTCCACCAGACCCTTTCTGGGGAGGGTGTTCAACTACCACACGAAAAACCTCAGTGCGCAGGACTGCCAGTGGCTGGCATCCCTTTGCCCGTCTCCCACATGCCCACAGCATCCTCTAGATTATCAGCAGCTCAAGCAAATAAGTGGACTTCCCCCCCCTTTCTGCTTTTGGGTTTTTTTGTGTTACCATCTGCTGAGTATCGGCACACGCCATCTTCCTTAAAAGGTTTTGTGCTTTTGTGATCCCACACCTTCCCCACCATCACATAACTGCAGAAGCTTCAGAACTCGGGACGTAGCCCTGGGAAGACCTGCAGCACTGTCAGCTCTGGTCCCTGCCTTGACAGGGAGCTACTTCATCTGATCCTGTTCCTAAATGGATTGGCTTCAATACAAATCGATGGCTTTTGTTTTGTGGCTGTCCAAGGTGGACTCCCACTCTTGGAACGGATTTCTCTAACAAGTAGAAACATCACCAGCTCCTCACAAACTCACTTGCCTTCCAAGGCGACTCAAAAGCATTCGCTTTGGCATCTTGTCCTCTGCATCTTCTTACAATATGTCAATGCTGTTAACTGCAGCCAGGACAGGTGGAAAAATAAAGCACCACAGGATAGATCCCAGACAGAGCTCACAACCCCAACAGGTTCAAAAGCACATGGTGCTTTGGGGCTTATCCTGGCATTTTGCATGCAGGTAACCTGCTGAGTGCTGGAGGAGGTTGAAACAGCTCAGGAGGGACCTGAACGAGCCAGTTCACTGAGAAGGGAACTTCCAAAAACAGCCAGAAAGACCTGTCTCGTGGAAGAGAGAGAACACAACTCAGGCAGTGTTTATGTGGCTGGGAGGCACCTGAAACAGCACTATTCTGCTTCAGCACATTGAAATAAAGAGAAGCCTATCCTACCTATGTTGCATTTAGGCTAATTTAGAGTTAATATATTTACACTGCATCAGACAAATAACTGTGTAATTAAGTAGCTATTATAAGAGGCATCTGTGCCAGGCAGCCACTGTCTGGCTGTCATGAATCACTGTCCTTTCCAGGGTAACCTGATCAGTGTCTTACTCAGTTATCTGACCATTATATGGGATACGTATTACAAGGAGCAGATAAGTTGCATTAAATGAGTTGATCGGTTACGTCAACACCAGCACCTCAGCCCTGCTGCTCATATAACCTTCAGAGGCAGAATCCAGCTCACTGCAAGTGCCTTCAGCCAGCATTCAAGCAGAAATAATTTTGTGAATGATGCGTTTCCTAAATGTTAAAACACTAGGACCAGTGAACATTTAGTAATCCGTGGCTCTTGGGAAAAGTGAATACTTTTCACTGCTGGGCAGAGCGGATTTGTTTCCCCTCTAGCATAGTTTAGCACTGGAAGATCTGAAGATTTTGTGGTGTTAAAATAATTTAAATAGAAACATCCCACTGTCATGTTGTTTTCTTTTTTGAAATAATGTAATGGCTAACCACAGCCAAAACAGGACTTCAGCAGAATTTGAGTACATGTAAGAGTCTGATCCTAAAACTACCAGTCACTTGCTGCCTTGCCTTTAACACCAACTACTTCAACATGAAGCCAAACCTTTCACTCCCTAGCTCTCCCAAGCCCAAATTAAATATACCTGAAGTCAAGGACGCTGTGGATGGTCTCGGATCCTATGTAAACTTCCATCCACAGTTTCAGACCCTCCTTAGACATTGTGCCAGCCCAGCTGTCACTTAAAAACCTTCTCAGTGTTTCCCCCTCAGTAGGCCAGTGCCACTGTGGTTCTGATACCATTCTGGGGTACTTAGCATGCAGGATGCTGGGGCTTGAAGACTATGAGCGTTTTTATCTGGCTTCACAGAAGGTGACCTGCACTTTCCTTCGCACTCTAAGCACACATCGCTGGCTTTTCAGCACACTCGCTTTTGACTTCTCGGTAGGCAGGTGCAGTTCACATCTCTGCAACTACTTATTGCTCTATTTTCCTTTTGTTCATCAATTATCCAGGCAGGTACGCTGCCTTTGAGAGTTTTATCTTTTAACCACTTCCGCCAAGAAGGACTAGAGATGAAAGACTTCTCTCAGGTACAGGCAGAATACTTAGAAATGGTGGGTGTAAAGCTTTTAAACATAGTCACGGTGCTGTCTGTGGGAGTGGTGGGTATGTAGAGATAGGCACGATCACCTAGATTTGCTCTGTACTCACACCGCTACTAGAGAGAGGGCAAGAGGCTGTAAGGCAGCATCTCAGCGAATCCATCCCCAGATCCATGGTGGCTGAAGGCAAAAACAGCAAGAGAAAGGAGGCAGGCAGATGGTTTGCAGTTTGTTTTCTGCACATATTCCCAAGCTTTAGTTCAGAGTTTTGGTAGATGCCAAGTTCTGTGTTGTGAGAGCCAATTCAAGCAAATTGTTTTCCTTAAAGAATAGGAATATTTTAAAATAAACGATTTACTATGTCTTTATGACACTGAGTCTTCTTGTACAGTCATGTTTTGTACCTAAGGAGTTCCCTGAGCATTTATTAAAGACTGCTTAATTTGATTGCGAAGCTATTTCATGCCATAGTGATTCCATCTTTGACATATTCCCTTTAACACGTGCACACCACGAACCATCTCTTACAAAAATGTGATCCTGCATAAAAACATACACTTCTCAACAGTGCCAGGCCTGATCTATGCCCAAGAGAGCCACACTGTGCTGTTTGCTCACTAGAACGCATTTGTTACCCTAAAGTTCAATTAATTGGGAAAAAAAATAAAAATCAAGTTACCAGGTATTTTCAGTCTCATATTAGAACCAAGGTTACCCTGCTCACCTCCACTGCGAGAAGAGTGGAAATCAGCAATTAAATTTTGTTGCCCAGGTCGCAGTGCTAGAGCTAGATGGCAGTTGTTCATCAATATGACTTCTCAAAAGAAAGTGCAGTTCCTAATAAATTCCACAGGAAATTAGCTCAGAAAGAAAGATTTCAGTTCAGGTTGGTTCCACTTGAACTGAAACATTGAATTTGCTGAATTGAAACATGTAATCTTGAATTGATCTGACATTAAATTGCAACTCATTTGGCAATGAAATATCTCATGGGAATTCAGTTCCTATATTTCACATCTATGTCCTGTGTGTAAAATTGGACTTCTTGCAGTCTCTCCTCCTTCAACTAAGTCACACAGACATCCCAAGACAGAAAGGATCCCAGCACCTCACAGGAGAGGGTGCCTGGCCAGCACACGCAGGCTGCATGATCTTAGAAAGCAGAACTCGTAAGGCTCTACCGCACTTCAGCGAGGTGTAATTCATTCCGAGAAAAGCACAACACAAGAATTTGAATTGAAAGCCTTCCTGTATTTTCCACTAATTTGGTGTTAAGTGAGTTGAGATGAAAACAGACTTTGAAATACCAGTTTTTCAGCAGGTGGAGAGTCCATGCAGCTGCAGCCAGCTCTGCCCATGGCCGCACAAGAACCCCCCGCACCACTTCAGGGATCGGCTCACACGGCGCTGAGAGCGCGGCACGAGCAGTTTGAGGTAGGCAAACCGACATTACTGCAGTCCAGCTTCAGGCTGAACACTGAAGAAGGTTTTGCATAGAGGTAAAAGCATCACAGTTCAAATCCAGGTATCACAGGTCCCTTGCAGTCTGCTGACCTGTCCCTCTCTTCCCTGCACCCTGCCACAGGACAAGACAGCATGGAGCACTGAAGGAAACACCAGCTATGTCCCCCTGCTCTCAGCTCTGTTGTTCTGCTCTTTCGCTGACCTAAATCACCGGGAAGGGTTTCTCCCTTTCACTGTAGGAAGCCAGACTCACCCAGACAGAAGCATTGGCGAGTTAAGGGTGAACCTTACTCAACTGCCCACTTCCCAGCAACGTCCCTTCTCTTACATCAAGGAGGGACCCTGACGTCTCCTCTGCTGTTTTGCTGCGTCCAGCAACGCCAAAACAAGACACTCGGGATCTCCCACATCCAGTTTTGCCTCCTGCCCAAACACCCCTCTCGGCTCTTGAGCTACCGAGCTGGCATTTGAGAGGCACACAGGGAAAGTTCGTGTCTTGAAGTCAGTAGGTTTACTCTGGGAGGGGCCTTGACACAGTCGTTCCTCAAGCAAACAAAATAGCAGAAGTGAAATTGTGAGTAAATTCCTGACATTAAGAGTGGTGCCAAGCTAGGACTCCTCACCGAGAGGAGTTCTTAGAGTGGTTGTAGGGGATGCCCTGAAAAAAAAAAAAAAATCTCATGATTGTGATCACACCATGAGGTTATTAAAAGATCCTTATCCTCCCAACAGAGGAAGTAATCTGCACAGCAGGCGGGCTCCTATCAGGGACATGCAGTTGCCCATGTTGCCTGTTGGTCAGCCACAGGAGGGAAGGGCACATGCTTGGTGTCACTGGGAATTCACCTTCTTCATGCTTGCGTCACATCATGGGTGGTAGCCTTTCTCTCCAGTTCTTTTTTTAAGAAAAAAAAAAAGGGTAGTTTTACCAGATGGGCATCTGCTCTGCACTAAAGGAGCTTCCTCAACCTGCAGTCCAGGAATTGAGCCGTGACAAGGGAAAGGTACCCAGAGACACAAGTGGTGAGAGGTCAGGTTGGCAGAAATACAGACACTCTGCTTGCTACCACTGAGGTGCAGAGGACAAGCCAGGTAATCGGCCACTGACCACGGGTGACTGCCCGCAAGACCTGCTCTGTTTTGTTTGCCCACACTACCAGCTCCATTTGTATACGGAGGGGCCTGAGATGAACAAACAGATCCTTTCTGGCCTGAACTAACATGAAAGAGACAGTGCTCACCCCAGAATGACAGGTGGGGAAAGGAGAAAAGGTAAGAAATAGGAAGAAAAACTCCTGGGACGTTACAGGAACTGTGCTGGGGAGGGTGCATGACCACTGGTTGTGTCTAGGAAGGGTTTTAAAGCCCTCCCTGTGCTTCGCTCCCACACGAACGAGCAAACTGCTGGGAAGTTCCCACAGGATACCAAACACCAGCGAGCAATTAATTGTTTAGGGAGGTAAAGAGGTAGCATTGTGTCTCCTGAAAGAATGGGGGGTTAAAGTGTCTGCTGACCATACAGCAAGCTTCCTTCCTGTCAGCCTATGTTATGGCTGTAAGGTGTAAGAGTTAACAACAATCACCTGCGATCTTTGAAAGAAGACTGGATATAGAAACAGAATAATCCCTTCAGTGGTTTCTCCAAGAGGAGCTCATCCAGTCTTCTCTATCACAAATCTGACATACTTCATCCCTGGGCTTAAAAAAAAATAAAAATCATATTGCGATTTTCCACTTGATTTCTGTTATTACTGTCACTAAAAAAAAATTTGGCTTCCCCCCCCACACACACCCTGGAATTGATGCCAGGATTAAAATGGCTTTTTCTTGCCTTTTTAATAGAATCGAGTGGGGGGGGGGGAAAGCAAATTGAAACTAGCTGTTTACAGAAATTATAGGCTTTTGTAACTCACAAGTGAAGCTGTACGCGATCATTTACAACAAAGTAAGACACCAGCCTGATAACTGCAAAACCACTTCAAAAAAAAAAAACCCCTTGAAGACCGTGGAAAAAAAAGCGTCAAAGTGAAAGAAGGGAACTGAGAACAAAAACAGCAAGACACAGACCTAAACGAGCACAGGATCCATGCTTTCAAGCTTGTTGTCTAGTAGCTGATCTCCACTTGGTTATCAGTACAAATCCCACTGGGGAGAGATTTGCAAGAATCACTGTCAATAATACTCTGCATACATAGGGGAGACTCCAAATCCAGGAATCAAAGCACTTGATGAAGCATTCAGAACCTCGATCAAGTGTGGCAGGCTCCTTCAAGGCACAGACAGTTACGGCTGCAATCGGGCTGAGATGAAACCGGGACTCGCTGGGTGCCTGCCCGGGAGAACGGAGTGCAATTACAGCGCCTTCGTCTGCCTAACGTGATTAAACACCACACATCTGCAGTACAGCAATTGCCATTATATCCAAGGTGCCTAGAGAGCTTAAAGCCGATTTCTAGCCTCTGCTGAAGTCGTACCAGCATCTCTTGCAGCACTCACACCTGCATTTCTCTGCCTAGGCAGGTAGTAGGAGTCACTGAGAACAGGCAGCAAGGCCAAGGTTCGAATCCAGAATTCCCTGCTCTCCACCTCTAACCGTGAGGAGAACCGTTCCAGACAGCGGTGGGTTTATTGAACACCGCATTCGCCTGTCCCCTTCCCCGACAGGAAGCAATTTAGCAGAAGTAGTGCCCCATATGTTATGCAAATACTGAATTAAAGATGTGGAGCATTATACCCAGTTCAGTGGGGAAGCTACCGTGAGGCAATGCTAACAGGCTGGAGATGGTCTCCGCTTGAGGTGAGATCCAAAACAATAACAAAAAACACATGCTAGCTCACAGCAAGTTCCCATGTGAGCACGAAATCTGTAACGGACTGAAGAGAGCAGTTTGCAATCTCACGCTTCCAGGTGCGGTAGGTTACCAAAGGGAGATACCGAAGCCCAATGGCTGCAGTAAGCGTCTTCATTTGCTCCTCACAAGGTGCTGCGGGTCACTCACAGACAGCAGCTAGCTCACAGTAAAGTCCTAGAAGGGCCCAGCTCCGTAGTTTTTAATGTAGTACAGTTAAAAGACAACAAGCCTGGATTGTTTGCACTAACTATTGCACCCACACATCTCTGCTCCACAGCACCGCCCAGGCCAAAACACTAGCGCATCCGTGTTACTTTGCTGTAAAATCCTGCCCTTCCACAGCAGAGGAGACAGTTTATGGTACAAAACATTGATAAAAATGAAAGTTATTTACCACTCGCACTCAAAAATCCCAGAAACCATTACTAACAGACTTTGCACTCGGGATTAATTTTTTTCCTTAAGTGTACAAGGATATACTGATAAATTAACACGCACGGACTAAAACGGATTAGTTAAACTGCATTAAGCCCACACAAAGACAATCCTACTCAGAATTAACGTGATCTTAATTCACATTGAAAGTTAAATTAGCGTAACTATAAATTTCCCTTATTGACTAATTGAACCAACTGTGGCAGGATTACTGAGCAGGGTCACGTCAAGTTATCCAAGAGCAAAGTGGAAATGACGTTGGCTTGCCCAGGAAGACAAGTCATACCTGCAGCGAGAGGCTGTTTTCCTTTCCAAACAGCAGAAAGCACGTGCCAGGCAGCAAGATTCTTAACAGAGCTTTTCCTGTGATCAGCCCATCCAAACCTTTTGCTAGTGCAAAAGTGGTTTTACACTCTTTTCTTTGGTCACATTTATCCGAGAGCAATTTAAAAATAAAATCTAGGGCTAATATTTGGATTTCTGCCATTTGTGCAGGGATGTGGCTTCAGATCGGTTCCATCTTCTGGTACAAGACGTGGAGAGACTCAAACCACCAGGCAGCAGTGCTTTCATGAAGACAGTGCTGGAAGCCTGAGCCTTCCCCTTGGCATACACCACCCTAAAGCTTCACCTACGCTCCAGTAAAGCGCTTCTCTCCGCTTCCTTACAAGGTGTCTTGCCTGTAAACAACCTTTCTCAATGCCTCTATGCACAGGATTCTTCCAAGGGATCCCTTTGTCACAGGCAAAGCATTTTTCATTACAGCTCTTTCCTGTTAGGAAGTTGGAAAAAGGAAGATAGATTCCAAGTTCTTTTTAATGCCTTTAATTTCTATTTGCCATAATCGATATAAAACTAGAAACCCCTAACCGCCGCTCACAGTCACGAACAGAGGCGTGCAAGTCAGTCGGTTTGCATGCATTACATGATGTGTTGGTGTCACCAGCAGCCTTGCAAGGTGGGGGGAGTTAAATTCACTGCCTGGATAATTGTGCAGTTTGAAGCCCTGATCACAGTCATAAAAAACGTGTGCTGCAACAAATCCTGCCGCTGCTGGCTGGCACTTACTAGATATTATACCAAAAAGAGTAAGGACTACCAGCAACTTGCAGCCAAGGGTAAGACTGGGCGTTTCTCCCCGTAATCCACCTCCAGGCAGGCCGGCAGCAGGGCGGTTGGGAAAGGCGCCTGCGGCAGCGCTTGTTCTGGCTCATGCACCTCTGCAAGCACATAACCTGCACCAAGTCTCCTCCTGAATCGGCGATGAGGAGTATTTGTCTCAATATTCCAGCAAGCAGGACTGCTGGGAACACTTGCCAGTTAAGAGGATGAGGAGAGATAAGCAAAGGAGCAGAGCAAAGACAGTGCAGTTGTAACGGCATTGTGTCAGCACAGGGTTTTTGATCGATGGCCAATCTAAGGTGTTTTCTTTAAGTAGCTTTCGATAAATTGAGGGGAAAAAAATCCCCAAAATAGCTTTTTTTAATAAAAAGCAAAGCCTACCTAGCTAGGAGTTTAGGACAAAACCTGGGAGGAGGAAGAGGAGAAATGAACCATCACCGACTCCTTTTGAGACAGGGGAGGCACAGAAGCTGGTCTGCAAGCGGAGCACCGACAGCTGGTGGGACATGAGAAACATCACGGGACAGATAAGAGACGTCATCAAACACCTGCTTTGAACTGAGCAGAGGGAGGGTCTGAACGCTGCTCCCCACCGCCCAGGGAAGCGTACTGCTCGTCAGCACCTCCCTGTCCTCTCAGAAGCTCCCTCGCTCCCAGCCTTATTGCCAGACAAGTGTGCATGTCCCCGGGTTAACCCCCCCTCGCAGGGCTCTAGACCTGCTCCACCTACACCCCCACCCCCCCGAGGTTAAGGGGGAAACGGGGTCTCTCCACTTCTGCTCTAAGCTGCCGCACGACAGTGCAATACGATGCTTTGAGTGGCAGCTCGTATGTCCTTACATACAGCACGCTGCCCTGGCCTCCCACCTCTGCCAGGGTTCGGTTTTACTTTGATGTTTTATCCCTCTAAAGCTCTATTAATCTGTTTTATTTCTTTCTATCACAGGGATAATCCTTTACGCAAGCATAGCTTCCACAGTTGACGTTCATTTTGCTTCAAGCAGATTAGCCTTGCAGGACTATCCCACGTGATGCACAGGTGATTATTTTTTTTCTTAAACCCTTGTTTAGTTTCTCCAGAAGCTTTTTTTTTTTAAAGTTTAGCTGCTGCACAAACACGAGACTTTTGCCTTTCACAGGAAGCTAACCACAATCACGTATGTAGATCAGTGCTTTCAGAGGGTATTTAAGTGTATAAAGTTCTTAAGAGCCTAAAACCTGTGGATTTCACTGGGAGTGAAGCACTTCATCTGTTGAGTTGCTTTTGAACAGTCTCACAAGGTGCCTAATTCATATTTTAACATCTAAATACCTTTTGATATTTACCCTTTGGTGCCTGCTCCATGCTATACACCTGTTATTATATTTCAGTTTTGTAGGTAAGAAGGTTTTTGGGGGTGATAAAATCTGATAATTACATTAAAGCAAAAAAAAAAAAGAAATCCAAAAAACTTTAAGAGCAAGTTTTTTAACCCAGGCTTCTTAATAAGTTTTACTAAGTGCGTTTCTGTGGTGAGATAAAAAGCATGTTTTTGAGAACTGCCCAATACAGAAGAGAACCTTTGCCCACTTGATTTTACCTGCAGAACAAACCAAAGAGCAGAGCCGTGGTGATGTCAGAGGTCACAAAGTATGAGTCAGACTCTCAAAAGCAGCCTGTTTTTTCATGAAGAGAAAAACAAACCAAGGAAAACAACTCCCTCGCCACGATGCAGTGTTTTGGATTTGCCTCTTCACTTCCTTCTCAGTCCCCTGTGGGTGTGAAAGACTCACCAGCTCTCACGCACCCCACGGGAGATGGCTCAGCCCCCCCAGAGGGGACCCCAGACTCTGCCTCCAGCAGTACAGGCACCCTCAGCGGTTCCCACACCCCCCCAGCCTGCACCCACACCCGCCTCCCCACCGGAGAAGCCAGGGGACACTCACCACAGCTGGAGAAAGAAGGAGCCCCAGGGGCCCAGGAGCTTCCACCCACTTACCAAACAAAGCACGCAAGAATCAGAGGAAGCAGACAGCCAACTCCAGCAAGCCCAGCAGCAGAGGCACAACAAGCTGGTGGGCTTTATCTGCTCCGTCTGCCTCGTGGGAGGGTTTCAGGTCCTGCTGAGGACCTCCAGGTGGGTGTGCTGGCTCATCAGGGGCTCCGATCAGCTGCTCTCTATCGGGGTGGTTGGTAGATAGCCAGCTGGAGGTGTCAAACGGGCACCAGGCTCCTGATCCCAGCTGCAGCCTACGGAGCAGCGGGGGATCAGACAGCAGGGCTGTCACAGGAGCACGGCAAAGCAGCTGGGTTTCTCACGAGGCCGGTCCCTCGAGGAGGTCCCTCTCCGGCACCTGGTCCCTGATGCTCATGTCCCTTGTGGGCACCTCCGCCAGACACCACGGGGGCTGGTCAGTGGTTCGAATGCTACCCACTGGGCATCGGTTCAGGAGGTTTTCATGTGCTTGGAGAAGTTACTTTACCTTTGAAGATGGCACCTACTCATTCGGGTACACACCCTTAGCTGCAACACACGCTGTCTTTGCCAATAATTACTGTTATTTACATATACCTTGAGAATACGTAGCAGATGGAAAGCACAAACGGCCTTCAAAGCCAAGGCTGTTGCACAGATAAAAACTTGCACAACAAGCGGTTGCAGCACCTGAGGTGTGGAGTCTCCTCCTGCTCCTGCACCAACCCATTCCACCTGAGCCCCTCTGTGGTCAGGCCCCCCGTCCAGGCAGCAGCTGGTATCATTTAAGAAATCAAAGCTTTATGTTGGCAGCAACAATCATTCAAGAAAATGATTTTTTAGAAGAGCAAGATGCAGTAAATAAATCTTCAGATGTGTAGCTTAAGATGTAAAGCAATCTCTGTCTATAATCAAAATGGTTTGTTAAAGGGAGCTCAGCTGACGGGAACACCTCTTCCATTAGTTTCTGCGTGATCTGGAGCGCTAACAGATCCCAGGATGGAATTAAGGGAATAGAAGA
>NW_008825267.1:123978-124915 GCF_000699105.1 Pygoscelis adeliae
TTTCTTTTAAATCTGAATTATCTTTCTGAAAATGCAACATGGTAAAGAGAACTTCAACTTTAAACATAAAGGCAACAGCCTTGTCTTTTTATGGACTTCTGTGGTTAGAATAATGTGATTTTAACAAAGAACTCCTCACAATTTCAACACAAATGCTACTGGTTTCTCAGTTAAAGTCACACCATGGCCTCTGTAAACAAGTTGTGTATCTTTGAGCAACCGGACAGGCTGAAAGTAAAGGAAAATAAATCCATTCAGCCTTGACTGGGGTTATTGCATGAATGTGAAGAGGCCAGACCATGTTAGAAACTAACGAGCACACAGAGGTTTTGGGCTTAGGAGCCTGTGCTCTAGTAGGAGAAAACAGAAGAATTCATGCTCGACAGGCTTCCACGACGCTGGTTACTCTGCGATCCAAATAAAGTACTCGTGTAGCTTGGGGAGAGGTTTTAGGACAAGTGATCACTCAGATCGTTCTGTGCAGGACAGGCTGTGCAATCTTTTCTAAGTTTTGCCTTCAGTTTTGAAAATCTGAAAGTTTTAAATTATTGAAAGAACTGCCTTATTCCATGAAACAAGTATGTATCTGATGTCTGCTTAATCGGTTTCTTTTTTACCCAAAGCAAGAGACTATCTAGCTGAAGGTACTTGCATATCTACATTTTCACACTCTGTATTTCAACCTTCGCCTGTTCTTTTTGGTGCTGTGAGTTTCCTCAGACTAATGAGTTAGTGGAACAAATAACCCTCCTCTCTTAATTACTACCTTTTTGGCACAGTTAGTTATGAAATGTAAAACTAAAATGGGTCACTAGGTAGCTCCCCTCTTCTTGTAAGTGCCTCAGGATGTATTTTTCTAAAAGCAATCCTTTTAATTGCTGGAAACAGAAACTCCTAAAATGCAATTTAACTAGTACAGCTGCAAATGCTTAAGCAT
>NW_008825267.1:124934-129529 GCF_000699105.1 Pygoscelis adeliae
CTCTTCCAAGAAACTGAAATTTTGAATTTAATTTTTAGGCAGGTTTCACTGCTTCAAATTTTTAAAACCCAAAGAAAGGAGCAGCCATGGTTTCTGTTTCCTCATAAGAGGGTTCATTTTTGTGTCCAAAGTAACACCCTTTTGCAAACACATTAGTACCGGAGCTCCTACTTTTCTTTGGAAGATGAGGAAAATACAAGCCTTCCCACGAACGTAGCTCCTGGTGTGACAGTGCTCGTAAGAGGAAGGCTGCCATCGGTGATTTCTCTTTCTTCTCATTTCCATTGTGTTTGCAACAATCTTTTCAGCAGCAGTCACCGGCAGATAGAAGTGACCGCACGTTTGCAGATTTGAGTAAGCTGTAACCCTGTCCGTGGAAGTTGATTGTTCACATCCACGTCCTCCGTCAGCACCTGAACAGGCACGTTCAGATTTGCCCACTGGCGAAAAGGCGGCGCAGCGCAGAGCCTGGCACACATTTGTTTGTGGGGGTTAGTCTTCACATCTACAGTAAGGAATTAAATTAGTTCTCTAGAATTACACTAAATTATACTATTTCACAGAAGAACCAGCACATTCCAAGATCGACAGCAGGCGCTCGAACGAGGAACTTCCACTCAGCACCAACTGCCAGAAGATTTACTTACCTTGGAGTACGAAATGGAATTGTGAACTATGAGGCACAGACACTGAAGAAGCTATTTAATATGTATACGAGACAGCGCCTGAGCTAATAACCGCTTCTAAGCGGAAATAAAGGCCCAAGTCAGCTCATGAAATCTTGTGAACTCAGGGAGAACGCACAGCAGTTAATCAGCAGAAAAAATTGGCTTCAGATACTAAGTATTTGGGCCACAGTTGCATCTTCCTCGTTGTATCTTGCAAGTATGATACTTTCTGTAAATTCATACCTCCTGGTTTAAAGTAACATGAAAATTATTTCTGATAATTTGGCAGGAGGTGGCTAAAAGCTTACGGGCAAAGAGCTTACAAGTTCACTAATACTTATATTATTTTCTCTACAAATTCTCCCATTCATTGGCTTTTGAAGTCAACAGCCATCATCAGAGATCCTATAGCCAGCATTTAAACAAAAGCCTAGACCAACTCAGGAATTTTTACTTTGGTTTTGAAAGTGCTTTTGCAGCATAACTTCTTGTACGTAGTATATTTCGGTAATGAATTCCATGTTTTTATTCTCCTCTGGGCTTAAGATGGAGAACAGCTGATGAAAGCCCTAAATCAAATACAGGCATTACCTTAAAAGACAAGAACCAGACCACTGTAAGTTTAAAAAAAACCAAACATTGGATTTTATTATTTTTAGACAATTTAAAAAAAGACCAAAAGGATTTAAAAAACCATTACCATCTGATACACCCACTATTCCGTAAAAACATACTAGTTTATTGAAGCATATGCATCATGTGTCCTCTTATAGTTGTAAAGTCATGGAACAGCTTGTATCTGTTGTTGCAGTTAGGTGTATTTTTTCCTTCAGTAGGGCTTCTGCTTAAATAGGCAAAAAGTGGCATTTTCAGTACATTTGTAGAGTTCCCAGAGGTTTTGAAAGCTCATGGTAATCAAAACTACTATTTTTTACCATGTGCCGTATTAGTGACTGCCTGCTCAGAGAACATGTATGTGTTTAAATGCTCTCCCGCTTTGTACTTTGCCGTATCCCTGGCTGAGGTCATACCAGGGTATCTTAGTAGCAAATAAAGGAGTTAATTGGTAGAGAAAAGAAAAGGCTGTTGTTGAAAAGAATCCTGCATCACAGAAAAAACCCCTAAGGTATGTCATTTACTTCAAGACTATACTCAGTCCTTTGGAAATGGATCTCCTGAAATGCTGCAGGCAGAACATGAGCAAGTTCCCATCGCTGTAGAACAGCTCCTCTATGAAGACAACAAAGATTACACCAAAAAACCCCCCAAGACCAAGTCTTTCAGCCTTACGTAGGAGCACTGCTCACGAGTACCGAAAGCTTTCTTTAACAGCAAAGAACTGGGCAGCTGCGGTAGACGTCCTCGCTGGCGAGAGCTGAAGCAGGGGTTCAGCTGCTAGGCTGCTAGCCCCACGCGCTAGGCTGCTGTGGGGTTTTTGGTTTTGTTAGATCAAGGAAGTGCTCTAGACCCAATAGAGGCATCATGTCTTTGCTCAATACTAACGTCAACTTTAAGATGCCTCAGGAACATTCTAACCTCTCTAGAAAGCGAGTGCTATTAACCACATTTCTCAACTGTGCTGCTTCATCAGCCTCCGTGACCGCAGCGCTGCTGTCCTGGCTGCAAACGACGTTGCACTAACCAGACGTGTTGGGCAGTCAGTCCCTCAGCAAAGCCAGCTCAGGAGGGCTACAGCGGAGGGGTGGTGCACGTCCGCATCGCACTTCAGCCACAGATGAACGAGAAGGGCCTTTAAGAAAGACCATTTTCACAACTAGACGAAAGGGAGGCAGCCTGATTTCTAATACAAAACCCAAACCCAACGCTATCTTTCCAGGGAAGAAACCCCAAGCAATAGTATCTCTCCATATTGTAGAGCTGTGTTTAGACACGAGGTTTTCTTTTCTGTCTGTTGTAAGATATCCTTTGCCTCTAAAGGCCCCTTTAAAACACTATGCTGATAACCTGACGTTATTAAAACCCAGTATCCTCTGGAGACAAGTGATACAGGCAAGGAAGATACAAAAGCCGCGTAGCACATTTTGAAATCAAAACAGTACTTCATTAAAAAGAGACACATGAAATGAGTCAATATTTATTCTTTCTTCTCGCTATCCTCAGTGATAGGGTCTGCGGGAGGCTCTTCCACTGTCGCACTATTGCTCTCTGAACCAGTGTTGCTATCACTGGTTCCCTCCTCTGCAGTGCTATCAACCCCTTCTTGGCCACTCTCCTTATCATCGGGGATAGATGTTCCTTCTTCACCATTCTGCTGGTTTTCTGTGCTCTCTTCTGGGTGAGGCTCTTCTGTAATAAGAGATTTCTCAGTGTCATTTACACGCCAACACATTTATTTAGGTTGTGCAATTAGAATTTAGGAAGAAACACAATCTGTTTTCCATAGCAATTTTTTCTGTCACTTAGAACATGCAGTAACAGGCACAGCTCTGAAAGACCTCTCAGTGCTTATGATGTACGGTCCTGCCACACGGCATCCTGGAAGTCACATGCAGCTGACTGACCCCAAAAGTCTAGCCACGAGAAAGCAACGTGCCTTGTTAAATCAGAAGCACTAGAATTCAAACTCCTTAGTCCCCTTTCCCTTACACTCATGCTGTTACAGCAATGACTCACTGAGATATTAGCCACTGATACTCTCAAATACAATAATATTTTCTTATGTCACTGTACGGAATACAAGCTGATTTGCAGGCTTTTCTGTAAGAGCAGCATGGAAAGAAGTGCTGTTCTATCATCCTTGCTAGACGCTGACATTGGGACGAGGAAATGCTCTCAGTTGCTCCTAGCTAACCGACGTCCAAAAGGTGAGTTAGGTTTAGAAAGCATTCTTCCCCCCTTGGGTACATTACACACAAAGCATGACACATGGCTTTGTGGTATCTTACCCTCTCCCCTTTCTAAGAGGGGCAATTTAATGAGAAGAAAGCAAACACCCGTGTTCACCAAGATGAAGCCAACTATTCTGAATGTTGTTCTTCTGAAGCCTTTCTTCCTACTAACAGCAAAAAACCAGGGCACTCCTCCTGGCTAAGCTGAGCCTCTACAGAGATACTTTAACGCTGATCCTTCGAGGATTCTGAAGCTGGTCTTCAAATGCAGTTACCTGTCTCCATCGGAGCACTCTCCTCTTCTTTCTTCTCCTCTATCTTGTTAGCTGCCTGTTCTTCCTCAGCTGCTATGTTACTCTGACTGCGTTCGGCTTGCTCAGCTGCTTCTTTTTCCCTTTCCTCCTGCCTCTTGCGAGCCTGTTCCTCAGCTTGAGCAATTTCAGCTGCAATTTTTTCCATATCCACTTCTACCTTCAAACTGCATAACTAGAAATTTAAAAAAAAAAGGAAAGCTCTTCTACTATCCCAATTACTTTGAAAAACAAAACATCAGTAAAACCCAATTATGAGTTCAGTATTTCTACACGTAGCGTAATTCTTTTGATTTGACAAAGTTTATATTAAAAGCTTCAGTAACTAGGGAGGGAGATACAAGCATATTAACAAAAAAAGGGGCGGGGGTAAATAAACAACCTAAACTTGTTATTTGAACGCAGCCAAGGACAGAGCAGTGTGTTCTCCACAGCGGCTTTAGGCCACCTTCCTTGAGCTGCTCTCTAGTAAACTCAACCAGTCAAGCCTGAAGACACTTTTAAACTGTACCGGCTGAATGTCACCACTAAAGGTCACTGAAGGAGCGTGAAATAATACAAACGCTGCGTGATTCCAACACCCACACACCAGGACACTGCAGTCATCAGTTGTGTAATTATACGTAACTGAATACAGAACTAAACAGAAGCGGGTAGAGCACTTGTACAAATGGGTAACTAGCAGATTCCTCAGAGTAAGTGGAGAAAAGCAGAGTTGTACCCTTTTAAGCTCATTGTTAAAGGATTCTGTGCTTTCCAAAAACTTC
>NW_008825267.1:129587-142459 GCF_000699105.1 Pygoscelis adeliae
TTTTGCTGGAAATGAAATAAATGGTAAGAACCTTACTATGCAGTCATCTGAAGAACTGGACAAAGTTTACAGCTACGTACAAAAATATTTAGACCGGTATTTTAAAATAAACCCGTATATAAACATCCTTATGTCTTCTTCCTTGATCTAATACCCAATAGGTAAGAAGTTCATATTGGAAAGTATGACCAATAATGGGTCTATGCAGTAGTTCAGGATTGGCTAGGCATATTATAAATGAAAACCACTATAGACTTGAGGTGAATTTTCCAGCATAAAATCTAGGCATTTTCTTTTATATTATACACCCCATAGGTATATATACCACCCCCTGCATCAGTTACATTCTCTAATGCAGAAAGACCACAATTCAAAGGAAAGAAGGGATACCATGCCCCTCCACCCCCTGAATCTTCTTTGTTAATTAAAAAAAAGCAACAAATCTCTATCTCATTCTGGGCTCTCAGTTTTCTTCACCTACATGTACACTGACTATACTGACAGGGTTCTTTCGTTAACATGCTTGTTTGGAAAATACAGGCATATGCCCGGTCAAAGCTAGGTGAAACGCGCAAGTGCGACCTCACTGGATTTCCTTGTACGCATTTAACTGTCAATGAAAAGTGTTACAACAGGGACGATTTGCTGTAATGAAGAATCATTACAAACAAGATTATGAGTCATAAGCTACCCGAAAGTCACAAGTCTACCGGTACCTATTAAACAGAAGACTTACACTACATACAGAAGGGTTATGTATAATAATGAAGAGCTATGGAATTAATACTGAAGATATCCCGAAGAACAAAATACAGTTTAACATGACTCTCAATAACAAAACAGCACAGAAGGTGAAGTCTCACAACTTGCAACTCCCAAGAAAACCCAGAGATTAGTTATTCGAGCGTACAGAACATTGACACCCAACAAGAATAGTCACGTAGGTGATCAAATGATCCGAGACTTGGAGTACGGCCCAACACCATTATGTTTTAGCTGTTTTCATATAATTTATCTTTACCTGATGAACCATTAAAGACTGAACCTGGCGTTTCAGAACTTGCATTCTAGCTGTAGTGACAACAGAGCGGACATCGGGCACCACACTTTCACTCAGTATCTCACTGATGAGACGATGGTTTCTTTGGAAACGAGCTGTGGCTGTGTGCTTCATAGAAAATCCATCGTCGTAATCTGAAACAAGAGTTTGAAGTGCAACTGCTTTAATTCCACAAAATGAGGACCAAGTCCAATGACACTGTTCCCACATTACCACTAAATAAAAACAAAATAAAAACCATAACACCACTTGCTGTCATGTCATAAAGTTCATACTAACAAATACAGAACATCAGGTAATCAGAAAAAAGACAATGTGAGGACAGAACACCATTTACCCTGGCACAGCTGTAACAGCTATGATTTTATACGCATTTCCCACATCTGAAATTTGGATTGACCTAGTTATTTACTGCGTTGCTTTCCACATTTCCAGAGTAAGAGGGACTATTAATACACTGAATAAAAAGCCCCATTCCTGATTAACCATGTAACCAGAACAATATCCAGCACAAAATACCAACAGGAGAGTGACTCCTCTGTAAGTAAGCTTTGTAGCACAGATCAAAGAGACTTATTTTTTGAAACATTGAGGAATGAAAGTATGAAGCAGTGATACATGTTTACTCATCACTGAAAATTCATAGTAATGTAATAAGAGTATTCAATTTTTCTTTTTTGGTAAATGCAGTTCTCTAAAGAACAGTTACTGAAAAAAAACCCCAACACACTTTAGGAGAAAAAGTACACAAGCACATAGGTCAAGTGCTGGTCTCCTTATAAGCTTCTTGCAGAGAAAAGAAATTAAAGGAAGCCCAACATGAACTACACTGTCTTGTCTGACAGGCATCTAGAGGATTAACTACAAAGATCTAAGAATATTTCAGGTCAAGGATTTTTTTTTTCCTCTCCTATCAAATTAAAAGAGCTTCCACTTTATGGCAAGATACTGGACTTTGACAGTTTTAATCTAGTTACAGAATTTAACATGAACTACAGCATTATGGATTGTACTAGGTACCAATTTTAAAAGTAAAATTCGGTTTGATGCTACAAAGCAGAACAAAATAATGTGTTTTCCTATATCTAGCAGCACTCAAAAGCTTCCAGCCCACAGAAAACAGAAAGCTTCCTGTGCTGTGACTTTCTATATCTCTTCAAGGAAAGCAGGCAAAGCCTTTCAACATAATAAAAATCAAACCACAGTCTGCAGTTTTGGTATCAAGAACCTATCTACAAAACAGACTCAAAAAAATTTAAGTCAAACTAATTAGAATTTAAAGCACAGTAATTAAATAGCATTAATATCAGTGAGGAAACAAACTTAGAAGAAACTTCTGTGAGTATAATTCGTATTTAGTTGAGTATTAAAATGTTAAGCAACAAGTACGAATTATCTTCCAGAATGATATAATGTAGGAAAGTCCAGAAGTTGAATTTATTTTACATCAAGTTTTCCTAATGGAGATTACTCTCCAACCGTTCATATATCATCAACATATCATGGCAGAAAATATTACCAAAGAAGGTAGCTAGTTTAATGAAAGTTTCTATCTGCTTTATTTCAGTGTTATGTTCAATTTCTCATTGAGGTATCCGATTAAATGAAGTGAGAAGAGAAAACTAGTGGGAAGACTATAGATTTGCAAGAGACAAAGTACTAAGCAAATCGGTCTCCTTAAAGTTGTGTCTTTCTCCTCTTCATAAGATTCCTTTTACGCTAAAAGTTCTTGATCCTAGTGACATGCAGGATCAGACAGAAGCAACATTTCTGTCACAGAAAATAACCTGCTGTTTTGTCCCAGACGTAAACAGATGCAACTCGGGGCCTAGTGCAGCTGGTTCTGGCTGAGTTCACTTGGCCCAGGTAGCACAGAACAGAATACGAAGTCCCAAAATGCCAGCTACTGGAATGCTAAATGTATTTACATAAATTCTACAGTTACCTCACACTGGGGAGTTTGTCACGAGCTTTATCTCAAGGGTGTGCTTTTACAAGGGGGAAGAAAGAAAAAGGGTGTAACGGACTGAGTACATTTTTCACCCTCAGGTTTCAACAAGTATTTGGTCATGAATTTAAAAGTAGACATTAGGTGCATGTTTTCCCACTGGGTGGGGTGCACTTCCTTGCAGTCCAATAAACTTTCAGAATTTTCTCATCAACTTGCCAACAGCAAGGGTAACTTATTCTCTAAACAATCTCAAGTGACAGCTGTTGAACACATTCAAAGTTCAGGTGCTCTTAATCATACCAGAACTCTGCCTGTCAGAATTATGTGCTTCTGATGGAAGCACAAAACTCCATTCAAGCTGGATTAAATCAGGCATCTAAGCCTTTTATAATGCATATGTTAAAGCCATTACAGAGCTTTAAGCAGACTTATTTGTTTTGAACTGTAAGCATTACTTCACAGGAAATTAAGCGTTGGAATAACTTTCGCCACTGGCTTGCCACCTTAGTTTTCGGAAACAAAGTCAGCTGTTAGCTGTATGAAATAAAATGTGGTAATGAAAATCAGTATTAAAGGTACCAAAATAGAAAGGAAGTCACGTTAAACACTGTGAAACTACTACACTGGTAGTTTTCCGTATCTGGCATGCGTTTCTCTATACTGTTGGTCCTGTAATGAGACTGTCTCACTGGACGCACACACAAGTTCCTTTCTGCTTACCATCTGGATCTTCTGCTGGCTGTATACTCATGTAAGGTTCACCTTTCTCCATGCGTGACTGCCTTTGCCGGCTTTCTTCTTCTAACGCAGCCTCAGCACGACTTTTTGCATTGATGTAGGCAAGGTATGCAGGAGAGTTATGGTAGGCCTTCATGGACTCATTGTACTCTATCTGAAATGTGACCAATATTGTTTGATTGCACCATTGGACGATTTCAGACTTGACATAACTGTAGTCTGTATAACTCAAATTGTAGTTACACAGACAAAGCTATTTCGAATCACCTGGCTGATACACAAGTGACCATATTCTCTCAGTCTTTCTTTTTACAAATTAGAACTTCCATAGTCATTCATGTTTTAAGAACACTAGCTGGGCTTTTACGTACATTTCGGTTGTAATACCTGAGAAGTCTTACGATAGCTTTGTTTTCTGAGATTTAAAAACCAAACACCTCAGAACAAGGCATTTATGATCAGACGAACGCTGGTAAGATAAAAAAAATGAGTTAACTTGAAATATTCTCAATAATTCTCTGGAGTTCTAACTAGATCTTTGATTCTGATTTCTTATCCTTCCTTATTCCAGCATGTCATGAACCAGCTTTCAAAATAACTTATGATTTTTCCATTCTTTGATCCATCCCAGCAGTGGGATGATACGGAATGCTGCAGCCAGACTACTGTCTCCTCCTGGTAGCAGGACTGCATCACTATTTTCACCTTCTTTGAAGTGTTTTTTCCCTTTGAACTGTTTCCTTCAATCTCCCTTTTAAAATTTGCCAAGTCTAGATTTTGTACAGTGATTTGAGATATTTGCAATGAAAAATGAGATATAATCTACAGTATTGTTAAAAGTACCTAAATGTCTTGTTTTCTTTGTGATTAGGACTGGAATCCTTCTACCTAGGCACTGTAAAGTATAAACAAGATGGCCCCTGCCCCAAGGAGCTTACAATCTAAACATCATTACCAAGTTAAAAAATAGAATTCCTTGATTTTTTTTTTTCCCCCAGCTAAGAGCATCCAGCTTTGAAGTACTTCTCTATTGACTTGGAATAAAAACAGCTTAGATTTGACCAGGTTATACACAGCCTCAGATGCCTAACAGGTTTAAGCACAGCAGCTGGACAGTTTTCCCTTTGTACCTTAAGATCACAATAACAGTCTTGTAAAGGTCCTCAACACTTACCACCCTAGACACGAGGTAGCTGTCATCTTTCGTCATGAAGATCAATAAAAACAAAACCGAACCACAAGAAAACCCTAGAAGTGGTAGCATTTTTCTATTAAGAAACAAAGCACTATGCCATAGCGTGGAGTTACACCAGATTACACCATGAAAACCAAACCCTACGTGACTGGAAGTCTTTTATGAACACGTTCATGACAATAGCAGTAGTTGCAGAGCACCAGTTTTGAAAGAGGATTTTGGTGTTGAGACAATCTTTTCAATACTGATGTTGTACAATCAAATCCATTCATTAAACAGTTAAAATAGACACTCAATTATAAATACTTCATTTTGAATTAGGTCTAAAAACTGACCAGTCACAGTTGATGTACAGTTATTTAAAAAAAAAATCTAAAAGACGTGTCAGGACATACTTCCATTTAAGTTACATACAGGGGTCTCGTGAATGCCTCATACACCACTGCATGGGTAAGATGAATTTTTCTTCTCAGACCAGTTCCTAGAAGAATCAGCTGTAATAAACATCCCAGATTTCTTCCATTTACCTTTTCAGCTTCATATTCATTCAAATACTCTTGCTTCTCTTCATCAGTGAGATCTCGCCACATTCCTCCAATAATCTTGCCAATTTCCCATAACTTCAAATCAGGATTGGACGCCTTCACTTGGTCCCAGACCTTAACAGAAACAGCTGGAGCTTTACTAATGATATCTAAATACTTCCAAATTAAACATTTTATATTGTCATCTCAGTGTTCTTTCTGGAATCACCATGAAAAACAGGATTAAGTTAGGAATGAGTCTGGCTAAACTATCTCGATTATTTTCTGGGGCAGGAAGTCAGTAGGAAGCCATCTACTGAAACAGGCAATTGCTGAAATGGCTTTGGTTTCATGAGAATATTGCCTTTAACCCTCTTAATTCTCTTCTTAAATGCACATCGCTGCATCTCTGGGAAAAAAAAAATGCTACTGAGTAAACACATCCAGCAGTAGATTATGATAAAGAGCACTGAGCCTTTCAGATCAGAATGTAACATTTCAAAATATTTTTCAGTCTTGCTGATCAATTTGAGTTCCAACAAGTTCTGACTCCACCAAAAAAGTTTCTAACTTTATAGGGAAAAAAAAAAAAAAAAAAGAAAGCTGCCAGTGTTATTTCTTGCTGCGCCACTTGACTTTTTTTTTGTTGATGGTTTTTTGCCTAAGACAGACATGCTGGTAAAGATACTTTACCAGAAGTGGAAGAAACTCCTTCTGGCTCACCCGCTTCAGACAGGCTGACATGCCCTCCCCATGCCCCATCAGATTTCAGACTCCACAAGAGTCTCTCTCCTACTTTCTGTCAAACAGTTCATAGAATAGCGAAGTAAACCGTGCCACAGGCTAGGTTGGTGAAGGAGAACATGCAAAGTCCACTCATTGCTACTCTTCAGTCCAGCTACAGCACTGTACCAAGCTCAGTATACCGCAAGGAATACTTCCTTTATATAAAAAAGTTCTGTCAGTAAGTCACAGGCACTTCTCAATGTGGCAGGGTGGATCCTTGTCAGCAGAGACAGTGGTAGTAATTATCATTTTAGAGAAAACTTTTCCCCCCAGAAATTGGCAACTGTATGAACAGACTACTGCTGCCTTTATTCTGAAGGGCAATCAATGCATCTGTACTTTACAATTCCCTTAAAAGAATGTGCAGGCTGTTAGAAGTAAAAGTTTAGAAGCTGAAACTAAGATAATAGCAATTAATTGTTAGCACATACAAACACTAACTTTTATTATTACTTGTTTGACACTGTATACCCACCTTCCGGCTGTACCTCATGTAGGGCATCAGGGGCTTGTCTGGGGGTTTGGGGGGCTTTGGAATGGTAATACCAGAGGAAGCCTATAAAAGAACCGAATAAATCCATTTGTTAATGTGATCGCTGGCCAGTTTCCATATACACTAGTTTTGGAAAACACTCATTCTTGTGCAGTTAACACAAACAAACTACACCCCCCTACAGCCTCCCCGCCAAGAGAAACAAGCAACGTCAGCAAAAAAATTACCCAAACTGTGAACAGGTACTAACTACAGCTGGTCCTCACAGTAATATTTTTCCAATTTAAGTTTGTCCTTTCATCTGTAAGTTTACAGAGTAGTAACTAGATAAATCTTCAAAAGGGCTCCATATTCTTAAAACTGAAACACACAGCTCAGAAATTTACATGGAAACACCAATCCCAACAGGTTGCTTTTCTCACTTCTGATGAGCAATTTATTGTACCTGTTTTGACAGATTTACTGTGGCTACTGTACAGGTGAAAAAAGATAAGGAGAAAGTTCAAGATCCTGACGTTAGAGACATATTTTCATATTCAAATCATTTTAGTAATATATTTATCTGCAAAATATGTCAGTGGTAATTTGGAGCCAATTAAACTACTCACTGTAAGAGGAAAACAACCCTATGCACCTGATCTGTCAATGTGTGCATTATTTGTATCCAAGCTGCACTTAATTGTCCAAATTAGCCTGTAATATCCTTCTGTGCTCTTATCTTCCTTTAGGTTTGTACAATGTCAAGCACGTTGCTCGCACTAAACAAAAGGACACTGAGCACTAACCGTGGCTGATTGAAAGTTGCTGCATCCCCTCTGGTCCCCTCAGTCTACAAGACACCTGACAGGGTTTTCTCCTAAAATAATGCAGTAACATTACAGTCCCCGTCAACTGCAGGTTCTGAAAACCTCTACTCTTCAAGCACTTACACATGCTAGGAGTTCCATTATACGTTAAATGGCAGCATTTTCATAAAAATATAAGGCAGTTTCAATATTTTTCAGGACTACGGCCACAGATAAGCAAATACTTGGATTTGGCCAAGAAGGCTCATGTTCAGTATTCAGCTTTCAAATTTTTCCTCTTGATTTTTTTGTTTTGCTGAATTTATGGAGCTCTATGAAACAATGCATACAGAATTGTGTATAGATATAAATAATGTACATGAGGTATATGCATTACCAAAATGTATACATATATACACATACAGATGGATTTGAAAAACATTAACGGAAATTGTTTAATGCTTTTAAATTAACAGGAATTTAAAGACACCATACATATATTGATATATGCATGGCAGAGAAGGCTGTGTATGCTTATGACATACAGAAACAATGAAAGTTCTCAGACAAAACCTAACTTATTCTTGTATAAGGAAAAAAGTATGTTTGTTCAGTCAAGTTCCAGCTTGTATGGGGAAGGTCTTTTCTGTAAATGTTTTAACAAATCAGATGAACTTCATATATGAAGTTTGAAAGGTTTATGAGAGGCATAAAAAGAATACACTTCATTAATAGCACCGTATATTTGTTCCTTGAGAAATCTTTATATCACATTCCAAACTAATCTGATGTTTTGACACAGAAAGTTTTACACAAAAACCCTTAAAGTTACGAGAATTACAGAAATCTAAAAAAAAAAATCAGGGATTTACTTTATTTCTGTTGTGTTAGTTATGAAAATGTTACATTTCCAGTCTATTTTTGTTTCCTAACTGCATCCAATGCTCAGGACTTTATCTGTACTTGAAACAAGCTGTCACCTCTCTCATCACTTGACTCTATCTCACTTTGTTTACTCTATGAAAAATGAATGTAACATCCATTTTCCACACACTGATAGAGTACGTAAGATCTGAAAGGATTCTATTTTATTATCATCACACTTTTATTGAAAAAAAAAATTTCTGAACTTGGGACTTTGCATTTATTACCAGACTAAGACTGGAAAGAAAAATAAAGGCTTGCATCTCTTGCATGGCTCAACAGTACGATGCAACTACTATCAACGATCTCCAGTTTGCAAAATGTTCTTCCTTATTTTTGTGCTAATAAACCTCAATAAAACGAGCAGTTCCCTCCCTCCAAGAATTTGTACCCATGCTACAGAACTTTTCCCTAAGCACGCGGTGGTCACTGAAGACCACAAAGTCTGTCTTTCTGGAGTTCTGCATCATACACGATTACCACATTTTTTTTTTTCTGCTGAGTAGAAGTCCATTTTCCTGCAAAAGGTTTCAGAGTGAAAGGGAAGGGGTAGGGGTGGGGAATAAGAATCAGAAGTATTTTTTTGTTTTTATAAAGAAGCGGCAGCAGCCAAGATTCAGAAGAACCTAACTCTAAAGCCATTTCTGGTCAATTCCTGTTGTTTGCCAGATGATGTAATAGTTGATTCTCCTACCGTGACCCGGCTGTTGGTGCCCGGGTTCCCTCCCAGCCTGTAGTTGTTGTAGGCCAGATGGCTGTATGGATTGTATCCCACAAACCCTGGTGTGCTGGGCATTTGCTGATGGAAACAAATGAGACAAAAACACGAATGAGAAATGAGCTCAAACGAGGAAAACACAGAAATGAAAATGAACTGCATATGGCATGCAAAAGCAACCAGAATTTAAACAAGCAAATGAGGTGTAGCAGTTGGTATCTTCTCAACACACAAAACTTACTCCAGTATAAACCTATTAATGAAACAGGATTTTTAAGCAAATGTGTCACTACAAATTTCTGTCTGAAGTTGGTGATTTTATTTCTATTAAGTGTGTAACTCATTTAAACAAATCTTCTATAAATCCAGCTCATGGCTAATAAAATTTTCCAACAAAAGCCACCAAATAATTCAGAAAGACTATTATATCCAAAGGGTTAAGCTTACAAGGCAACACAGCACACAGTAATCAGGCAGAAATCCCTAGCATCAACATTTACTGTACCAATGAAAATCCCTGTCTGCTCTTCTTCCCATCCTTCTGCCTTTCCAGCAAATATTACACTGTCAATAAATAGGAAAAGAAAAAAAAATCTCCCAAAGCACCATCTGTGCACAACTACCAGTATCTGAAGACTTTCCTGGTGGTTTGCAAAATTTAAATGTTTTGGGGAATTGGGATTAGAAAGCTGGGAGAGAAGACAATTCACAGATATCCTTCTGTTATGAGGTAGGCTGCAGACTGACAGAGTTGAGGAACCACTGCAATAAAATCTACAGGTTAGAAACTATAACTGGTCTTAACAGATCACTGAATCCAAGACAATTTCAGAAGTAAATCAACACATCTTCATTCATTCTTGAATCCATTCGATTCATTCTCACCTCAGTAATGTAGAGAAGAATCTAGTTTCTTTACAATCCCTTCTTACCCATCCTCTACATACAATCAAGTATCAGAAAGTTCACTGTATTCCCCTCCTCACATAAATCTCTCTCCAGCCTTTTTCCATTACCCCCCACTTCCCAATCAAATTTAGTTAGGAAAAAATGGATCAACTATGTAATAGTAATTGTGATCAAGTCCTGACTGTGGTGGTCCTATCATTCCGTTAGGATTCATGATAGCCTGTAGTGTTTCCAGACATTTAAGTGTCATCCACACAGTGTCCCACTCTTTAGTGGCACTTTGGCCCTAATAAGAAACGCTTATTCCAATAGTCTTTTAAAGCTATTTGCTGACTGGACCCATTCTAGATTACACTTACAAAAATTCTACAAATGGGTTCAGGACTCCAAGAACCAAGGTATGACAAATACAAACACTGAACGAAAATAACCTATAAGCTAAACTACATTAACTTGTGAAGTTTTCAAGTATATGTAGACACACTGTAGTTAGTTTATTTCTAAACATACAAATACAGAGTAAGTTTATCCTTTAACAGTCAGCCTTCAAATATACATTTTATTGCCAAACTTTTTAAACTCATTCACAGCAGTTGACATTTACTCAGTTCGTATGCCTGTGATCATGACATACACATTCACTATTTAATAAGACGCCATTTTACTAAAGTTTTCTGTATTACCATAACAACAGGTTTTGAATATGTTGAACTACACCTCTTCAATAAAATCAGATGACAATTGTAATCTCCGTCTGCTTAATTCTTTATTTCTGCAAGACAGGATTTAAATGTTACAAGGGAACTACCTTGCATTACACGGAGAATTGTTACTTCAGCTATAATACTGTAGTTATGAGAACTACCGGTATTTTGTTGATTGTAGCAACTGGCTGTGGAAGAACAAGCAAGGTTATTTGTCTACTTTTCTTTTATGACTTGCATTAACAGAGCACAGACCATCGTCTCAAGGACAACTGTATAAAATACAAGTAATACAGAAGATGCTTGAAAGACAGGTAATACATGTCACTAGTTGCAGTTTTGAAATTTGTTTCATGTACCCTTCTGAAGGCTTCTAACTTGGCTAAAGAATGTACCACGTCAATATAGACCGTTAAGAACATCTGTATCCATGCTACGTCCCACAGGAATCACGCATGAATATGCACAGCTCTCGATGCAGGAATCCAGCTGTAAGAGTGGATGCCATCATGTTCCTTCCAATACTGGCACAAATCAATGATTAAGTTGTGTGCAAAATGAAAACTCTGAACAAACTAAGCAAATAAAGTTTTATTTATGTAAATTTTTAAGAACATAACTTATATTTATACATGATATCATTTTCAAGCCTCTTTAAATGTGAAGTATGACACAACAAATTTGGACGATCACATTTCATCTAAATCCCATCCTGCAGTTTTCATCTCAGATGCAGAGATCAGGGACACTCTACTGGGTAACAGTTTAAAATTTTCTTTTGGTAAAAAAATTTCACTATAGCATCTTTGCTCATTCTTCTGTACAAGAGGTTTGTATTTTCTCATGTGAATACGTTACTCCTAAAATGCAAGCTATTTAGAAATGTAAAGGCTACAGAAGAGGTGCATTTGCTTTCAAATGCTTTCCTGACCGCAGCATACTGGTATTTCAGCACCTTTTTATACATGCGTGAATGCAACTGGACATGAATCAAAGCTACTGTTCATGTTTTCCTGTGTCATTCCATACCATTTTACTAGAAAGTAAAGTATTTCTCATGCCATAGATGCCAAACTACCAGTGATTTCAAGAAATTTGAATAAGACTGTCATCACAAGCATTTCATTATTCTGACCCAATGTAACAGTGTTTTGCATACTCCTGCATTCCACTGAAAATCAGCTAGGTACAACAGAAACATGAAAAAAACCGCACTGTTTGCCCATGATTTGGGCACAAGTTGAGTGGGAAGTTTTAGAATATATCGGTTTGTTCTTAAATATTCCAGTGTACTGTTGCAACTCACTGTGAATATAATTTTAGACCAACTGACTGCTTACAGAAAATTAAGTATCTGCAGGATCTAGCCTCAAAGATGAAACAAGTTTATTCAGCTTCTCTTTCACAAACTGCTTTAAAAAAAAAAGAAGAGATTAATTTAAACAACATATGTCATATTAATAATGAAATGCAACTAGTCTGTGTTTCCAATACAGGAAGGTGATTCAACTCCATAATTATTGCTCTGGTTAAGTTATTAAAGGCTATATTACCAAATCTGTGTTAATGAGAAAAATCACTATACTTACGGTTGCAGGAGCTGGGGTAGGAGGTGGGGCGTAAGATGGCCTTTCTGTTAAGATATAAATGTAAGCAATTTTTTTTTTCTTGAAGATTTGAATGAATTCTTTATAAGGCATCTGCTGTGTCAAACATTTTTAAGTGATTTACAAAAACAAGACAGAAAACCTACTCTCAAAGACTTTGCATTTTGCCACTGAAGAGTGTAAAGCAAAGAACAGAAGAGAAAGAAAAGAAAGAAAAAAATTAAGAGCACGCCATTGCTATATTGGTAGCCTTTTATTTAGCCATAAGACTGAAGAATATGAAATCCATTTATATGCACATCAATTAAAAATAGGGTAAGCAAAAATGCAGTGAAACAGGATTTAGGATAAGCTGTGATATCTGGATTTTCTATGAAAACAATATACCAGAAATCAGCCACAGCAAGATTTAAGGCCAAGAGTTTGGTCAGAAATGACTATACCTCATATCATTCCTTTTAATGCAAGGAATCTCATA
>NW_008825267.1:142478-143339 GCF_000699105.1 Pygoscelis adeliae
TTAATTCATCAAGTTAAAGGAAGAAAAGTCTGAAAACTTACTTGACATTTTGATAGGCAAATTTTCAGCCACCTGACATTATATTTGTATTTCTGAAAGACAAAAGAATATCATGCTATTAAATACTACGCCTTTGCTTCCCCAAATCTTTGAAACTTCAATTATTATAGTTACCATTAATTACCAAAAAGTTTGCCAATTTTGATATAAAGACAAAAGAGCTTCTAAAAAGTAAAGGGTTATCTCTTTGAAAAACGAATGTACTTTCCAAGGAATCTGGCCTTAAATAGCTGTGAAATAACACTCAGGTTTACGTCATCTTCATATTAAAGGTTTTAAGCATACGTATTTTTTCCCTTTAGAAATAAAAAGAATATACTCCACTATTTTGCACCGGCTCTTTCAGAAAACCGGTATGAACGTATAAATGACCGAACTAAGTAGTATCTCCTTTGCACGGTACAAAAAAAATAACCACCGAACAGGACGGCAGCGCTACCACAGGCCACGGGACGTGAGCACGTTTAACCCTTTAGCAACAAGCCCCCCGGTGCGCACGGGGGAAGCGCGGTAACACGGCGCCGTTCTTCCGGCCTTTCTCTTCGAAGGACTCCCGCGCAGCTCCCACAGGAGCCGGACCTCCCCTCGGAATTCCCCAGTAACAACGTGCTTCGCTTCGGACTCACACAAATTCCTCAACAGGGGACTGCTCGTGAAGTTCAAGAGGAGCTTGAACGGGAGCACGCCCGGAGGCGGGTCCGGGGGTAGGCGGGAGCGGCAGCAGGGGCAGCTCCGGCATCGCCCGTTCCCCCCGCGCCTTCGCGAGGAAACCGATGCCTGCGATCGGGGAGACCCTCGGCC
>NW_008825267.1:144297-144931 GCF_000699105.1 Pygoscelis adeliae
CCTCAGAGGGAGCGCGCGGCCTGAGGCGCTCGGGTCCCGGGGCTGCTCGGGAGGCGTCTGGAAAAACGCTGCAGCGTAGTGTCTGGGCCCGAATAAATCCCATAAAGGCCCGGTATCGCCTGACTTCAAAGTCGGGTGAACAGTCCTGGCAGTGCTGGGGAACCATTTGTCTGTGTAAAGCGTGCAGAGCTGTGCTGAAACAATGGTTCGAGAACGGCATCTCTTTGAAGAGAGGCTGAAGAGGCGCAGGATGTGGCCCTCGGTCTGGTCGTGCTTACTGTGCTGCGAGGAAAGCTGGGAAGGTGCTGGTGTGTGGATGAAAGGGCGTGCAGAGAAGGCGGCCTAGAGGGAGCGGGTCAGCCTGCAGAGTGGCGTGAAGGAAGGCTGGTCGTACGGGCTACGGGAAAGACCCGGGGTTCCAAATCTGTGTAGGTTATAACGTTGAACTAAATCAGACTGACTGACTCAAACACTCTTATGACAGGCGATTATGAATTACAGAGTACACTGGGAGCAGTGGAATTGTCTAGAACAATTTCTTGCAGAAATTTGTGAAGGTATCACACGCGGAGGTAAAAAGCTTGCAAATATAAGCCATGGTAAACCATGTGGCTCTGCGTGTGAGGAAGATGAA
>NW_008825267.1:144987-159189 GCF_000699105.1 Pygoscelis adeliae
GTGACTGAATTAAAAATGAAAACGTAAAGTTTGGCATTGGAATGCTGTCATATGGCTAATAAGATACATTTCTAGACATCCATAAAGGAGGATTTTGGTGGATCTCGTGAATGTGGCAGCTGAAGGAAAGCCAGACAGTGAATGTTCATGACAAGATAGCGGAAATATCTTTGATTTTTTTGAATGGAAGAAGATAGATGATACCTACCTAACCCAAAAGGACAGTAGAAAGGGAAAAGAAGAAAAACTAACTGTATATGATACTGGGTTGCTGCAAGTTAGACCCATTTCTTCTTGATGCCTACAGTTTGTCTAGCCCAGTTTGCTTTTGTTCTTAAATAAGCACATTTTTATGAACAAATAAAAGAGACAAGAACTGTGCCCTCATCTGCCCACAGTGTGCGCTCTCTGGCCACAATGGAAATTTGTTGATATGCAGCACAATAATCTGTGACTTCGATTTGATAATTAAAAGAATGTAAGAATTGAAAAGATTCCTCAGTCAGCTAGCCAAATACGCCTCTCTTTAGTCTACAGTTTCACCTGGGCAGAACATTTGTAAAGAAAAGGTGAGAAAATACTTGTTAGGATATGAAAAATAACCTGTTTTATCCCTGGTTTTGACCGCTTTATGTGTTCATCTCTAGTTTATTAATAACATGGTTTTGTTGATAGTGTTAAAATGCATTTATAGAATCATAGAATAGTTTGGGTTGGAAGGGACCTCCAAAGGTCATCTAGTCCAACCCCCCTGCCGTGGGCAGGGACATCTTCAACTAGATCAGGCTGCTCAGAGCCCCGTCCAACCTGACCTGGAATGTTTCCAGGGATGGGGCATCCACCACCTCTCTGGGCAACTGTGCCAGTGCTTCACCACCCTATTTAATGTTGATAACGTTAAAATAAATTTAAATTTGTGCAGCTTATTGAAATACTTATTATGGTGTTCAAGTACGTTTACTGATACTCACTTTCCATGCTGATAGTTCTGAATCATTACATGTGTTTTCAAAGCTGGCAGTGTATTCCTTACTTTGTTTTATGTGTTTTTTTTTTTTACTTTGTTATTTGCCTAATTTCCATGTTGTGATAGTGAAAGACTCTTCCTGTGTACACTTTCTAAGATACTGTATGACATAAGTAGTTTTACTGATTTAATAGGATTGTTTATATTGCATCATACTAACCAGGGGGCTCTAAATAGTTGGCTCTTACCCAACTGTTTTAATTAGCAACAGTTTCATAAGCTTTGTAATGAGGACATATATTCATTGGAAAGTAGGTTGAGACAATGACACTCATTTTTACGTCGGACATTTGCAGGTATTAGATGGCAGTAGCTCAGCTGGTCTGAATTTAATCAGCAGCACAGAAGTGAGGAATTCTTTGCCATATTGTCAGGCTTCAGTGTTATATTTTTAAATTCAGCTTTAAAGTGACCTAAAATCAGGGTGAGATTTTATTGTGGATACTTATTTTTCCTATGCCCATGTGGAGTTCACCACTAGTGGAAGTTTGAGTAGTTTATGAACAAAAGAGTAAGCTCTTTACATTTGAAGAGATGGAATTTGTGAATAATGCAAAAGATATATATGTACTGTAAGGGGAGAAAACATAGTTAAAACCAGGATGCACACTTGAACGAGGTCTAGAGTAGCAGCAATTCTTAATGCAGCTAATGAAATCAGTGTCAGGAAGTCCCACAGAAGAAAATAGCTTTGAACAGGTAAGAGTGGGCTGCCTGCAGAATGTCATGTGCTAACAAAAAAAGCTATTAAACTGCAGACTTTTTTTTTTTCCTTAGAGTGTCAGGTTTCATGATCATAAAACAGTATAACTGGGTTTATGCCAGTTGTTTCAAACTTCAAACAGAAGCTATGTATTTCATGAGCAGTTGAGTCTGGTGTTAAACAATGGTGACTTCTGTGCGTGGCATATATTTCTCATCACAGGACAGCTCAGGATGTACTTGTGCTGTCATTGGGGTCAGGGAGATGGCTTCAGAAACCATGAGGTTAGGCCATTATATGGATGAAATAACATATATGATAAGGTCAACATTTTTTTCTAGTTACTTAGTATCCCAGGCAATGTTTACTATAGATACACAGTAATTTTTCTCTTCTAAAGTAATATGGAGGTTGTATTGCAAGGCGAAGTCGGGCATGTGTTCTGTACTATGCTGAACGAGGTTTCTATCACTAGGGGAAAAAAAAATCTAGAGTTACACCAGAGAATTTAGTATCCCAAGAAGTACCGTAGGTCAGAGAATAAGCCAAACACCCCCTGGTTAAAGAAAAAAAAAAAAGTGTCTGTAAGATTATTCCATTATTGTTTACTGTAGGGATGGCAGTACCTTCTGTGTATTTGTACAGTGATTTTTATATGCCTATGCAAGCTTTTCCTGCATGAGGAAGTCTGTCTAAGCAGTTTTAAAGGTGTATGTTTTAAGCTAAGTTTCTCTTACATATTTGCTTGCTATTTATCTTTGCCTATCAGCTTATCTTCTAGATTGTAAGCTATGTATGCCAGATGCTGTCGCCTGTTCTTTCTTGTGCATTACTCAGAACAAAGGACTTTAGATCTAGTCAGGGTTACTGGATTTACCAGAAAAAGAGTAATTTTTGTAGCAGGAGGACACTCACCTTACATGCTATGATAAAGATTCTTAGGGAATTTGTGTCTTTCTAATTGTAGAGGAGAGCTTAGAAAACACTTGGTTGCAGTGCTACAGATTTTCTTATCTACAACTTTTATTTTGTATTTCTCTGTTACTTCTTTCCTTTTAAGGTATACACATTAAAACTCACAAAATAGGCGTGGGCAAACTCAATTTTAATACTTTTTTTATTGTAGTACTATCATTTACTTTGGTAAATTCATATCCCTGTTTAAAGTGCCTTAAAGCAATTAAAACTTAGTTTAAATTCAAGTATTGTAAAATTTACAGAGTATAAGCACAAAAAAAAGCTGCATAGTGAAAATACTAGAGCAGGCTAATACATTCAGGATGCCAAATACTCAAGTATTAACAACACCAGATCAGTATTAAGGTTAATGATAATTAGCCAGCTTCATACAGTAGATATAGAACTGTGGGCAATATGAATGTGTTGTTCTTACCATTAACAAAAGGTAGAAGCATAACTTAACACTGAAAGAATTTGTAGTATCAGTTTTTGTAACACATGCTGTAAGTAATTTAAGTGTCAGCATTTGCCTTATTAATCTTTCACATGCTGCTGTGAAAAGCACCGTAAAAATACGGTACGTGGTTTTTCTAGATTCTGAGCCCCTGCAATCCCAGCGATTTCGGTGAGAGTTTGTGACATCCATGCCTCTTGAAAATCCTCATAAACAATCATTCTTATCTTAATACAATTTTGTTTGAATTTTTGTTTGAAATTTGTCTCATAATGTTATAAAGAAGTATGTCTGAGTTTGTATTTCTGTTTTTTCTGTGTACTGGTGCACGATCATCTACTGTACTTTGTATTTGCCCATAGCTACTTTGAGTAGTAGTGGGGGATACTTAATGGGTACGGTAGAATTTTACTTTGAATATGTAGCCCTTATTTTGTCCATTTAATTTGAAGCTATAATAGTTGTACCCTGGTGTAATAGTGACTTGTTATGTGTATGAGATCAAGAGCATAACTTACTTACAAGATTTGTCAGAAGAGGAATTTGTTGACAATATTTTAATTCACATTGTTATAATACACAAAATTAATTAAATACCAGCATTAAAATGGTTGATTGGCTCCTTACATTTGAACAAGTAAAGGGTATAATTTTACTTGCTATGGCTAGGAAAGCTGTAGTACAGATATGTGTGGACAAATAAGAGAATGATTGATTTTCAGTGGAAATTACTGCTTCAAAATCAGTGGAACGATATGGCTAAAATATTACTGGTTTGTAACAACAATTCTAAAAACATTTGTATAATTATGTAAGGGAAAGACATTTTTGCTCAGTTGTTGCCTAAAAAAATTAATTTAAAAATACCAGCCACTTTTAAAAGAAAATTCTTTGTTAATAGTTTATGTATCTTAAGAGCATCTTTGTATGTAGTTTTTGCTGTTAGAAAGTGTTATTTTAAAATGTATTTCAAGAAGTATGACAGTTGTGATACAAATTATTACAAGGATTCATCAGTCATTGTGTGTATGCAATATTGAATAATTAAGAGAATGAAATATGCAGTTCTCATTTCCAGAAAGAGAAGATGAGTTCTCTTTTACAAAGGCAGAATGTGTCAAAGTATAAAGTTACAGTTTAATTTTTGTAATATTTGGTGAAATTCTACAAAACAACAATAATGAGAAAATTAAAGGGCTGCACCCAGAGTATAAAACTAGTAGAAGTTAGGTTTCTTGGAATCTTAACTCCCTTGCTCATGTCCCTTTCTTTTAAGAGAGACTTGTATGTTTTTATTGTATTAATCAAAGTACTTAGTAAGATTTCGTAGTTGTAGCAAGATAGCAGGCCGTGTAAGTCCATCTACTTATTTCCAGAGCCCATTGGAGGTGAACTTTGGGTTAATTTGCTGTAGGTTAAGGTTTGATAGAAGGAATACTGCAAGATCTCCTCATTACCAGCCTGACTTCAATGTCAGGAAGAGTTTTCTTTTTAGTGTGTAAACATCCTTCATCTGTTGCTGCTAGGTGGAGATCAAAGCGCAATGAAACTGATTTTTTCCTTAAGCGAGGGTTGTCCTTAAAGAAAGAACCTTCCCATTCTTTAATGACTTCATCCACTTTTTCTGTCCTGAAACAATAAAGCAAATGTATTTATGATCCTTTAGGCAATATGAATTATCTGTCTTCAGGACTGCTTTTAAAATGTAGAGAGAAATCGCATAATAAAGTGTCAAGTTATTTTAGATGGGTACTGAGACACTAGAATTTTCCTTTTTTTTCACAGGTTTGTTCTCCAGAAAAGCTAAATAAAGGGTGAGGGTTCTTGTTTTTGTACTTTTAAGTAGACATGGATACAAAACCACTGCTCCAAACACATCAGGCAGTTTGTTTCCAAGGAGAAAGTTTGGAATCCCAGCTCAAAAACTTTGCAAGAAACCTCCATACTATAGCGGGCAGGACAGAATTCCTGCATCTGAAAGCCTTCAAAATAGGGAGGAGAAAAATCTAGTTCAGATCCAAACCTCAGAATGTAGATCTACTTTAAATTAAAAAAGAAAAAAGGGCAGAAGTAAAATACAGAGAACTGAAAACCCAGCTGATGCAATAATATTTAGGCACCCAAATCCTATGGATATAATCCTCTAAGTATGTGTCAGGATCCAGATCTAAAAGTCCGACTCTGGGGGCCTCACTCAGGTAAACTGTAGCCAGCCGAGTAGCCCCGTGCAAATCTGACTGACTGTGTAAGATGAACCAAGCTCAGGTATGAAAACAAGCTTCAGGAATGGAGTGTGTATGGTGGACCACATGATGGCATTAATTTTTAATCCAAATTTCTACGTGTTTTCAACAGCTGATTACAGTTAAGTATTAGTGACATCGTACACTACAGTTTGTTTTAAATGTAATGTTAAATGCTAGTCTACAAAAAAGCTTAAAGAGCAGCAGGAAAAAAAAGAATGAGGCAATCCAATACTATTAAAGTAATTTAAGGTGAATAATACATACTAACAGACTTTCACATGCCCACTTAGGAGTCAAGCTCTCTGTTCCCTGTTTGGTAATTGGTGAAACGCAGGAGTTTCCAAATAGCAAGTTAGAGCAGCCAAGCCTGAATTTATCTGCATAAATATGCCCCAGAGGGACTTCACAAACATAGTATGGGCTCTTTTGCTTTCAACCTTAACTAGATGAATTATTCATAGTTTCATTCTTAACAGAGATAGAAATTACAAATCAAAAGCATCATCATGCTATTGTTAGCTTATGAAGTAAATGCTGATAAAAAGAACTTTAAAATTTAATGTATTGTTAAAACATGCCATTCAATATACCTTCAAGAACTATCACTTATTCTGGAGTGTCTTGGCTGTATGGGCATGATATAACAGATACTAAATAAAAGAAAACTCAAAGCTACTGAAACGTAATGCCCACCATTTACTTTCAACTGTTATTTTGTTAAATTCATGTTTATCTTACTGTACAGTGCCATGAGCTTCAGCGCTTTCCTTCATAATATTTCCATCTAGGATTGCTTGTTTTGTCATCAGTTCCACCTTCTCAGTTTCGTGCTTCTTTACACCATCTGTAAAAGAAAATGCAGATATACTAGGCATGCAGAAGAGTAAGGTCAGGACACAGGGCCTAGAGGTGTTTTTCCTCCTGCTGCACTGGAAGAAGATCCTTTTGTAATATCCAGTAATTTGTCAGTAGTTAGGAACCTCATTTAGAGCCATAATCCCCTAAGGGGAAAGTGTTGAAAAACTCGCCTGAAGGCAGTGTAAAGGCAATCTTGCTAGTGGTAGGCTTTTTGTCATCCTTCTGGTCAGGTATAGAGCAACGAAACCTGCAAAAACAAAAATTATTACAGTCATCTAATAATATTGAATTACTTTAATCCAAAACTTGTCTTATGAACAGCTATGAAAAATTAAAAAATATAAGAAGCATGAGAAGTTCTGTTTGATTGTAGTAACTATTTGTTAGGATTTCTCATTCTGAGTATAGAACTGAAGAAAGTTACTGAAAATACCTGTGCAATTTCATCATTATTTTCGGACAGTTTTTAGTCAGTTTGTTGTGTGCCAGGAAGAGTTATTTAATTTTATTAGTACTGAATTGTGTGTATTTTCACAGAGTTAAAAGCATTAAATCTGAAACTGACTCCCCTGTCTGGAATCTTCTTAGGCAAACGTGTGAGGTTCCTGGACTGAAACGCTCTATTTTCTGTAGAAAGGACTGAGGGAGGCAATGTTCCACTGAAAGATTTCGGCATCACAGGCCTGGTTTTGTGAAGATACCAGTGCTGAGTGCAAGATGTGATGTTTTGCCTTTTCCTTCTCCTCCTTGTTTACATTTGTGTAGCTGCCTCTCTCATGTCTGCGTTTCACAATACTGGTGTTTGTGTAGCAGGGAAAGGGCAGACATGAAGAGTTACAACCAAAGCAAAATGTCACTAGAAGGCATGTTCTTAAAGAGCATCCTAATGCGTAGACCCTCCCAAATGTGTGCCTTAACACACTTTGAATGATACTGAGTAGTGTGAAGTCCACATGCAAATGGCCATCTGTCAAGTGATGAGACGTGAACTCGTCTCTCAGAACTTCATGCGTGTGGACTTGCTTCATCGATGGTCTGAGACAGAGCCCACGTCATGCAGCTAATGGGATACAAAGTCTACATAAACATGCCGTGCCTCGAGCGAGGATGCAGTACGCGTGCTATTATCTGCAATGCATTGTGGAGATACTCAGCTCCAGAAAGGGCGGAATCAGTGAAGTTAAGTGAAACCATTTCTAAGGATTCTATACTACAATTTTTTAATGATTCATTCATGTATTTACAATTCTGATTATTTCAATGAGAAGTTCTGAAATGGAAGATAAATTTGAGTACTTTTTCTCTAATTGACAAGTACCTGTTCTCTTCTTGCTCAAGCAGACTGCGATATGTTGCTATCTCCTCCTCCAGTTTCATCCTTGTGTTCAGGAGAATTTCATGCTCTTGGAGCTGTTTCTCAATACCTCTTCTCACTTCCAGTAGCTCTTTCTCTAAGCATTCAATCTCAGCTTCTAAATTTTGTAGTTGCATGTGGTACTGCTGCTCTGTGTCACGCAATGAACGTTCCAAACCCTTTTCCTGTGAAATTTAACTCATATTTTAAGATTTGGAAAGTATACACATAAAGATGTTATATGTACTTTTCATTAGCAATCTGTGTATTTTTACATCAGTTCTTTTAAGAATATTCTTTAGGAGCAGGAGTAAAGCTTTCAAGATAATCATAGAATAGTTTGGGTTGGAAGGGACCTCTAAAGGTCATCTAGTCCAACCCCCCTGCGTGGGCAGGGACATCTTCAACTAGATCAGGTTGCTCAGAGCCCCGTCCAACCTGACCTGGAATGTTTCCAGGGATGGGGCATCCACCACCGCTCTGGGCAACCTGTGCCAGTGTTTCACCACCCTCAGCGTAAAAAATTTCTTCCTTGTATCTAGTCTAAATCTACCCCCCTTCAGTTCAAAGCCGTTCCCCCTTGTCCTGTCGCAACAGGCCCGGCTGAAAAGTTTGCCGCCATCTTTTTTCTAAGCCCCCTTTAAGCACTGACGGGCTGCAATAAGGTCTCCCCGAAGCCTTCTCTTCTCCAGGCTGAACAACCCCAACTCTCTCAGCCTGTCTTCACAGGAGAGGTGTTCCATCCCCCTGATCATTTTTGTGGCCCTCCTCCGGACCCGCTCCAACAGGTCCGTGTCTTTATACTTTTTTATATATATACTTTATATATGTCTTTATACTTTTTTAATATATAATACTTCTGCTGAGAAATTTTCCAGTAAAATCTTTAATAATTTAAGATAGGATAAAAAAAATGTAGCCTTCTGTTGTACCAGCAATCCACTGCCATTGATTTTACACATCTCTGATGGTTAAAGCAATATCCAGCTCAGTACTGTATGAAAACCAAGTGGTCTGCGTGCTCTTGTAGCCTATCTATATGACTGAATTCAGTACATTGCTGACATAGTTTATCGTGAATGACCTGATAAATTTGGTCCACACATTCAAAAAAGTTATAAACCTGATGTGAATTGGTTAGGCAGAATGACCGGGAACCGGATGAGGGAGTATCATGCAAATATATGTTTGGCAGGTGTGAAAACATGAGAACACGTGTATATTGAATGGCAGATCCTGAATCAAAACATACTATACTCTTAAGCGTGAGCAAATGCCTGGGTTGTTGCTTGTTGGTTAGTACTTTGTGTGACGAGCTGAAAGTCCACCGCAAAGCTATGCATTTCTGTGTGTGTTGTATTTCCGCTGTATAGTGGATGTGATTGTTACATAAACTGAATTGTGGAATATTTTACATCAAGAGAAAGATTTATTTTTTTCCAGGAGATTTCAAGTTTCATTTTATGATGCTTACCACAGCGTGGAGAGATTCAATTTCGATCTGCATATGGTGCCACTGCCGTCTTGCTTCACAGAGTTCTGCTCTCGCTGCCTTTAATGCTTCTGCATCTTTGTCCATTCTTTTAATTGTAGCTTCCTCTAGCTACAGGGGATGTAAAAAAGATAAGAATATTTTAAAAATAGTCAAATGATGAAAATAAAATAGACACATAAAAATCTCTAGTTGGATTTTTTTAAGAGTCATAAATTTGTTGAAGCTAACAGTGATGAGTTAATATTTTATGTACCGTGTAGACAGGAAGCCCTTATCCTGCTGTGTTTGATGGAAGTAGTTGGCCGCATCGTTATCCCTAGCATATTTGTTGTAGAGGAATTCCCATACAAATTAACCAGTTGTATTTAGACCTTATTCTCCGCTGGAGTAAATGGGCTTAACGTCATGGAAATTAGAGGAATTGCAGTCAGTTCAAGCTTCCAGGTTTGAATAAGGTTCTTTGTTTTTAATGTATTTTTCGTTTCTAAGAACAGCTTTATAGAGAGGGAGCGCTTTTGAGCGGTTGCATGAATATAGCACAATTGACAATTGCTGTAATTATGTTTTTGCCTGATCTAGTCATTGACCAGATTTCAGATTGTCATTTGAGAGCAAGTACCTCCATTCATTTAAATATGAATAGCAACTTTATCCAAATCTACAACTTTTCCTTGTCTTCTGAGGACAGGTTATTTAAGATTTACCTGTCACAGGAAGGAAAAAATTGGCGTGTTCTCTGACTATACGCTGTCACTCATGTTAAATGTGACAATTCAGAAGTGAAGTGCCTGTTCTAATCTTAATCCTGATCCAAAATATAATCTGAGATAATTTACCATTCTTAAGGCTGAAGCTTATTCTTAGAAAAAAAGTAAACAGTCAAACAAGTACTGTATTGTGTTAGCAAGAAAATGTGGTTTTTTGCTTTTTTTTAATCCTATTAAAAGTAGATTTTTTTAAGCCAAGCCTGAGCATGTGTGGGGTCATTTTAGATTTGGGCTCATTTTTGATTTAGAGAATATGTTAATGCATTTAACTCCCAGAATGATTGTTTTGCTTATGAAAGTTATTTTTCCTTTTTGATTCTGAGTTTTACTGCAAGTGGTGAAGATGCCATAAGCACTTGAAACAATAGATACTCTTTTGCATATTTTACTACTTTATGTAGGTTCTTATGATGCCATCAACTCTAAGGAAAGAAACTCTTTAATTCAGGTCTTAAGAAGCAAGTAAAATAAGTTTCTTTTTTTCCCCTATAACATACTGACCTATTGTAATTTTACCATGCCATTGTTTTGGTGAAAAATCTAGGTTTGGCTAATGCACAAGTGAACACTCAATATTCTTTGTTACCCTTTTTTGCCTGGGTACTGCAGAATTTATGTGACAAGATTGTATCAGTACACATTGGCTGCTTTGTGCCAAACACAGATATAAACTTGGCTTAACTGTCTAGTTTATAGCTGATGTGTGTCATTGGATTACTGTGTAGATCAACCAGATTGCAGCAGTAGTCTGGCCTGTGGTTAAAAAAAACCTCCAGAATTTCTGCAATACCTAAGAAGTACAACAGAGTGACATAATACCTAATTTTCACCGTGAGTTTCTTGACGTTTGATGGCTGAACATTGTTTTGCCATTTTATTTCAAAGTTCAGTTGGGTTTTAGAGATGTTTTGTATGTAAATCTATAATAGTAGCATTGTAATCAATCTGTATGAAAGAACAAATTATATTTGCTGAAGAGTATGACACAGTTTTACTGTGAACAATATAAAATAGTTCCTGAAAAGGTACAGTTTTCTTTAATACAGGTGCTAAAAATGGTAAAGCTTTCTGTATATAAATGGATTCTTTACATTGCCTTAGATTTTCAAGATTCTCTTTTCCTCTGGGATAACTAAATGGAGCTAGAGGTTACCATGTTACAGCATATGTCATCATTTTTTAAATCACAACAATATCACTGTTGCAGGTACAGAAAAACATCCAGATGAATTACACAGCATTCTTTTAGTGTGAATTTCATACCCTAAACAAAATCTGTTTCCGTATCTTCTAGTTCACGTTACTGCAGTAAAATCAAAATCCCTTCCCCAATAATACGCTGCATTGAAAAGGAAATACTGTACCTCATAGAGGCTGAGGGAGGAATTGTATAGACAGGGATTGTCTCCTTACTCTGGAAGGTGTATGTCTGTATGAAGTCATTACCTGGGTCCTTGCTGAGATGATGGTCTTTATCTGATTTCTGGTGATGAGCGTTTCATACTTTGCCCTGATCTCATTGAGGAGCTGGGACAGTTCCATTCTCCTCCCATCCTCCACCTTGGCTAACCGAACCTTATTGATAGGATGAGCCGGCTGCTGCAGAGCCTTCACTGCCTGCAGCGAGAGGAGAGAGAAAGTACAGGCAGATTTTAAAGCTGCAGAGCTTAATTTTTGAGGAAGCACTGGAAGGTCAGAGGCTTCCAATCGTTTCTAAAAGCAGGTTTAATAAAGCAAAGATCTGTCACTTTTGCAGAGTTTAAAATAATGATTCCTAAAATATGTGCCGAAATGGACATAAACAATATATTTATGTTTTTCTTACACGATAACTGTGTTTTTTTATAACCTCAAAAATGTGCGGTTAAGAGATACAAAGCAAAGGACAAAATTACAGCTGCACAGCATGAGAGGGCAATCGCAGAGGAGAAGGGAAGGGAACAACTTCCCAGCAGTACACCTGTATTGGTGGCAGTGCTGCTGGAATGTGCCTTCACCAGGCAGCTGGGCAGCACTGGAGCAGGTTATTTAGGGATGTTACAGAATTTCCATCCTTGAAGGTTTTTAAGACTCAGTGAGGCGAAGCCTCAGGTGGCTGACCTGATCTACTGTTGAGGACTGTCCCATTTTGAAAAAGATCTGGGCTCCTGGACATCCTCTCACCCAGCATTTCAGTGGTTTTATGGGCAGGAACACAAAAAGAGGGAGAGAAACCAGCCCTACTAGTGGTAAAGAATGCTTGTGCACCTTGTGGCAAGGGGTTTGTCTCCTCTTCTGCAGAGTGCAAAGTTCTGGTGAATTAAAACTTCAAACATAGCTAACTGCTGTCAGAAGAAGTGTCTGGTTTGTCTCTGAAGGTGTTTACAGTACCTCTGCCGTGTGTCAATGTGTTCAGTTCACAGAATATGCAGATTATGTAAGATTCTTATACCTTTCCTGACAGCTACCAGGGAGGTAGAAAGTATAGGTTGTTTGCTGTGCTGTGTTTTCTGCAAGTAATTCTTCATTTCCTGGCTCACTGTAGCTACTGTATGATCCCAATGATCTTGTCTGCTACGAACGGCTCTTACCTATTTTTCAAAGTTTTTTCAGTAATGCACAATACCAGTTATTTAATATAAAAAAAAACAGATTTCAGTAAAAAATAAAAATTCACTAGATAGAATGCATTTTTAGGCTCCAAATCAGTAAAATGAGGAAAAAAAAGCAGGAAACTTTTACAAGACACTTGTCTTTTTAGAAGTCAAAGTATTATACCACTTAAAAGTCTCCTTGTGTGCATAAGACTTCCTTGTTCTTGGCTCTGTCCGCTGGCACATGTAAAAGGCTCCTGTGTTCTGATTTTTTCTTAGCTGGCTGTTTTTCAGCTGACCTGGACTGAGATGAGAATGTTTTGTTGTCCGCTATCTTTTCTAAAAGTGTCTTAATTATCCTGGTTTTATGTAGTTCTAAAACCAAAATATTGACAGTGTTTTTCACTGATGCTATGAGAACAGTCACATAATAAAAACATTGGGAATCCATCAAACAAACATATGATACTATACCTTAGGACAGTATAAATGTTAATAGGAAGAGACTATGTATTTAAGCAAATAAGAATTTGAAATGTAATTTAAAATCTTCCTTTTTCTTTGCATTGCAATACCAATTGTTTACAGTTTGCTTTCAGTTCTCTGGGACCCAGAATGTCTTCTGTTTACATCAGGCGAAGTCAAGGCTGTCTAGCATCTAGAAATTAATCCAGAAATATGTGTTTGAAATACAATATAGAGGTCTGCAGAGATATTGGATTTGGTCCCACAAACCGAACTTTATGCATCTATGGCTGAATCTTCACATTACCAGGAGCTAAACAATTGCCAGTTGATACAATTTTTAAAAGCTTTTAAAAAAGAAATTATCACTTATGCTTTCTTTTTCCATCTATTTTTCAGGTGTAAAGGGAACATCTGGCTACGAGATCCCTGAAGGCTAAAGGTAGGTAGGTGTAAGCAATTGTATCTTTACTAGAATTTACATAGTTTTGCATTCTAGCTACTTTCAATGTTCATATTTTATTACAGATGTTGGATTTCAGTTAACTTTATAGTTCAGATACCATGCAACAATTATTTGGATTCTGTGATACAGCATAATAATGCTATAGTGATTGCAAACTGCTTTGGTTTACCATTGTTGCTTTCCCACAAGACAATAGCTAGAGTGGTTTCTAGATTTTACATACATCAAAGCTGCACCCTAGGCAGTTCTAAGTCATCTTTTAGATCATAATGTTAAATTCAGGATTAATGTTGTATGTAGAATCAGAATCATAGAATAGTTTGGGTTGGAAGGGACCTCTAAAGCTCATCTAGTCCAGCCCCCCTGCCGTGGGCAGGGACATCTTCAACTAGATCAGGTGGCTCAGAGCCCCGTCCAACCTGACCTTGAACGTTTCCAGGGATGGGGCATCTACCACCTCTCTGGGCAACTGTGCCAGTGCTTCACCACCCTCAGCGTAAAAAATTTCTTCCTTGTATCTAGTCTAAATCTACCCCCCTTTAGTTTAAAGCCATTGCCCCTTGTCCTGTCGCAACAGGCCCTGCTAAAAAGTTTGTCCCCATCTTTCTTATAAGCCCCCTTTAAGCACTGACAGGCTGCAATAAGGTGTCCCTGAAGCCGTCTCCCCTCCAGACTGAATAACCCCAACTCTCTCAGCCTGTCTTCACAGGAGAGGTGTTCCATCCAGAGGTGTTCCACCCCCCTGATCATTTTCGTGGCCCTCTTCTGGACCCGCTCCAACAGGTCTGTGTCTTTCTCATGCTGAGGGCTCCAGAGCTGGACGCAGTGCTCTGG
>NW_008825267.1:161874-171899 GCF_000699105.1 Pygoscelis adeliae
TCCTTTGTGCTGCTCTTCAGGCGCTCTCCTGCTGACCTGTGTTACTTCTCCAGGCTCTGGGCATCTGTTGCTGGCCCTGGCATCAAACTGGTAGGAGTGGGATGGATTGAGGTTTCCCTCCCCCGGCGACTTTAGTGTAAAGCCCTCTTCACCAGCTTGGCAAGCCTATGACTGAAGATGTGTGTAGGTAGACTACATGATTATTCAGTGGAAATCTACACTGAATGATGTAGGGAATAATGATTTCATAGCAATCACAGTTGCAGTCCTTGAGGTATGTACATTATTTCATATTTCTTTGTATACAATTATTCAGAAAGTACATATGTCTTTGGAAGAGGAAGACAAGAGAGACCTATTTTTCTTTTCAAAATGGAGATGCTGTCAATAATGGGGAACATGATACGGTTTCAGATTTTCCACATAAGAGAAAAAAATTATGGATAGGAAAGAAAGATGATGAATGCTGTCCTGTCTTAGGAAGAGAAATCATTTCCTTTAGTCTATAATCTTAACAATTCTCTACAATGGTACTCTTGGTAATCGTACCCAGCTACATAAACAACCTCACTTTGTCTATTTCTGATATCATTATTTTAATTTATATTGTAATTATTTTAATTAAAAAAATGTAGTCTGCAACAGTAAAAAATACTATTGAAATACATCGCATGTAGTAAGATTCTTCTCATTTATTTATCAACACTGCTTTTAAAGGGTGAAAAAAAAGAGGTGCACTTGTGTTCCATGCTTTTAGAAAATAAATTACTTCCTTAAACTGTTGCAGATGGTGCATTTACTCAAGAGGTTTTCAAGTTCTTCCCTCTTTGTACTGGCATATATAGAAGATTCTTCTATTTTATTTCTCTGGGTTATTTATCACAGTGCTTTTTCTTTAACTGACTGGATTTTAGATGTTGTGATTCTACCATGCTGAGTTAGTTCTTTGATTATTGTTTTAATTACCCTGGCTTTTATTGGTTCGAAGCAGGATGCAAAAAAAATGCTAGTGGTGGGTTTTACAAAAGGCAGAGTGGAAGCACAGTATGAAATCGGTGCTCCCGTTAAACTTCTAGTGTGGGTCAAGCGTTTAAGGGATGTGATGGAATGTGTAGAATGTTTGTATTCTAGAGACACGGTAATATATATGTAAGAGGTCACTGTAACTTCCTTGTCTTATCTGAGAATCACACAAAAATCGTCAACATTTTGGCTCAAGAACAAAGGCTTAGGTGTAAATGGTAAGGGGATTGTATTTTGGTTCATAATTTTGTTTTGGATGGGATTCCTTTAAATAGTTCGTTTGAGTTGGACATCCGGAAGCCAAATTCAGGATTCGCAAGATCCTATTGTGCTCCCACCAGATGGCACTCGGGGACGTGGAACCATGGCTGGGGTTGCTGCGTGCCTCGAAACCAGGGTATCCCTTCTTTTCCACTACAGCTGTAGTCTCTACAATATGTTGTTCTGTTTGCAAAAACTTCTCTCTTAAATTGATAGCTTTAAATTATATGTTAGCAAGTATTCCTTTAATCCCACATTTAGAGAGTTTTTTTAACATGTACGTGTTCTAGCATTGGATTAATTTCTTTAAATTAATGGGGAGTACTATACCACACACATCATGTATGGTAAAGCAAGATACCCAACAAAATGGCAAATATGGATCAGCAGTCCTAAATGAAGAATAAAAGGAGACTACTATCTTAAAGCTTGTTGAGTCCTTTTTATTAGTCAAGAAAACAGGAAAATGAGGTTAGAACAGCAAAATTATTTTAACTATTAATTACTAAAAATTATTTAAAAAGCATATTTAATTAAATGCCTAACGTGTGCACCATATTTCTAGTTATTGAACAAAGAATTGATGATATATTTAAAGAACACCATGAAAATAATACAGGTAATACCAATAGACTGAAGCAGAAAATATATTGCGTGACTGCTAAGAATGAAAATGCAAGCTTTGTTTTATGCAAAAGAATCTTAGTAAAAAGCCAATCTATTTTTATCACTTCATACAAAAGATCAAAATTATTTATCCATTTTGGCTTTGAAAAAACATGGAGTGAACAGATCCTTTGCAATATCAGATTGTGCCTTATATCTTCTCTTCAACTTCCTTAACGTGGGATGCAACAACTTTTCCATCTACCACTTCTTCAACAATTGTCTTGATCTTTCTAGTTTTGGTAGGATCTAAACATCACAAACAAAACAAAAAATATTTATCAAAGTGTTAAAAATTATAAAACAGAGCAGCACGTGTACATGAACAGTTACATCCTTTTCCTTTCAAATTGGCTTCTTGTTATAATGAACTCTATGATGTAGTTAAACAGAATAGCATGTAGTATTGTATTTATAACAATGACTTTAGAAACAAAATTTTATTCAATCAAGTTGTACCTACCCTGAGAAGAATCCAGCGATTGTGTTTCTGATTTGGACCCTGTCAAGGATGAGCTTTCAAATGTAACTCCCTGTCCTGCGCTCCTAAAAGTGAATCAGAGACACGCAATATTGCAGAATGTTTGTCAGGATCAGGAGAAATTCCCTTTCCATGTTGGCATTGATAGATTATTTTAAATACTGAGCAGAATGGTTCATTCTCCTCAGTTAGAATATATCTGTATTATTTCAGAATCATTGTATGTGCCTTCCTGTCTTTTGGTGAACGTACCACTTGTTTTTACCTCTTTTTTCCTGGAAAGGATATTGCTACAGAAAATAAAACAAAGGAGGTACTTTATGTAAATTAGTTGCTTACAGAAACTCGCCATCCAGCAAGCGACGATAGGTTTCAATCTCCATTTCCAGGTAGGTCTTGATGTCTAGAAGTTGTTGATACTCTGCATTCTGGCGCTCCATATCGGCCCTGACCTGAAGCAGCTGAGACTCCAGATTCCCAATCTGAAGTTGCATTTGTGAAAGCTGAGCACAGTAACCTCCTTCCGTTTCTGCTAAAGTGTCTTCAAGGGATTTTTTCTGTGTAAGAAGGATATTAAATAACTCCGATTGAGGAAAAAAAAATTCTTTGCGAAGAAAAAAACAACTGAAATAGTTTAATGGGAGTCAGTATAGCCTCATTACTTGGAGATTTTTTTTTTCCTTGAAATACCAGTTTGAAAGCTGGCCTTTGCTGCTTCACTGAATGTGAACATAAAAGTTCATCTGCTTTATAACACGCTACTTGCAATCCAATTATATATATTACTGCTATTTAGGAACTAAAAGAATGCAGGATTTTATAGGCAATAAATGCAAATCTTAAATCCTATAGAATAGTATAAGATCTAACAAGACTTTTGAAGTTGGAAAATTTACTCTGACTAGTTAGCAGCTTCCTTAGAACATACCATGGCAAGCTGAGACTGTAGTTCGATTTCCAGGCTCTGGAGAGTCCGTTTTAAATCTGTGATCTCGCTCTTTCCTGACTGAAGCTGCTCAGTATTGGTGGAGATTTCCCTTTTCAGCTCCCCACTCTGAAATGGCAAGGAAGAATAGAGTGTAATTTTACTGTTCCAAATATTTAACTAATTTTTGCATGCATTTTGCTGAATTTGCTATCTCTGGTTGTTACTTTTTCATTGAACCATGCTTCAGCCTCTTTGCGATTTTGCTCAGCAATGACTTCATACTGTCCCCTCATGTCATTCAAAAGCTTGGTCAGGTCAGTTCCTGGAGCAGCATCCATTTCAACACTGATTTGGCCAGATGCACTGCTTTGGATGCCCTGCAGCTCCTGGAGAGATTTAAAATAAAGAAAAGTTTCTGTTAATAAAAGGCAAAATAGTTCTACCAAAAATATATGCGATATAAATTCTGTTTCAACAAGAATCCCTAGCTCGTGTGCATATTTCTTTCACTCTTTCACTTAGTGAACTCAAAAAAGAACAGCAAACAAAACAAGTAATGAAACCAAGGAACTCCCACTGGCATAAATAAGGGAATAATCTGATATTTCACAATTCCATCTGCCTTGTTAGGAATACACAAAGAAAAAAAGTACCTCTTCATGATTCTTCTTGAGATAAGCCAGTTCTTCATTCAGGCTTTCAATCTGCATCTCCAAATCAGCTCTTGTCAAGGTCAGCTCATCAAGAACTCTACGCAGACCGTTGATGTCAGCTTCCACACTCTGGCGAAGAGCCACTTCATTCTCATATCTGTAAATACAGTAATTAAATACGATTTTTTATGTGGTTCATGAGGTCAAATGCAAACTATTACCATGTACTTATATAGCTTTTAATATGAAATCTTAATACACACCATTATTCTATTTTAATAATTATCTTAAAATATTCTACAAGGAAAGAGATTTTTAAATACAAAAGAAGTTTTTCCTTAAAATTTTAGTAAGAGTTTTTGTAATACTAAGATATACTTACTTCAGTCTGAAATCATCAGCAGCCAGTCTGGCATTATCAACCTGCAAAATGATTCTTGCATTGTCGATAGTTGCATTAATGATCTGGAATACAAAGAAAGTTCAGAGAATGATTTTATAGCCCGATGGCTTTGCAGCTCAATATAGCTCTTTATATAACTGTAATCCTAAATACGATTATAATATTAAACATAATTTGTTGGACTCTTGTATGATTTACTATGCAAATATATGACAGATTTTCAGCTTCTGCAAATCAGCATGCTTCACTTAATGGTAGAATACCAGTTTGCATTCTATGACTAGATAGTTTATAATCTGAAGACCTTGCCAGGTAGTGTGTCTATTTCCGGAACTGAATTTGTGATGTAAGAAATATGAAACTTACCAAAATTTAAACTCTGTAATCTACAAGAGTCTGTAGAACTGGATTCCATCACTGCCTTCTCCTCTATTCAAATTAGACCAAGTCACACAGCATTGTGTGATATAGCTACAGAACTGCCGTTAATATACAAGAAAAATTCAACACGTGATACCAGTGCAATGTGACAGAGGTTATTACAAACGTTGGTACTGTAGAATAAATTTGCTCTTGGTTTCTGAAAGGAATTTGTTATTTTTATCTGAAATATTATTAGGTGAATTACAAATGAAAGATACGTTAAGTACATTGCTTTGCTACCTTGTTTCGAAGATCTTCAATTGTAGGATAATATTTACTATAGTCATTCCCAGATCCAGAGATACCAGTGCCAGGGCCGTTTTTCTCATACCACTCGCGGATTTTGCACTCCAAGTCGGTATTGGCATCCTCCAGACTTTGTACTTTGTCCAGATAAGCAGCCAGACGGTCATTGAGGTTCTGCATAGTTTCTTTTTTTGAGCCAGAAAAAAGGCCACCATCCCCAGCACCAGCAGTGCCAAAACCACCTCCAAAACCATATCCTGAGCCACTACCAAAGCCACCTCCAAAACCATTGCCTGAGCTGCTGCCAAAACCACTTCCTAAACCTCCACCAAAAGCACTGCCTAAGCCACTTCCATAGCTGCCACCTAAACCACCAGCAAAGCCTCCACCAAAGCCACTACTTAAGCCGCTCCCAAAGCCTCCACCTGAGCTACTCCGAAAACCCCCACTGAAGCCAGAGCCTGAACCAAGCATAGAAGCAGCACCAAAACCTCCGCCAGATCCACCACCAAACCCAAGTCCGCTGCCACCAACGCCTCCTCCACCACCAGAACTAGACATTCTCAGAGATCCCCCGCCAAGTCCACTCCAAGAAGAGAATTGCCGGGATCCACCACTTGTGCACACGGAAAGGGCCATGGTGCTCAAGGTGCCCTGATCTATTCTGCAAAGCACACAGCACAGAGCGAGGCAGATCAGAGAACAGTTGACCCTTTATATAGGGAACGTGGTGGGTGTTTCAGAAGTAGTCTCCACCTCCTTGGAAGATCTTTAATTCTCTCGTTCTCTCATTTGGAGGGGAAGTCAGTTTAGTATGTCCTGACCAAACTAAATGATATGTGTCAATCTAAATTGCCAATGGGAGTGGAAATCTGGTGCCCTCCAGGTGTTTGCTGTATGAGGGGAATGGGTGGAGTAGACCTAAGACATCACGATAATGTTTTGCCATGTGCAATGAAGCACTAAAATTTATTTTCGCATTTAAATCCTTCCTAAATATTTTTTTTTTGTCATTACATGACATTTGCTTGTCATTGCTTTCTTGGTTTGGGGCTATTATTATAGAAGTATGCTTAAGTCAGTGGAGTGATCCCTTTCATATTATACTTCCCACTGTGCATGTCAAAAATGTGCTTCTTTTCATAATACTTTTCTGGCATGAATGTCTGCCAGGTTAGTGCTCCTTGCGTGTTTAATAAGAAGTAAGAAAAGTGATCAACAAAAGTGTATGAAGAGGCATATGGACGTTCACTGATCTGCAGGTTCATCATTAATATGAAAACATAAATATACTTGATTGTACTGAATATAATTTGCAATTGTGTTTTCTGCCCTAAACCTTTCATCACTGAAATATCTCTGTGTAATATGCATAGCCTATACCAACAGCTTATACTTTTGAGCTGAAACCCGACCATTGTTTCTTCTAAATAGTTTGCTATTATCTCAAAATAAGGAAAATTATTTCTGTATTTTGTGCTTTTTATAATATAAATCTAAAGATCAAATATAGCTCTTCTGGTTGCAGGTTTAGGCATGGAGACCCTTCAAAACCAATATACTTTTCTTTTGAAGATATTTTGGTAAACAGAAAATTGTTTTTTCTTTGTCCTGGCTTAATTATATCATTGGATTTGTCAACGGAAATGTATTCATTTTTAATTTCTCTACATCCAGGAGCATGGGTGCTTTTTTGGGCAGAAATGTGTTACGAGCAGTAGATCAAAGGTTTAAGTAAAGCGTTTATGTAGAAATGAATTGATAGCCTGGTATCAGTGACTCATGACAGGGAAAGCAAAGGATTATTTGCTTTGGCAGCTGTTTATGTACAGTAAATAACACACTGGACAGGTGAGATTTCGAAAGTAAGGGGTTTTTGTGTTTGTGTTGTCAAGAGGAAAATGCAGACTCCCTGGGCTGAAGCTCCAGGTGTGGCATAGGAGACTTATACTGTGTGGGAAAGGGTACGTGCAGTTTTTGGTAGGGAAAGGTTTAATAGAGATGCTGGTCTTTTTATTTTGGAACTGAAGGGCAAAATATATTCTTATTGATAAAATATCTTTGCTTGCTATAGTCCCTGGTGATATAAACATTCACAGAGAGTGAAAAATGATAAATAGGCTTCTTCAATTTATTTATTCATTTTAATTTATTATGAAATGCAAATTGACGCTTCTTATTTATTTGAAAATTGGTTTTTACTGAAGTCAAGCTGCATTACATTTGAATGGTAGTTCAAGTTCACAAAAGGTGCACTGAATCAACATTTTAATGCATTTTTAAAAACAAATCTACTCTAAATGTGCTAGTACATACGAGAAAAAATAGATTGCTAAACTTTGGATTGCAATTAAACTAACATATTTGATAGAGAGTGTATCATCTGTATCTGGTAAATTCTTTTTGTAAAGTTTTGATGAGGTGTCCAAGGTTTCAGAAATAGCAGCTCTCTTCTAAAAACTTCTCATTTATTAATGTTGAAAGTGTGAGAAGACTTAAGGCACCAGATGTTGAAGTGAACTGTCTGAAAAAATGAAGGAGAAATTCTCACAGTGCTTTCAGAGGAGTCCATTACTATCCAGAGCTTGTCGAGCACATGAGCAAATTTTGTCCCATGTCTTCATCTAATGACTTTTACCAGCTTAGTGCTTTGAAACTTCAACAGTAAACATTGCTTCAGTATTTTTCTAAATTTAATTTAGATTATTTTAAAAGCTATAGTACATTCATGCTATAAGTCGTTTGACTTTCTAATTTTTACTGAGCAAGTTTTTTAATGTAATTTTAAGACTATGATATAAGAAAAACTAATACTTCAGTTTTTATCTGTCTTGGAAACAATTATACATTTATAACAGGCTGATTTGTGGTTTTTTTCATCAAGGTATTTAGTCACTATGTAAGTAAACCCAAAATCTTGTACTTTCTAACTTACTGATTTTTATTAACACTCAAAAGAAAAGAAAAGAAAAGAAAAGAAAAGAAAAGAAAAGAAAAGAAAAGAAAAGAAAAGAAAAGAAAAGAAAAGAAAAAAGAAAAGAAAAGAAAAAAGAAAGGGAAAGCGAAAGGGAAAGCAAAGGGAAGGGAGGGGAAGGGGAAGGGAAAGGGGAAGGGAAAGGGAAAGGGAAAGGGAAGGGAAAGGGAAGGGAAGGGAAGGATTGTTTGAGATTTGATAGTTTGGCATTTTTCCACCCTTCTGGGTTTTAGGGAGAATTAGATTGGATTCTTTAGTTTTGGCATCAGCTCCAAGAAGCCCAGAGGCCGTCTCCTCTCTGCTGGTGCCATTTACAGCTTCTCTTCTGTCTCTCTGATCTGAGAGGAGACAACCTTGCCATCAACCACCTCTTCAACAATTGTCTTGATCTTCTTAACTTTACTTGATTCTGGTAATGAAATTGAACAGAGAATTAAATAAGTGCAATGTATATTGACAGAATAATATTACTGTAGTACTAGCAGCAATTCCCCCAATGAGAAAATAGATAAAGGCATCTTTTCAATGCACAGTTACTGTGAAGTAGACTTTTGGGGTATACAGGATATGTTTTCTCTTCCTTTGAACATCTGTTTGTTACCCATAATATATAGTGGACATTGTGTTGAATAACTCTCTATCCCTCCTGACAGTTTTGCTTCAGCTTAGCACAAACTTGTAGACCTAAAACCTAGGAACAGTCTTACACCGAAATGGATATTTTTGCTATTAAACTAGACACTTTATTTAGGAGCCTAGTCTCCCTGTGTAGTCAGCGGAGAGAAGCAGATGCTTCTGAAGTCCTCCAGAGGGTAATGCAATAATTCTCTGTTGTTCTCTTGGCTCTTTGAGGAATCTGTGGTTTTACTTTGGGCACCTGAATTATATACATAAAAACAGGCTATAGGTTATCTATTCATACAGTTGATTGCTTTCTTGATGTAAGATCCACTGGTTGATTATTTACTCTGAAAATGTGTTGTTTTATGTCAGGCTACTTAGTTTCATAACATTTCAACAGGCAGCCATCAAAAAATAAGGAAGTTGGTGTGACATACCTTTTTCAAGCTCTGCTGTAGATGCATGCACTTGGACATGTCTGTTCAAATTACAAATTAAAAAATATAAATATATGGCGCCTAACATATTGACGAAACATCCTTGTACATTTCCTGTACGTTTAATCAAGACAGGTAATGTCCTTTCATCAAGACATTTAACCAGCTGTTTAAATGAGTTTTCTCTGTTAAAGTAAAACTTGCTAAGCATAAGCTATAGGTGAAATTAATCTGCAGACTCATTTCTGCAATGCTATGACTTCAGCTCATGCAGATATACCCAATCTAGTTCCTGAGCTAGGACAGCTGAACAGGCAGAATCTTGGGGGGAAATACCGCTCTTTGCTTGCCCCGCTTTCATAGATGTCTGCTCTTTTCACTACAGAATATGGGATACCGGACTGTCTGAACATTTGGTGTCAGCTCACTTGCACCTCTTCAAATTTTTAAGTAGCTAGGCTACTAGTGACACAGGTAGAGCACAGCATAATCCAGTGCAGGCTGCAAAACTTGCCATGGACTGCAAGAGAAGGTCAATATGCTCCTGCTGAGTGCCTGCTCTAGTGTGACTAGGTGCTGCAGTGTCTAAACCAGGTTAAAAAAAATCTACCCCAGGTTAGCCTAGGCCTGTGGAAGCTACAGTCATTACAGATATGGACAAGTTGATCCAAAATTGAATTACTGATGCTTATGGAGTGTGAACATCTATGCAGCTACTCAGCTCACAAAGAGTGACAGTATATACCTATGCAGAGGCTGAGAGAGACAAACTCAACCAATTTCCACAGCAGCTTCTGAAACCGAGCACGAACTGCAGCCTGCTCTGAATCTACAATTGAGAACTGGGCAACAGACTTCCCCCCCCCCCCCCCCCCCGCGTGCGCGAGGGAGATCACTTACCATCTCCTC
>NW_008825267.1:172080-203793 GCF_000699105.1 Pygoscelis adeliae
ACCTACTGTATAGAGCGGGCCAACCGCCCCCCCCCCCCCCCCCCCCCCAGTTGGAAAGTGGCAGATTTTACACTTTCCCCTTCCGTGAATATAGACAGTGCTTGCAATGTTTACTGTCATATGAAATTAAACTGACAAAGTGCGTGTATTTCCTCACCCGCTGTCCTCTCCTTCCAGCAGACGGCGGTACGTGGCGATCTCCATCTCCAAGCGAGTCTTGATATCCAGCAATATACTGTACTCATTATTCTGACCCTCCATGTCAGCTCGGAGTTGCCTCAGCTGAGCCTCCAAATTGGCAACTGCTTCCTGTATTTGGCTTAGCTGATAACTATAACGTGCTTCAGTTGCAGCCAGAGTGTCTTCTAAAGACTTTTTCTACAGCCAATGAAAAGAACAGAGATGTATTACTCAAGAAGATACATTTTTGTGTTAAAATAATATTTTTATTGAAAAGCCTCTCAGTTTCTATATTTATCTGTGTAACTGTCTACTAAACACAGTCCTTATTTCAAGTACTCTTTATTATTTACCATGTTAAGCTGGGACTGTAGTTCTAGCTCCAGATCCTGAAAGATCTGTCTCCGGTCAGTGACCTCTCTCCTTTGGGCTTGCAGCTGTTCAATGTTGGTTGCTACTTCCTGGTTCAGTTCTTCTGTCTGAAATGCAAAAATGGAGGGACTGTAAACTGCAACTAGATGTGACTGAGGTTCGTGCTGATGTTTAAGTAATTGGCCTTACCAGCTTTTCAAATTGTTCTTTGGCTTCTTGATGGTTCTTTTCTGCCATTTTTTCATATTGCTGTCTCATGTTTTCCATAACAGTTGCAAGATCAATACTTGGAGCAGCATCCACCTCTACATTAACTGAGCCGCCCACCTGTTTGCGCAGTCTGTCAACATCCTACAGCAATGAGGATTGTATTAGCATCAGCTACAGGGAACTTTCGATCCTGAATATTGGAAGCAAATTCAAAATCTACAGACACAGAAGTAATTCAGTAATTCTTAAATAGTACCTCAGGGCAAGATAACTTAATCGCCTTGTAAATACTCTTTAGTGCACCTCATGTTAGAACATTTCACTTATTTTGTGGCAATAAATGCTATATCATAGATAAACATATTATAAAAAGATGATTTCCTCAGGACCAGATCTATGGAATGAGTGTAGAAGTCATGGTTCCCATTTGTATACTTTTGTGGGGTAGCAACTCCTAAACCACAAATTATTCTTAAAGAAAACCTTCACTCCTTAGTTTCTGGAGCTGTTCAGCCTTTGATACCTAATAGCTTGGATGTCAGTTAGTGCCACACACAGTTATACTGCTTCTAGAAACGATACAAATGCTTCAGTCCTGCACAGCACAGTGTTAAGTGGATGGCTAGGTTGGCTATTTTTCTCAGTTGGATCTTTCTCATACAGTGCTTAAAGAACATATTTCTGCAATGTGACAAGGAAATTTACACTTTTGAAGTCGATAGTGTGACACTAAGAGGAAAGCTTGGACATATGCCATAACTGAGATTTTGTTAACAGTAATTTTTAATTTAGGATTTCAGTTTGTGTCTTTACTTAAAAAGGGGAAATAAACAATGGTTGTGTAACATTCTTACCTTTGTAGGTCTTTGAAACTATAAATGTAATGCTACAGGTGAGGTTCAGTTTGAGCTTAGACTCCTAGGAGATACCAAGTACACATATCTAACTTGTAGGTATCTCTGCATGAGCCAGAGCTCCTGTTACAACCAGTAGAGACCAGAGGGTGTCCCAGCTGACCAGCCAATAGGTGTTTGCTCCACAGTGAGCTGAATCACTCTCTAGGCTATGTCTGTTTTACTGACTGTCTCTCAGCTGACTATAATAGAACGATAGGCCCATTCACATAGGTAATATATGAATAGGTATCTAAATTTTGATGGGCTAATCTGGAGCTGAATCCCACCGTAAGTGTAATATTCTTTCAGATTAACCATGAAGATTTCATTATTCCTAGTGAGGCTGAATTTATGTATGCCACTTAAAAAAACATCTCTCCCTGACAGCGTTCGGCTGCTCTCACCTCCTCATGGTTCTTCTTAAGAAAAGCTAGTTCTTCATTCACACTTTCAATCTGTGACTCCAGATCAGACTTCGTCAAAGTCAAGTCGTCACGAACTCGGAGCAGTCCGTTAATGTCACCCTCGACACTTTGCCTGAGCAGGTGTTCATTCTCATACCTGTAAAATAAGGCTTGTTTTGTCATCATGAAAATGCAACTGTTTTGATGTAAATGTTAGAATTGGTAACTACTACAGCCTTAGTTGTAAAATTTTTCTTTTTATTCAACTTTACGTTAGAAAATGTTTACTTCTCAGCTTTGATACTAATAACTAGAAGCTTTCATGAATAAGAGGAGCATGAAAGAGAATTTATGAAACGATCATGGAACTTACTTCAGTCTAAAATCATCAGCAGCCAGTTTGGCATTGTCAATCTGCAGGACAAGCCCTGCATTTTCCAGCTGTGCAGCACCAATCTAAAAAGGAATGGTTGAAAAGCGATGAATCATTGCACATAAATGCACACTTGATCCATTTCTGGAAATCAATACTGCATGTGGCCTTCATCTTGCTTAACTTTAGCTGTCTATTAGTCATCTAGGTTTAAGCTAAATTCCCTTTGAAGTGCATAGAAGGGATTAGGGTTTTCTAAAAGGCAAATTATCCTGTCATAAAATAGATATATATAAAATATTGGGATGAAGTGCTCTCTGGAAGGGATCTGCTTTTAAAGGGTGGGAAATAGAACTGGTGAAAAGTAAGAGGGGAAAGATTCACGGAAGTTCACTGGAAACATAATTTGACAAATCTGTCAGCTGATTGCTGTGGGAATATTTTATTTTTTATAGTGGTAATGTACTATTTCAAGTAGTGATCTATTGTTTTTTCTGAGCATTTGGCAGTCTTTTCTAAAAAAACACTTTGAAATCCACAGATGCTAAACTATATTTAAATATGTAAATTACTATCAGGATTTTCACTATTTAAAATTACCTAAGGCAAATAGACTAGAATTAATTAATTTTGATTCAAAGATTTTTCATGTATGAGATTACCCACATCTGCAGACATATATCTAGCGTTACAAATTATGTAAAATCTGTCACTAATTTGTATCTGATCAAAAGAAAGCATTTATTTTTCTTAGCTGAGACAATTCCAATTTGGAAAAGTGCATTTTCTACAATAGATTATTATCTATCTCCCTGATAATTGCAATTCATATATTTATAGATGGCTATATGATATCTTACCTTATTTTGGAGATCTTCAATTGTTTTAAAGTATGAGCTATAGTCATGCCTTACATCTGTGGTGTTCTTCTCATACCACTCCTTGATCTTCGTTTCAATCAGGGAGTTTGCCTTTTCTAGAGAGTGCACCTTCTCCAGATACGAAGCCAAACGGTCATTTAGATTTTGCATAGTTGATTTCTCATTGCCAGTGAGCAGCACATCATTACCAGTAATATTAAGCTGGAAGTTCCCACCGAAGCCTTGTCCGTAGTTGGTGCTGGTAGATATGCGGGTGCCATAGCCACCAGCTCCCCCATAGACACTAGGTGCCTGCAACTTCTGGATGGCCATTTTCCTGGAGGTTAAACCGCTGACGCTGGGTGCAGTAGGTTGGAAGCGGGTGCTTGTACCCCACTGAAAGCTTTGGTTGGAGAATGCCATTTGTGTTCTTCGTCTTCTAAAATGAAACGGCTAAACCTACACAGACAGAGAGCAGCTGAAGTGAAGGGCAGTGTGTGCGCTGTAAACCTTTATACTGTGTTTCAGGGAGGAAGCACAGTAGTTATAAACCCCACCTCTGTTGACGCACACTGTAACTGGTGTCAGCACAAATAACACACAGCATATTGCCCCCACACTCCGTATAATGTAAAGGGGTTTTCATCTGTTCATCTGTGAGAAAAACTCCCCAGGTAGTTTGGCTTGCTTTGTTATTATTTTGAATAAAAGATAAAACACAAATAAACTGTTGAATCATTTACAACAGTATACCTGCAGCCATATTCTCTATAGTCCTTTTGAACAAACAAGTAGATTCTTACCCCCATGTGCAGTGTATGAAATTAAAATGAGTTGACCATATGTGACAAGAGACTTAAAATATTTATATTTGCAATCAAGTATATATTTCTATTGAGTAAGCAATAGTTTGGGCCTCAGGACAGTCTAGAACAGTGTATAAATTATTAGAAAGGAGGCATCTGTAGTTACCATGTTAATTCATTTTATAGTAAGCACAAAACAATATGCATACTGTAATTGGGAAGTGAATGTTGTTGTAGTTAGCTTGCATTGAATATGCATTCATTTAGTATTAGACAGCCATTACAAGCTGAACTCTAGCTTTCAATACAGTTGAAATTAAGCAGAGAGAGTATTGCTTTGTCCATAAATAAAGTAATAGGAACAAGAATATTGGAAATCTTCATTGCCCACTTTATTTCACGTATGAGATGCTGAGGTCCATAGAGTGACAGGAGGCATTGAGTTTAAGCTTCCAGCATAACTAGCTTCCAGCCCTCCTGTGTGGCCGAAGTTAAAGCAAAACAAGTATCCCTCCTGCCTCATCAATATTCTAGACAAAGAGACTACCAGCTAACGAGTTCCACTGCTGGGCGTTCTGTCACAAACCCGGGTGGTATGTTCATTAGCAGGAAATCAGCTGCCTTTGTTCAGTGCATGAAGAAACCCAGCAATCCTACTTCTAATCATACTGAGGTTGCTAAACTGACGATGGTGTATACTTTTGATACAGAAAATGCAGAGATAAAATGGAGAGCAAGGGAAGAAACTGATTGCTGAGGGGGTTATTAGTGCTGCAGGAAAGCAGGTAGCAGGTGTGCATTGGGACAGTACGTAGGTGTAGTTCCTTGGGGCATTGCACTGACAGTACTTTAGTGTATTATTAATGTACAGCTAGTCAGGTAGAACAATTAACACATATTGCTTGTATTAGTGAAAACAGCCGCTGTACATACTGATCTTCAACCTTGGGGCAAGGAAATTGGTGAGACACTAAGCTTTGGAGGCATTAAACTGTATATTGGAAGCATCTTCAGGTTTCTGAGAACACCTTACCTGGGATATTAGGGAATCAGTACTGCAAAGTTTTTTAAGTTACTGTGCTACAGATTAGTCTAAATAGTATTGGATCAAGGCAAAGAGTTAAACTGTCATACTTAGCTATTCTGAAAATACACATCTTCCAAACCAAAGTGATCAGCATTCAGGGCAGAACTTTTTTGCAGGATGATGCTGTGAATTGTCTTTGGACCTTGAACTTTTTTGGGTGTAACTGGTAATGAAAAACATTTATGACAGTTGAAACCAAAGTACGCTAGCCATATAATTTGGACTGTCACTGTAGAAACTCAACGTGGGTCAACTTTTGTTCATTAAAAATATTCAGACTGAGTAAGAATCGATCGTGTTAGCAGGGCAGAGCTTACACCTTTAAAGCTGTAAGAGGAATATAGCAAGAGATCGTGCTACACTTACATCTCTTGGCTATATATTTCACTGCCTAGATCTCTGACGCTATTTTATAATAGTATATTTAAGAGTAAACATTCTGCTTTATCTTCTTAGGCTTTATTAACATTAGATTCCATGTTACCTTGATGGTATTTTTTCTAAACATTACTTGAAGATTCCATTTTTTCTTTTACTGAGCAAATGACAGGTTATTTGTTAGCTTTCATGTTTGGCTATAAATGCAAAAAGATGTCATCGAAGGTCTAGATTGGATTTTGTGGGTCAAATTCCTAATCTTTGTGTTCACAACTATCCCACCTCCATATGGAGAAGCAGCTACATAGTTTAAAGATCAAAAGCTAGTTGCGTGTGTTGTTAAATTTATGTCAGGTCTTTGAAATTTACAGAAGCTGGATACTGTTTAGAAATGTAAGAATAACATAAAAATACATTTCCGACTGATAGAGAAATAAAATTCACTGGTACATAAACATTTCTAAACTTTTCTCTAACTTCACCTTATACAGTGATTTATATTCAGTGTCCACTGAATTAAAGTGGACATCAGGATTAGGTCAGACATTTGCCTTGTGTTCTGGCTCTGCTACTTTAGGCCAAGCTGAACCTTCAACAATTATTTTTCTTCCAGAATCCTCTTGACTATTAAGCAAAAGTGTTCAAGGCACATGCAATTGGAAGCACAGAGCAATAGCATCATGCACACCTAGTATGAACAGATGTTGGGCTGAATTTTCTTAGCGTTCTTTTTCTTTTCTTCTCCCAATTGTTTACTGACAATTTCTTTAGTCTTATCATTTTAGATATGCTTCTATTCAAAAAAATAAGCTAGAATATTTGCAAGAATATTTACTAAGATCAGGATAGGTATCGTTCATACCAGTGGTGGGTTTTGCTTTTATTTTTTGGTTCAATACATTTTTTTTCCATGGAATATATCTTGAATGGTTGTATAAATCACTGGAAACTGCAAGCGTGAACACCAAAGACTATCTATACCAGTAAATGAAGCAAGGGCAAGGCCCATAGACTGGCTGAAGGGCAAGTGGCTCGTCATGGCTCACACCTACAAAGCAGTACAGCCGTCAGTTGGGAGTGGTCATCAGCCTCCACTACCTCTTGAACTACGCCCAGGTATTATCTGGAAGAATATGGGCTGCCTTATTTTTAATTTTTTTTTTTTCCATTGGTTGTAACAGTAAACTATCTAAATAGATGTTGATCAACCTAAAAATATATTATCTGATATCTGCAGTGTTGATCAATGTTAAAGAAGTGCTGTTAACACTTTGCTGATGCTTTAGTTCAGCAGTGCAGTTTCCAACTCAAGACTCAGTTGTGAATACTCTATAGAGGACAGTCTGTGGATTCATGCATGACACTTCCTTTCAGTGACGTGCTTGGTCGGAATGGTTTGTGTGTAGTTGTAATAAAACATTCACAGCAACACTAATAAATTGTTTGATTTAATGAAGAAATCTCACCAGTGTGACAGAAGTTTAATGTGTATTAGAGAGCAATGAAGATAAGTCATGCAGGGTTATGATACCATGTGCATGCCATTTAGTATTATTCACCTTTACTAACCAGTCTTGAGAGTTCAAGGAAAAAAGACACACCCAGCTTTGGTTCTGCGTTTATGCTGCCTTTAGGTGGAACATATGCTTTTCTTTTGGCTGACTTAAAGATTTAAAGACAAGTCTTTTAGTTCAGTCTTCAGCAGTGATGCATTCTAGGAGTGAAATCCACTGCCCGTTTATTAGTCCCTGTAACTATGTTGCTGATCTCAGTTTGGATTTTGTGTCATAAGAATCTGAATCTGAAAGATCTCTTACAATTCAATCCTGAAAGGACTTCCACTGTACAAAGTGCATTCAAGGAAGAGGAATTCCTTGTTCGATATTCCAGCCGTATTCCAGTATTCAATATTTCTGTGTCTGAGAAATTCCCCTCCTTCTCCTCTTAATCTACTTGCGAGAATAAGTTACTTCATGATTTATGCCATACAACTGGTTTACAACCAAGGGAACGGTTGTAAGATAAGCTTTCAGGGGAAAATCAGAATCAATTTTTAATGTAGATGTGAGCCAATAGCAGATTTTAAATTAAGATTTTTCTGAATGAGTGAAAAAAGTACTTAGGACAATTCTCCACCCTGAAAACAAACTATCTTTGCAACATTTGTTAATGCAAATGCTGCACCCTTGAAGACTGCTCTCTCCAACGAATAAAGAAAGAGGTTTTGTGTTTTGCTGAATGTGATCAGACAAGAGAAAGGTCCAGATGATGTCACTAACTCAACTGGATTCACTTAAGCCCTGAACATTTGCAGCACAAGATCTTACGCTGTCTTCCTCACATATGTATTTTTTCCTCATTTCCCTCTCCTTTTTATCTTTTGTCCAATGAAAATATCTGAATCATCAAATCATTACACCTTATTTCTTTCTACTTTCAGCTTTTGACCAGAGAGGTAAATTTAAAACATTACTTTAAATAGTACAGTACTTAACGAAGTGTTCCAGATCTTGGAGTGGTCCATAGGACAATGTGTTACATCCTTCCCCAACTGCAGGTTGAAAATGAAAGTCAGGAGCTGCCTTTCCTGTCTTAGCTGCTCTTCTCGAGTAGAATCAGATTTCAGTGCCAACGATAACAGCTCCAGGCCATACAAATGAACCTTCTCTTTTTTCTCCCCTAAAAGTATCATTAATATCAGCTCTAATATAATCTAAAAGACTACCAGGCAGATCTTTTGCCCTTGTAAAAATTATGTGCAACTCAGGTCTCAGTGGAATGAGAAAACCAGAAAGGCTGGAGAATATTTCAGCTTACTGGTTTTCTCAGTTCCATTATGCTGGAATAGTTCAGTGTCCATGAGAAAATATTACATATTTATATGATGTACTAAGCAAATACAATTTTCATGGCCCTGTGCAAATATATGCACACACTGATAGTATGCCGTAAAAGACACGTACACACTGTATTGCACGTATCCACATTTGTGTAGATTTTTTTTGTTAGCTTTTAAAAAAAAAATCCTTGTGGTTTCAGGGACCTGACTTGTATCACGCTTGGAACCCCCAAACCAGGAGAAAAACTTCATTTTTTTTCAAGGGTGGAATTGCACTCACAACTGTCAGGAGTTGCTTGGGCAGTTGTGTGACTGCAGCTTTTTGTCTGGGGACCGCTCTGGTGAATCATCCTTTCAGTGCATTCTAGTGACCACATGGCATCCCCTCTCCCAGTATTTGTATAACCAGAAGCAAACTATGGGTTGCTTGCTTTGTAAAGAGAAGGAACCTGAAATACTGTCCCAGCTTCAGGATCTGTGTCAGACAACCAGGTGTCAAAAAAAAAGAAGAAAGAATGAAAACAGGCCAAAAATACATCTCAGTACTCCCCTTGAGAAAGTTGGGCACTTTTAGGAATGTCCATTACACAAATACTTCAACAGAAATTTCCAGTTAAAAATTGTTCGCTAGCCTTAGGAGCCTCCCAGAAGGCACAGGTATCAAAAGGAGTGGTTCCTGTGGTAACGCTTAGTCATAGCATTCCCATTTGCGTGGCATTTGGAGTAGAAGCATAATGCGTATATACTTGTTTGTCACTAGAGGCCACCACATGCCTTCTTAAAAGAGTTACGTGTAGAAAGCTGCGTATTATTTGCTACAACGAGAGAATCCATGCTGGAACCTGAACATGGTTAATGAAATTCACATATTACATAACAAAATTTCACATATTACCATTTTCTGATCCTGTATCCAGAAGGAATTTTGCATAACTCTTGTGGCCAAATGTTTAAAGTAATATTTATCTTCACAGCCACAAGCTGCAATTACAAGAGTTTAGCATTGTGTATGGCAGTGAGTTTGTAAGCAATGGCAACAAGTATTATCTATCTTTCTAAATCTTGAAAGCTGAATTTTTGAGGACAGGAATGTTCATTGTTCCTTTGAATTATACCCCTTTCTTTATGACTGATGCTTAAGTATCTTAAATTTTAGACAGCAATAAACTCTAGACATTAAAGAAAAGGTTTCTTTGGTTTTGTTTTTATGTTTTTTTTTCTGCATAGTAGCAATGTTATTTCCAGTGGAACATGTCCATTCACAAAGTGTCTTGGTAGCTGGCTTGAGACTGCTCTGTGGTGAGATTAACTAAGAATCAGAGCCTGGGCACAGAAACGGCATCCAAAAATCGATAGTTTGTCTCACTAACAAGGAATGAAAAAATGTTTTTTTTCCTGCATGGTAACTTTAAAATTGCAATTTCTGTCTACTTGCAGCAACATTACGTATTTTCTTCCTGAAATTGCTCTGACAAGAGTTGCTTCCAGTGTATTTGTTTTATGCATTTTATGCTTTAATTTCTTGTATGCACGATTCAGGGATGTAGATCTGAGCCAAAGCCCGTACTTTCTCTCTAAAAGTAGCAAACTATTAACTTCTATTCTAAAGAAGTACTGTATAGTTTGTAAGCTACTTCAGCTTGTTTTTCTCCTTCTTTTCCCTGCCTGCTCCAAATAATTATTCCTCTAAATTGAAATAAATTTTTCTCAAATTATATTCCTCATTTTTGTTGCTTTCTATAGAGCCTAATAACAGCCTATCAAATTAACTTCTTTTGACTTGTCCTTAGGATGTTGGAAAGCGAAAGAATTTAACCCTGAAGTCTAGATCGTTATTCAAAGTGTCTTTACCACAGCTGATGTTATGATTTTATGCCTTTAAGCTTCTGATGCATATTCAGACTTTCGAAAAGCAAATTAATATGTCCAGAAGAAGCAGCCATGTACCTGTTTCACCATTAGGTCATGTCTAGTACTATGAGCTTCTATCATAAGGGCAGTCCAAACTGTAATATATTGGTGCTTATGTTTAATGTGATATTTTTGCACACAGTTCTTTTATGGCAACCCCTAGATGTGTGGCTCAAGTAGGTCATTTCAGTATAGACATACAATTAAAAATGCAACTTGAAAAGAAAAGTTTTACTGAGGAAGGAATTATGTGGAAGCAATGCATGGTAAAAAAGCCAAATGTAGAAGTAGAGTCAATAATTAAGATGCTTTTGCTGTATAATTCAGGACATGGGGAGGACAGGGGGTTGCAGGCCTCTCAAGCATTATTCTTTCCTTGCTTCCCTGTTCATAGATCCTTCCCTTTTCTAAATGATTCATACACAGGAACAGGCATCTCCCAGCAAAACTTTAGAAACCTTTATAGGTCAGGGTGTGGACATTGTGAAATGTTTTACCGGCTCTTCTACCTATTCTCTCTGCTTCAATAATAGCATGCAGACAATGTTTTTAGCAGTGTTATAATGCTAGATTTTCTTTTCTTCTCTTTCTGAAATGACTTCATTAATTTTGCATCTGTATTTACAAGGCAGGCAGAAAGCAAAAATTTTGCATTCTACAGAAATGTCTTGTTCATAAATAAGAAAGAAACCTGCCAATGTGTGGCTACATCACCAGAGAGAATGTGTGATTAATAGCACAAACCATTACTGCATTACCTCATTGCAGACTTCTTCCAGAGGATCAACAATTCACTTACCAAAGCTGCGTATTGTAATATACCTTAATAAGTTTAACATTTCTACAAGTGAAATGAGCTATGACTCATACGCATTCTGGAGTGCATTCAAGTCTGTTATAAATCACGTTGGAGGATTATTTAGTGCAGGACTTCCTTAAATGGCAGGTGAAACTACAAGAAATGATTTGTGAATGCTGATGGTTTCAGCCTCCTTTTATAGACCGTGAGTTCCTGTGTCTTGTTAGTCTGCAAAAGTATTGTTACATCATTCACTTAGACTTAGAAATGACATTACCTCCTACTGATTTTCTTTTGCTATCCTATTCCATTTAGGGGAAACAGAATATATTCACTTTGAGTGTGTTATTTTTTATGATACTTCAAATTTTTAAAATTGCACTTTCTTTGGGCCTGGGTCAGTCACTTCTGTGTATATTTAATACTGAAGTAGAATAAATACCAGCTAGCAGAGTTCAATCAGTTTTAATACTATGAATTAATAAAATAATTTTTCAAGCAATACAGTATCACACTCCTGAAGATTTCCTTTCCTTCAAGACACTGATCTGAGACTAAGAGAAAGAAGCACGTATACCATCTCTTTTTTAAAGTTTCCCAAATACTACAAAATCACCAAAGACACCCAGGCGTAGTGTTCTGTACAGGACTAATTTGAGTAGGGCTACTGGCACATGTAAATTGAAGAACATCATCGAAGTATGTGCAGGGTCTTGACCGGCAGTAGACGCTTGAAATGAATCAATCAAATTATCTCTTCAGTGCGATCAGATACAGAAAGGATTGCTGTAACTAGAGAATGGCTCTTCACAGAAGTTGTATTATCTAATAGCTGGGGTAGGTAGAAGCTGTGAAGTGATGAATTCTAATTTCATCAGTATCAGTGACTTTCTTTGCAGCCTTGAGCGAGTTGTGTCATCTCTTTTTCCAATTTCTCAAGCTATAAAATGGGAATGATAATACTACCCCCATTCATTATCTCCCTAACTTCAACTCTCAGCGTGTTGTGAGAATATAATGTTAACAGTGCATGCAAGTGGTAAATATTCATGTCATTATTTATTATTTAGGGTACAGACCTACCCTAAATGCATAGCTTATCTACCAGAATACAAATTCAGAAATAATGAATAACCACTAGATGTAGCGCAACATATGGCCAGTGACACAGTATCTTAAGCTGTTCAACAAAAAGGAAATCTGCAATTATACATAGTATTCTGAAGACATGAAAAATTATCCAGAAATAAGCAATTTTTGCCATAGAATACTTGCTTTCATTTAGAAAACAGAATGTAGTGTAACTAATATTTATATGTTTAAGGACGAATTGGTTTACTTCACTTATTAAAAGACAGCAACTTGAATGGATGTGTTAGAGCCATTGATGCGTGAGGATGTTAGTAAACGGAGTGAATTATGAGGTCAGTGTTGTGAGCTGTACTGGTCTGACCATTACAGAATGCGATGACACAGTGGTAAGAGAAGGTTAAAATCGTCAGAGCAGTGGAGTGGCATGGGAATTCTGCTGCATCTTAGCCAGTACCATTTGGACCATAGCTGAGTGTAACACCGGAATGCAGGGAGTGCACCTCTCACCTCTTCATGAGAGGACACTAGGACACGAGTAAAGCCAATGCATTGCTCAAGAATGTGAAAAAGGACAGGCATGTTTTATAAAGCACTTCAATTATTCGTTTTTCCTTCTTCTTTCCTTGTAGTTTAGCACAATCAAAACCTAGCGCAAAGCATAGATACCTTCCTTTGATTTAGAAATAAGGGGCTACTTAGAAGTTTTTATAATTATTTGTATCACAGCAACGCGGTTATGCTCTGTAAATTTGATAAATGAATATAGCTTTAAGTAGCACAGAAAATTGTTCAAGAAAACCTAGGCACATTCTGTCCAGATGCTACAAACACCAGGTCTGGCTTGTTGGATCTGGTAAGCCACAAGGAAGGACATTGTTAATTAGCCAAGAGTTACTAATCCTGTAGTACAAGTTTTACCCAATTTAAAGAAACCATTAGGTAATCCATTCAATGCTTTTGCGATCTCTTTGTGCAACAAGGGGGGGGGGGGGGCACAAAGGGGAATCATGAACTGGTCCTAACATGCCAGTAAGAAAACATTGTATCATAGGGATGGATTTTGTTTATTTTAAATCTGTGTTTTCTGTGAAATTTTCACTTTCTTCTGTGAGCCTTGTTTCAAAGTAAAGCAGGTAACAGGAATCCTTTATGAAAGTCCCTTATGAGTGGGTATGAAAGAGTACAATGACAATTCCGCTCATGAATATGAGACTGCCCTGAACACCCTGTTTTATATGCAGACATTGACTTTGGAATGCAAATACAGAGACACTCATTATGTTCCATTTTGTCTCTCTTCGTTCTGCTTTACAGTCTTCCTCGTCTAAACAGTCCTAATAATATTTCTCTTTTTCTTGCTCAGTTTTTAGCTTTGCTTATCACTGGATATTTTCCTATTGCTGTTAGGGTCTCCTGCTGAGTCGGTGATTGGGCTGACGTGAGAAAGGGGAAGAAGCTTACATTTGGCTAAAGAACTTGGGCCTCTCCCCTTACGTTAGTATGCATTACATATACCAGTCTATCCTGACTACAGAACCCATCAACGAAAACAATGAACATTAATACGAAAGCAAATAACTGAAATGTTTTTTTTAATTAAATGGGTCACTGAGAAAGAATGAGAGTATCTGGAAAAGTACTTATAATCTTTGAAGGAAAGTGTGTAAAGACAGTTTAAGAAAATTTCTCTAAAGCTGAAGAATAAAGAAATGTTTCTAGGGTGACTATTTTAGTAAAGTGTACTTTACAACAATCCTACTAATAATGCTGTTTTAAACAGTGACATTGAAAAGTTGTATATAGGGAAGTCTAATAGTTTTGCTTATGTAAATGTCACTTGTAACTTGTGTCACCTCTTTTCTTCTTTTTTGTGCCCTTCCAGTTTTATACCTCCTGAAACAATGAGGCTTTTGCAGTCTTGACCTATGTCAGTAACACTGCCACTTTGGGCTGCTGCATATGTAAGAAAAAGCAAAATCAGAAATTCCAACGACGAGAACAAGTAATGGAAAAGAATTTATTGGCTGCAGTGAGGTATATGATGAGAGACATAAGACCAGGAGAAAAGTTGAGATTATTCACTTTAAATTATAGTTAATTTGCAGAGCAATAAATGAATCACAGATGGAGATTCATGCCCCAGTGGATGTGCATAATACATATGTTACCAGCTAGCCAGTCAGTTTCATTGAATAGCTTTTCTTCAGCGTTTTGATGACTAAAAGCTCTTTAAGCTAACAATATCAGCTATACCTAGCTCTGTATGGCACTTTTCATTATTAGGCTGCAAATCATTTTAGGAGAGGGTTCACTATAGCATCCCTATTTTACACACAGGTAAACCAACATACAACACGTAGTTGCACAGAAGGGTTGTCAGAGCTTAGCCCGCTAGGAAAGCAGAACTTTCTACTTCATGCTTGCTGGTGGATCTCGTTGATGGTGGAGGATACCACCTGCCCGTTCACACTGTCATGGACAATTGCTTTGATCTTTCGATTGGTCAGCCCAGCATGTTCTGAAAGAAAAAGAAAGGTTAATTAGACAAGAAGCAATGCTGAGACAAGATGATGCAGGAAAAGCTTCATTTGCAGTAATTTACCAGCTACCTCCTCAACTGATTTATCTTTGCATGTTTCCCTTTAAGTCAATACTTATTATTGCTCTTTGTGAAATGTACTGCCAGAAAGTCACCCTGAGTCTTGTCCAGGTCAGGGTAATTAAATAATACAGCTACATCCCAGCCAATGCAAATCTAACTTCGGAGCAGATTAACCTAAACGTCTGTAGGTCATGCTCATGCCAGAATATGAGTTTCCAGACATGCAGATTTTCTGTTTGCTCTCAAGCTGTAACACTGTTTTAGTCACCAAATGGAGTCTCTATGCCTACTCATATACCATGAAAGCTTTAGTCTTGAGTCTGAGCTTTGGACAACGAGTTTGACTAACAGAGGTCAGTCTGAAGATAGTCCACGAGTGGGCAGACACAGCAGAATGTGCTCTGAAGTGCAGCCCTTCACAAGACCAGTCAATCACTGAAATTATTCTCAAATATGGCCTACACGAGAATTAACTGCTGTGCAAACCTTTTGTAGTTCATTCATGTAAGGTTAAAATTATTCTGAGTAAAATTTGATTGGAAATGACAATAATTAAGAGTCACTATAGAAAACAAAATAAGGGACTTTTACCTTTAGCTTTTGATTCGGATTTTCTTGCTATCCTGTAAAGATAATAAAAGAGAGAAAAAATAATGATTATACTAATTTCCAGAAGTTATTCCTCCCTTTCTTCTTACTGATTCTAAGGAGACCTAATACCACTATGGAAAGAGATAAAATAAAAAAAAAAAAGGATTGATGCTTTTATAGCACGAGAACTTTTCCTCTTTGGTAGACTTAGGAACAGATACTCTCACCTGAAGCTGTTCCTGTGTACATTCATTATTGCTTCTACTGTGGACCCTTGCATTGTTTCTCATATGTTCTGAGTTGCTGAAGTTGATCCCATTTTGGCCTCTGACAAATAACCCTGTATTTGGTGCCATACCATCCTGCCTCCCTGAGATTTTCAGTTATAAATGCTGCTAATCTTCCTTTTTCTGATTTTGTATGACAGACATACTCTGTATATAAGGTGAGAGAATAAAGAATAGAGAGGCCCAAAGATTTCTGAATGCAGAGATTTCAGACAAGGCAGAGATGGGGAAACCAAACAGCCCATCAGCAGAGGGGCACACTGTGCAGATCTTGTGTGCTGGTATTTGTAACTGCAGATGGCTGACCCAAAAAGATCTAAACTTGCCTCCAGGCTTCTTTTTGATCTAGAACTTGTTTTGAAGATTGTAAATGACAATGAATTTTACTGAAATTGGCATTTTTTTCCTATGCTGAGATAGGCATGCTGTGGGAATGTAGAATTTTTTTTTTTAAATAAAAAGTTATATTAATTTAGGTGATCCAAATTACATGGGTGCAAGTTTCTCTGTATACAAAGTGGCTCAAGTTTTTTATTATGATCCATCACATTAAAATACCAGCCCTTGATGTAGTATGGAACACACAAGCTTTGGTTAAGCATAAAAAAATCAAACAAACAAATAAATAACCCGAATATGAGAACTCTCTTCTCATCTATTCCAGTCAGGGCGGCTTTGCCTTACCCATCAACATTCCCTTCCAGCAGCAGGCGGTAAGTGGAAATTTCCTTCTCCAGGCGGGTTTTGATCCCAAGAAGAACCTTGTATTGGTTATTTTGCTGCTTAATGTCATGACGAACCTGGCTTAGCTCTTCCTCACATTTGGAGATGATCTGCTGCATGTTTTGAAGCGCAGCAGCATAGTAATTCCGAGTGTCAGACAAGGTGTCTTCCAGCATGTGTTTCTGACAGAGCAGATAATACCAATACTATGATTATTATTTATGTGGTAGATACAATGCAGAAATGCCAGCAAATTTGGTCTCTAGCAAGAAGATTGCAAAATTAAGACTATGGTAATTTAAACACTTATGCATTTTCATCACTATTCATGTGAAGACAGGAGAATCATGAAGCCATGTCGTGTGTGCATAATGAGTAATGAGAGGCAAAACCTGAGTAATTTATCCCTGCCATATTCTTTCTGCTCCAAAGCTGTGCTCCTGTAACTGTTGACTCCTTTGTCAGTTTCTGCACTTACTGTCCAGAATTGCTCCAAAGTCTCCAAATCATGGGTATGTGAGCTTTAACCTGTAATATTTTTGAATAGTTTTTTTGAATATATTTTGTAAGATTTTTGAATATTTTTTTAACCTGTATTATTTTTAAGATTCCCCACCAACATTTTTCACAGTTCAAATATTTCATCCATTATAATAGGGGTTGTAAAAATGAAATTTGTATTACTATCTGTCTTCTTCGACATTTTTTCTTTTTAGATCATGGAGTCAGCTATCCCATCTCTTCTTTTTCTTCTCCCCATATTTTATTCTAAGGAGAGACATACATTTTTCACTTCTTGGTGATAGTTGCTGAATCTATTTTGCATATTCTGGCAAAGTCAAGCATGGTCCAAATTTCAATTTCACTGATACTTTAATAACTACAATAAAGTTATGCTAGGCTATGGATTTAAATGAAGAATTGGTCCACGACAATTTCTGAGAATATATGAAGTAACAGTGACCAGCCGGAGATGTCTACAACAGATACCTTACTCATCTGTGCCTGCAGCTCGATGTCCAGGGACTGTAAAGTACGTGTGAGATCCTTGATCTCGTTCTCATTGCGCTGTATCTGTTCTGGATTGGGGGTTGCTGCCAGAGACATAGCTGCACTCTGTGGAGCAAAAGCAAGAGAAAAGCTTACTGATTCTGGCCATTCATGTGCAGCAACAAGGATCTTTGAAATGAGCAGAAAATAGCTGTTACCTGTTCTTTGTACCAACTGTCAAGGCTTTGACGATTCTTTTCAATTATGGCTTCATAATCTTCTCTTATTTCTGCTAGAATCTTGGCTAAGTCTTCAGGAGGTGCTGCATTTACTTTTACATTGACTTTGAAGTCTTGCGATGAGCGATTTGCTTCCATATCCTATTCATATATTAGCAGAGGAAACAAGCAAACTTGTTTATGAAAGTGGAAGGTTTTCATTCCTGTCTTGTCTTCTTCAGTTCCATCCTCTCACAATACCCAGAATATTTTTTTCATTATGGTAGGTTAATTGTTATATATATTCAGTTAACACTATCTGGAAGTTTTATATATGGATAATACTATGACGTGACTTAAACCTGTGACTTATATCTGCTTCTGTGGCAGAACTGTGCTAGAGAACTCAGTAAAAAACATGTGAGAAGATCTTTTCATATAATGTTTCTGGAAGATACATACTTAATGAAGAAGCACTGACATTTTTTATTTATTTATCTATTAGGAACCCAAAACCTTTGATGAAAATCTAACAGTAATTTCATCTTTCTTACCCTGTATGTTAATATTTATGGAACTATAACTAAGTTTACAGGAGAGTAATGTAAAAGTTCTATGTATTTGTTAAAGGAATAATTGGATTAAAGCATATAATTACTGTGTAAACAACATAATTACAGGACAAGTCAAGCAGGTATGGTAACATTCCTTTTGGTGTAGCACAATCTTATGTGCTAGGTACCATTTTCAAAAGCGCCCAGGCAAAGTAGCATTTCAGGGCATGACATCATGGCCTCCAAAATGCAGATCAACTGGACATACTGATGTCTCTGTTGGTTGCCCTGCTTCCAAGAACTGTTTTATTATAGCTGGTCAGTAGTATCCTTGGCTATAAGGGGATCAGCCAAAGATAGCTTCACCTACTGCTGTGTAACCCTTGTGTTTCTGTTCTCCTTTTTAATAACCCACAGATACTGAGTAGGACGTTTGGTTCTGTGTTAGGTAATAACTGAAAACAATATCAGATCAAGCAAAATGAAAACAGCATGTTGTCAAGCAGTGGTATTATTTATGTGGGAATAACAGAGCCCACTGTGGTACAGCTCTGTAAGAATTCAGAGCAGCATGTTTTTTTGACAATTATTAAGTATTACCTAATTATTGTGCTTAGGATTTTGCAAGAATAAGTAATTTTACTTGACTTCACCAACCATTCTTTTTAATTTTGATCCCTCAAGAATTCAAGGTCTGTTTAGTTCAGGTCAGCCTGCTCTAGGTGACCCTGCTTGAGCAGCAGGGCTGGACAAGGTGACCTCGAGAGGTCCCTTCCAACCTCAGCCACTCCGTGCTTCTGTGATTCTGTGAAATGATATATCCAGAGCTGAGGGGAAAGTCTGTGATCAGTAAAACCCAACAGCAACCAGTAACGTTTCCTGTTTGCTTGAAATTTCTCTGTATTTATATCTAAGTATTTCTGAGAACAAGTCTATCATCAAATATGTAAGTTATTATTAGCTATGTATGACAGATGGGTAGGTGACTAGAAAAGAGTGGGAGAAAATACAGCAATTTGTTATCCTTTCTGAAATCCCAATTTAATTGGTAAAGTAGTACACAAACTTTGTGCCTCGTCTGACTCTCATTGGCTTCTTTAGAAACATGATTAGGTTCTGAATCATCAATCCCATTTATAGATTGTGGATCTTACTCAAAGTTAATTACATGGTAGTGAAGATTTGAGTGATAGGATTTTACCAAGTGGAACTTTTTCTACCTCCTCATGGTCTTTCCTCCTGAGGATGTGCTCTTCTCTCAAGCCTTCAATCTCCATTTCCAGATCTGTTGTAACAATCGTCAGGCCGTCGAGCTCCTTACGCAGGTTCTCAACATCAAGCTGCACTCCCTGCCTGCGAGACTTCTCTGCTTCATACCTTTATAAGGAAAAAGAAGATAAAGCATGCTTGTTGAGAGCAGACTGCTTCTAGCCTCTTGTATAAGTAGTATCAAAGAGAAGTAGACTTGCTTAAGTCCTCTATGTAGGGAACTAGAGAGAACAAAAAAACAAGGAAACAAATTCTGTTCCTAAAATATGTTCTTTGAATATTCTTGTATAGTCTTAAAAATAAGATGGGTTTCATTATCGTTTTTCTTTCTTCCTCACAACTCCTCCTATACGGTATGAAACAATTGCTCTTTCTTTCATTTTCCTTTTTGCATTTTAACATTCACCAGGTTGTGAAAGCTTTGGGAGTATGATTCTCAAAAATTTGCCAATAAAGATGTGAAAACAGTATCAACAATCAATGCTTTCTGTAGTTTTTCCAAAATGATAACTTTTCAGTCCTTCAGAAAACAGGAAAAACTTCATAGAAGTCAGTTATTAATATGCCTCTCTAACCTCTTGCAGTTTGCCATCTGTAGTGAGCCAAAGTCAGAAAGACGCTGCCGTATCTTCCCTTGGGCACATGAAGCACTTTTGCTCCTCAGAATCTCTCCCTTCACTTCATTTTTTATGGGCTCTATTGATGTTTCTACATTCAATCCATCAGACTCATTCTATGATTCCAGTCTCTCAAACTAGTTCCACTGTTTCCTTTTTATGACACTGTTGAATGATAAAGAAAGAAAGGCAAGGCCAGATAAGGCCTACAGTGTTCAGAGTCTTTAGGTTTGTTACAATATTACCAAAGGCTGAGAGATTTTTTTAACAGCTGATCATCATCTGTTGAAAATAAGACAAATCTTCATGATTCCCAAGAAGTCTAACTTACAGAAATGTAAATTCCTTTCCTTTGAAAGCTCTGCCTGAAAGTTTTCTGTCCAAACATTTTGGCTTCTTAGCTGGTCTGAGAACTACCTTTCAGCAATGTACTGAAAAATCAAACAGTGTACTGGTAGCCAAGGAAACACTGGCCCATTTACTGTGGCAAAACTTATAAGAATCCAAAGCAGAAGATACTGAAGGACGGGTATTTCCTGCGGAGCTGGACAGAAGAGGTGATTAGTACAGGAAATAGATTTGGGCTGGACTGGGGAAGCACAGTGCAGAGAAGGGTTAATTCGTATTCCCAGGTGACAGTTTTAAATGCCTTTTGTCACAAGTATCAAGTGTCTGCTGTAAAACCTGCTCTTCAGGACCTGAACTAAGTATCATAAACAGGGTGACTCAAGATTGGTCAGCTATCATTTGTGGTTTTTACATCCTTTTTGGTTTTTTTTTCTGTTCTACATTGGTTTTATTTATCCAGTATCACCAGAAAACCTCAGTAAAATAAATTTCATATTGGATTATCAAGAAAAAGCAATATTTCGCTTAATCCCCTTTCCAACTGTATCAGGAAACCAAAGAAGAGCTTACTTGAGCCTGAAGTCTTCAGATGCCATGTTAGCGTTATCAATTTGTAAAAGGATACTGGCATTGGTGATCTTGCCATCTTCAATCTGGAAAACAGAGAATCCAACAGGAGACTCAGTGTTGCCATATGGCGATGGTGCATAACCTGTGCTGTTTTAGACTCCCTGCTACTTGTAGGAAGCATCTAAATAGTAGAAGTCCCATGTTAAGGAGAGTACATGAATAAAAGAAGCTTAGTTTCCTGATTCACTTAGATGTTTCTGCAATTTTTGTCCGTAATCTTAGTTTTCTCTTTGTCTTACTTTTCTGGATACGAAGCAGGAGGAGTCGTCGTATTCCTGGCCAGGTAGAGGATATGGATATTACACAAACTTGATGGTATATTACAGAATAACAATCACTGTCTTCCTCTTTTTTTGTGAACTAATTTTGATTCTGTTTAGTATTGCTGGAAGAGCAGCGTTGGTCATCTTTAGGGCAAATTTCAGTAAGAACCATTAAACTGTGTCTGAATACAAGCAAAATGCTGGAATTAATCATATGCTAAAAATTAATCATATGCTAAAAAGTAAGCATGTACATAAACACCTTGCTGAATCAGTGTTGTGATGCAGAGGCATAATGATGCCTCATTGCCTCAGTAGCAGCAACTCATGAGCAGGACCACTCAAGTCCACCACGTGCTTCAGTCTGGAGTCGCAGGGACTGTCATTTTGAGAATAACACTGGCATCTAGTTGCCATGGTCCATTCGATTATTCACCTATGACTCTACTGAATCATCCAGCAGCATGGAGGCATTCATGTTTCTGATTTTGCTTTGGGATTTCTCAAACATTCATGTTTCTGATTTTGCTTTGGGATGTTGAAAATTGCCCTAAAAGGTGCAGGAGGAAGTGCACCGCATCATTCATTTACTGTGCTCGGTATGCACTGAGAAGACTTGTAAGTCCCTGTTAACATGAAATAGCGTTGAACTATAGATCTGAATATGAAAAGCTCAGTATTCCATTTAAAATCTTTGAAATAATTCTAGCAGGAACTCATACATAATTAGCAGGAACTAAAAATTGTGGGACGTCATGTCCTTTTCTAACAAAGAGGAAAGAGAAGCATGGTTGCAGTTCCAACAGCTGCCTTCACTCAACACTTAGATGGCAAAACAAGGTGCATTATGGCTATACAGAAATCATTAGCCATTTACAGAGCTCTCAGCACCTTGAAGTAAAACTTCCCACACCTAAATGAATCACAAAGAAACAAGGAAATGACAAAATTATCCTGAAGTGTCAAAAGTTTACCTCTCATGGTAAAAAAGAAGGTGCCTGTGGAATGTTTTAACTAATCTGTTAACAGACTGTACGTTCTTGAGCAATTAGCAGCACACCTTGGATACTGCCCTGGGACATGATCAAGGCCAGCTGAGGCAGTATAACAATACCCTAAATGTGTTGCTGCCTGGAATTTGTTGTCAGAGAAGAGGCAATTCTTGAATCCATCCTTAGAGAACAGTAAATTTTACTATGGGAGGTAATAAGGCAATGAGAAAACAACATAGGAGTTCTTCAACTTTGTGCCACTTCATAATCATACAACACAGCAATACATTTATATAAATGGTTTATGACTTTCTGTGCAATCTGAAAGAATAAAGAATACAACAAAGAAGTTACAGTTGACAGTGTTTTGCCAACTGCTGTACGATATTGATTGCTATGCCAGTTAGCAGTGCATTTCAAATGTGGACATTTATCTGTTTATAATTACACAGATTTCTTCACTACATCCATCATAAATATGGGTGCATCACTAATATAAGTCCGCAAACTTACAGATAACTTAAGAACTCACACATCATTATATACAAAATATACCTAAATTCCTTCTTAAAACAGATTTTTTTCAAGAAGGCTTTCTGCACTGACTTCTTCCTCAGCATGTCTTGTGTCCTTTTCCCAACAGCCCTGCTCCTGTCCCCTTGAATGCTCTGTAAATCAGTTTGCTTATTTAGCCGTACAAGATTGTCCTGGTTTTGGCTGGGATAGAGTTAATTTTCTTCTTAGCAGCTGGTACAGTGCTGTGTTTTGGATTTAGGATGAGAATAATGTTGACAACACACGGGTGTTTCAGTTGTTGCTGAGCAGTGCTTACACTAGTCAAGGACTTTCCGCTTCCCGTGCCCTGCCAGCGAGAAGCTGGGAGGGGGCACAGCCAGGACAGCTGACCCAAACTGGCCAAAGGGATATTCCATACCATACGATGTCATGCTCAGTACATAAACTGGGGGGAGTTGGCGGGGGGGTGGTGACCGCTGCTCAGGAACTGGCTGGGCATTGGTCAGCAGGTGGTCAGCAATTGCATTGTGCATCACTTATTTTGTATATTCTTTTATCATTATTATTATTTTCCCTTCCTTTTCTGTCCTATTAAACTGTCTTTATCTCAACCCACAAATTTTTCTTTTTTTTTTTCCGATTGTCTCCCCCATCCCACTGAGGGGGGGGAGCGAGCGAACGGCTGTGTGGTGTTAGCTGCCTGCTGGGTGAAACCACAACAAAGGTGTTTGAATGAGACATTTACCTCAAGAACTGGTGCTATTTTACTTTGTATCTGGGTTAGAATGGAGTCAGGCTGGAGCAAGGCAACTTGCTGCTCCATCTGGCATGTTCATCCAGAATTCAGGCATCCAGGGAAGAGTGTGGTCCAAAATGTAGGACCCAAATGATTATATGTTTCCAAGTTTAGACAGCCAGTACATCACAGACTTTCTGGGTTATTGGATATAGGATCCTAAATTTTGTCTAAATTTCATTTTAGGTGCTAAATTAGTTTCATCTTTTTAATTCATGGTTAATTGATTTAATTATGGTTAATAATTAGATGCTATATTTTCACTCATTTTACTGGCAGTTGTGGTGCTAATTGCAATAATTTATAGAGAAAGTAAATATTCAGGGTTAAATCACTGAATTGTCATCTCTAAATAATCCTTTAATAGCCCTTCCTCCCCAGTATGAGCACCACATTCAGTACATACTGGCTGAGGCAGGCATTAGTCTAACAGGTGCCTGTCGCCAGTGATAGCTACTTCAGTGGTGAGTGTTCAAAATAAGTGTTTTGGGTACAAGCTGTTCAAAAGTGAGGGCTTTACCCCAATCAGCATGATGGTTTTAGTCTTATTGTCGTCCTAAATCTTTCTGATTTATTAATTCCAAATCAATGTGAACACATTTATATTCTTGATGAACAAGTTTTTATCTCTGTATCAGTTAAAAAAAAAGTGCTCAAGTGGTAGGTCTGGAGATGGATGACCTTTCTTTATCCTTAAAACAGAAATAGGTGATGACAATTCTGGCTCTCCTTATACATTGTCTGTGGTCGGAGTGCCTCATCTTCTGCCTGGAGGCAATGCATTTAACAGCGAGCAGGGAGTTTGATTAAGTCCCTGGTCTCAATCAGCAAAGATGCAGGATAATACCATTTCCAAGCCCTTTTGAAAAAAAATTTCTCAGGGTCTTGAGAATGCCAGGTAACCATATGATAAAAAGTGGAGGGAAATACAACATCACATTTGGAATAGCTTTGGTTTTTGCCCCATATGGCTACGTAAAGTTAATTACACAGATTAGTCACAGATGGTTACAGTGCTAAGTATGTTCATTATGAATACAGATTAATATTATGCTTAAATCTGAAGACACGTGAGTTTGGGAGATTGGAAGAGTTACTGTTGGATGTTAATATTAACTACTGGCAGGAACCAGAAATTCTCCTTTTAATTATAGTGAAAACATCCACAAGGAATTTGTCATTGCTATTTTCTTAATTACAGTGAAGTATTTTTCCATCTGATTACATAAGCTCATTGGACCCCAAACTCCTGTAGTTTCATTGTCTGCTACCACAGGAAAGAAATGAAATGCAACAGTATGTCTAAAGACAGCATGCATGAAAGAAGGCAGACTCTTCAGTTTGCCTGCTTTGTAATTTTCTTGAATACATGTGTAGTCAAAAAGACCAAATTCTGCCAGACATAGTTACTCAAACCACAGTTTCATGTACAGAAACGAACACTTGGCAGCAGACAAATCTCTTTATACTACCAGTCTTTGCAGAATCCCCCTTGTCTCCTTCCAACCTTTCTTTCTTGTACCCCATTCTCCTCCTTGTGAACACAAAGAATGATTATGCCCAGGTCCTGTAACCACTTTCATTGGTATTTCTAACATTTAAAAGGTTTTATTTAACTTTCTTTAAAGGAAAGCCATCAGCATAAATGAGTACCCAGATTCCTTAAAAGAGCACAGAATGACACGGTCACTTACAGCTCTGACTTACCTGTCTTTGCATGTCAGTGACGTTTTGCTCGTATTGGTTGAAGTCATGCCTCTTTCCGTGAGACTTTGTCTTGTGCCACTCTAGGATGCAGCTTTCCAGCTGAGCGTTAGCTGCTTCTAAGGAACGGACCTTGTCCAGATAGGCAGCCAAACGGTCATTCAGGTTTTGCATAGTCTGTTTCTCATTCCCACCCAGGAAGATGCTTTCCCCATGGTGCTCGCCGAAGCCTCCCCAAGGTGCCCCTCCTCCAGTAGCCAGCCAGAGGGGTCTGGCAGAGGAGAAAGAGGTATGTATGCTGCTGGCACCACCATCTGCACTTGAAGGTCTGTAAGAAATTCCTTGCTGGGCCAAACCACACCCTGAACTACCCCTGAGGGACCCAGAAAAAATTGGAAAAGGGCCTTGGCTGGTACTCATGTTTAGCTCTGTTGTGAATCTAACCCAATGTTTGACTGACTAGCACTGAGCAGCTGCTTAGCCTTCCCTAAGCAGCTTTATGCCTTTTCCTGTGGGAGTTTCCCTTCGACGAATGACTACAGCAACAAGATTGTGTCATCATGGAACGTGCTTCCTCTTGGTCAATTCTGAAGCACTTATGAGCCTGCACACACTGTTGTTGTTATTTGGAATCACGGCCACGTATTGGATTGCTTTCCTTTTGGTTGTTTTGTTTGTTTTTTTTTCTTTTTCTTTTCATATTATAATAGTGAGGTGTGGCTAAAATCAGTAGGTGTGGAACAGGATCAACTCTGCCTCAGACTTTTTTCTAACCCTGTAGTTAATACGTTATGCTTTCCTGCTTCTGAGGGGAAGAGTATTGTCCATTACAGAATAAATGGAGAGCTGCGGCAGGGATGGGTCTCTCAAGATACTTTCTTTCTGTTGTAATTGTCAGGCTTTAGAATTACAGCAGTCCGTGAATCCTGAAACACAGCATGTCCTATCAAGCTGTCATTAACGTACCGAATAGCTTCAGCCTGTATGAGACATGAGGCTTTAATGAAGTCATCCAACCTCTGCCATTAGACTAAAGCTCCAGTCCAAAGTGAGTAAGGCCCAGCTATTCCCTTCAGCTGCCCATTTCCAGTTGAAACACATGAGAATTAGGTACTTAACAATCTTTTCTAGTGATTTTTTCATGATTCGAGGTGCAGTCATATTTCAATAGTCTTGTTGAAATAGATAGTAATGCAGGAATTTCTTGCTGTTACTAGTATTAATACTATTAAGATATTTATATGTTTAGCTATAGAAAATATTTAGAATATGAGTTTGTAACAACACTCGAAAAATTCAAGTGATTATGTAAAGCTACCAGCCCTAAAAATTGACCTGGCAATCATGCAAAAATAGTCTTTCTCAAAAGTTTCAGTAACCTTCTGTCGAACTTCTTTCATCAGATATAGAACGGGCAAGTCTGGCTTCTGCAAAGATTTTCTTATTCATCATGCTGATAAGTAGGTGATAAATTGTGAAGTGTTCCCATGGCAACAGCTGGGGTTACTGGCTTTACCTTGTCTTTCAGAGTAGTTCTAGGCGGCAACTGAGGGATGGGATAGAGGGAAAAGATTTGGGAAGAAGCGGAAAGCTGAGTGGGCATGGGCTCTCAGAAGTGATGCAGCTATTTTTCCTTGTAGAGGTTGAAGGCTCAGCTCTTTAACAAGATCTTACTTAGCACTGTTACTCGTTCTGAATGGTGGGGTCGGAGAGACTGTACAAACCAGACTTACACTATCCTGGAAGAAACCTGAAGGAATCTTTTTTCTCTGTTTGTTTCATTTGAAATTTTTCATCAGTAAAGAATTGCTGCACGCCATCCTTTCCTGGGATGCCCCCTAGGCCTCATTTTCTGAATAGGGCAGGTTTTGAGCTCCTCCTTGTGGCTCTGTGTCAGCTCTACTCAGCACCTGGTGATTTTCTTTTTACCAGTTACGTTTCCATTGAGTACATATTCCTTCTTATTCCTCATGCGCGTCATTGTATAGAAATGCTAACATTGTTAATTGTTTGGGGAAATTAATCATCGAAGATACGATTTTCCAATAAGTACAAGGTATGGCTATCACAAAATATGCTGATAACAGCTACTATTAATAGCTACAGTTTGGTATCAGCCCTGCTGCTTGAGAGTGAGAAGGGCTTGAAGCACCAGACAAAAAATGAAGGCCTAACTTGAAACAAAAAACAAATTATGATAGAACCAATGATATCCTGCTGTTCAGTTCATCTCACCAGAGATTAATTTCAGACTGAATTTTCTAGCCTGGCAGTTCAGCAAGGTAATGTTCTATGAAATAGAACATTGAAATATAGATACATACATATGTACATAATATTATGGGAAATAAAATGAATCCTTTGTTTCATGTGAAATTACAGTGAGATTCACAACTGGGCTGGCAGTGAGGCCGACAGTTTGTGAGACAGAATAGCCTCTGTCTTACTCCCTGATAGTTTCACAGAATATCATGCCATCATGAAAAACAGAATTGTATTTTTCTGGCAAGTAATACAAAACAAATGTGATCTGGCACATAGGAAGTGTTTCCTCTGAAGCTCAGCCTTTTCAAACTGGAGAAGATGCCACACAGTTTTCATCAACACATGTTGAGGATCCATGGAAAAGACCAAAAAGCTTACTTCAAAACCACACACGGCTCTCCTTTGTCAGGCTGGCACTATGGGACTTGTTTTTAGTCAACTATTTAATCCACAGAGTACAGAATGAAAGCAATGATCAGAGTAAGAAAATAAAACATTGTCAGCAGATGGCACTATTAGATGGTGACTTCTCTTTGTTCCGTACGAACTGCTCTCTGTAAGCTGGGGCGCTGCTAGGCAGGCCCAAGCGAGCCGGAACTGAGGAATGCATAGTCCTGAGTTGCTTTATTTGGAAATCGTACTTGTTTTACTGAATTGGAACATGAAAAGCAAACTGAACTGAACTTATAGGCTGCAGCTTAAGTATAGGCAGAATATTTTGACACCTACATTGTACAGGTAAATATCCTGCGACCATCACTTGTTGAGTCAGCTCCTCCATCTGAAATACAAATCGATAGCTGCCTTTGGCTGTAGAATTTCTCTCTCTTGCTGTCTGAGCGATGCATATAATAGTCACCTGATTTCTGGATCAGGAAAAAATATCATTTGTACTGTTCTGTTTTTCTTTTCGGGTAGATTGTGATGTTGCTTTGCTGAAGTTTCCAAGAACCTCTTCTCAGTTCTTTCCAGTGAGAATACCAGCAGTATGTATGTTTCTTAACAGTGGTATACCAATGATCCTGCAGCCTCGTTCATGGCTAAACTGTGGGGCTGGTCCCAGCAGTGTAGATATTTTTTTTTCTAAATGTCAGAAAATAGAAGACAGAAAGATAGTGGCTCTAAGGAGGTTAGAAGGAAAATAAAATATATAATTCTAGAAATGATACCATTTTTGTAGATACTATTATGTGTATTGAAATACCCAGCAATGAGGCTAACAACAAATTTTCCAAACAGGTTATGTTAGCAAAATACAGCATTCATGTAAATATTTTGTATGCTTTTGAAGTTGGGATTTACTAGCCTCTTAAATCTTTATAAGCATCTCTCTTCAATTACACTAGTGTAGATTTGCAGACTAACTTACTGCTGAGAAAAGGCAGTGCTGCGAATACAACAGCTACAGTAATGACACAGGCTGGTGAGTTTCTTCTTTATGTATGAAAACCAAAATAGTCACAGCAAACTCTGCTTGAACAGTTCATTTCACCTGGACCTTGCCTAGTGCTTCCTCAAGAGCTAAGGGAATTTGCCTTTTTGCTGAAGGAAGTGCAGGAACATAAATATGTATATGGAAAAATATTGATTTTTTTCAGAGGTGCATTTTATTTGTGCATGAATTGTAGTCATGTTATGCACTTTGAATTCAGAACAATGAGCTTAAGGATTTTTTTTGCATTATCTTCTCAGGTTTTTACCGATATTAGCTTCAGATTCCTGGGAGAATCTAATGGCACTTTATATCTGCCCATTCATCATCATCTCTTCTATTATTATTATTAAAGTTATTATTGTTATTGTTGTTGTTGTCCACTGAGCATCTCTTGTTTTGGGTTACACAAAGCACTTGTGTTAGGGAGGGTGTATGGTCATGTGTATGGCAATGCCGTAGTGACTTAAAAAACACAACATCAGACTGGACGTATTTGCACAAGCAGAAACTTTATTATGTAGGTTCTTTCCTAAGGAAACTATATAGCTACTGGCAGAAAATAAGCTTGTCATCTCTGACCCATAGAGCCAAATGATCGTGTAAAAAGGGAGAGCAAATTTAAGGAAAGACATCAAGCTGTTGCACATTCTTGGATTACATTCTTGTGATTTGGTGAAAGTAAAAGGATATTTCTTTCAGCATTAGCCAATGTGCAGATCGCACTGCTTTTATATGGTGTCATATGCAAGAGGGGATTCAGTATTTCTTTATGGGAGTCTCCTTTCACGAGTAGAAACAGGTTTTCCATCATCTTCCACGCTCACGCGAACTCTTCCACTGCTCAGATATGCTGCTGGAGAAAAAAAAAATTCAGCTAGGGGAAAAAAAAGTGCACTGCTAACACACTGAAGAGCTGTGCAATGGGTTTGGTTTTTTTGTTTGTTTCCTCACAAGATCTTTTTCACATATCAAAGGGGGAACTGCCTTTACATCTTATCTTCTCTCCCTACTGGTCCACATCCAGTAAATCTTAAGAGTGCACATCACATGTCGGATTTGGATGTATCTTGTATGTTGTGTGAGTCAGCAGAGGAACTTAGGAATCTTTGGGAGATTTCGGTATTTTAGAATCCCATGAGGAGTTCATGCAATCATTTTTGCAAGCTACTGGTTTCAAAAGTGCACATAAAATAAGATAAAGTACTATATTTTTGTCTCTAAATGATAAAGAATGTGGTCATTGCAGAGAGAATGTAATAATCTGTGTTAGTAAGAAGAAATCCTAAGCAAAAAAGATAGGTTTATTTAATCCTATTTTGTCAATTCATTTCAGCCCCTCTTTGAATCAAAATTTTTCTTACCATCCTTAGGGTTCACTCCTGACATCCTGTAGAAAAGAAGAAATATTTGATTAATGGCCATCACTGACCCTGTCCACTGAAACCATTGATCCATTTGGGAACCACTGTGTGTGAATAGCCATGATTTCACATTGCTTCTTTCAATGGGTTGTTTCTCAGGTGTGTTGTTACTAGTGTTATTGTTAAGGTGCTTTCTGCTTTGAAGGCCACTCCTATGTACTCGGTAGGAAATACGAACAGCAGTCAGACCAGTTCTTGGTCCTTTTATGTCTCTATATACTTCTCCTCTTCTCAAAATGTCATAATCTAGAAACAATATAAGGAGCTGATTCCTCCTCAGAAATCAAAAGTAATTGCACGTGTAGATCAGATATGAGAAATGGGCACTAAAATGTAGACTTTACTAAAGTAAGCTGTGGTCTGTACCAAGTTCTTTTCTAGTTGGGAGTACTGGTATATGATGATGAATATTTTTACCTCTGTGCACAAGTGTAGAAAAACAAGAGCTAAAGAAATACTGAGAGAACAGGTTTTTACAGGTTATTTCAGGCTAAAGGCTATTATTCCAGTGCAACAAGAGGATTATGTAAGACATACATATGGTGTCTGGTGCCTTCTACAATTCATCGGAGTCAAAATGGTTGCATTTATATTTTCAAATCATCAGCACAATTGATCTGGAGATTTAGCCTGAGTTATAGCAACGCCTGGGATTTTCCGGGCATCTGTTTTCGCCAGTACTCAAAAGGCTACGTATGCAGTGAATGTAATTTAGTAATCTGGAGTCAGTTTAGCAACCACAAATTACTGCTTTACAATGTGTCATGTTATTAACCTTATCTAATCATCATAGGATTTGTATATAGTAACGTACTGAGAGTCCTGGCCCTCCAGCAGCTGGCGGTATGTGGCGATTTCCTGCTCCAGGCGACTTTTGATGTCCATGAGCATTCTGTACTCCTGGTTCTGACGCTCCATGTCGCATCGAAGTTCGCTCAATTGCTCCTCAACGCTGGTGATGAGGGCCTGAATCTGTGCCAGCTGTGCGCAGTATCGTCCTTCTGTATCTCGCAAGTTGGCTTCCAGTCCAGCTTTCTAAAGTGGAATAACGTCCGAATAGGTTAGCATACAGATTTGTCCCACAGAGGGGGAGTCTAAGGAGAGGCAAGATAGAGAGGGAGGAAGGAGAAAGTGTACTAATAGTGACTTGTGATGTGCTTGGGACAGCTCCATACCATGCTGAGCTGTGACTGGAGCTCAATCTCCAGGCCCTGGACCGTGCGTCTCAGTTCTGTGATCTCCGATTTGCTGGTCTGTATCTGTTGTGTATGGGTGGCCACTTCGC
>NW_008825267.1:204006-211988 GCF_000699105.1 Pygoscelis adeliae
CTCATCAGTCTGAAAGAAAACAACAACTGTAAAATCACATACATATCATATAAAAAAAATTTCAATTATTTTGAGAAAGGGAGAGCCCATCCCATTTGCTGGGGCAGTAATAATGAGGCAACACATCAGTTTGCTGTTTATTGGCATAACTATACCTGAGTGAAGAACCAGGCTTCAGCGTCTTTACGGTTCTTCTCAGCCAGAGCTTCATACTGTTCCCTCATCTCAGAGAGAATTCTGGTCAGGTCGATGCCAGGAGCCGCATCCATTTCCACGTTGACTGTTCCACTTAGCTGATTTGAATACTCTTTCATTTCCTGCATGAGCAGAAAGCAGAGGGCACAAAAAAGATTAGGCTAGCTCTTCTCATACACTTTCTGCCATCAGCAATCCGTGCAGTGGTACGCAGCACTTTTATTATCAAGCATCATAGGTGGAACACACCTAAAAACGTTCATCAAATTTTATCTCTCATCACACATGCTTTTCCAGTCTCCGTATACTCACACACAACACACACATATTTACATGTAACTTATATGTATGTTTCTTTTACTCAGCTTAACTTATCCCAGTGACCTGTCATGTGCTCAAGAGTGTCAAACTGAAACTAATAGGTCTGAACAGTTTGGAATCAGAAAAATGCTTCTCAGGACACGCTTCGGATCCTTTTAATATTACAGTTTTCTTCTTATTAAGCTGTAATGTTGTCATTCTGGTTTTTTTGTTTGGATTTCCCCTTCCCCACCCGAGAGGCATAAATTCCAAAGGGAAGTAATTTTCTCTCTGCACTGTTATGGACTCTCACCTCCTCATGGTTCTTCTTTAGATAAGCCAGCTCCTCCTTCAGTGTTTCAATCTGCATCTCCAGGTCAGCTCTGGACAGAGTCAGCTCATCCAGGACTCTGCGCAGACCGTTGATGTCGGACTCTACGCTCTGGCGCAGGAACAACTCATTCTCATATCTGCAGTTTAAAAAAGAAACAAGCACTGGAATGTGTACGAGTTTGTATTCAGTAGCGCTATAAAACGATGAAATTTTATACTGAATGTAGGAGGACCAGGGGGCTATAAATGGAAACATATATATTGAAAAAGAAGCGTAAAGGGAGTAAAGATCTTTTTTTCCAACATCCTACTATGACATATGAAAGTACATGCATTGCCATCTGATTTTATTCTTGAGGAGTACATGACATTTCACTTTGCAGAACCTACTAATGATTATCAGCATCAATAGAAAAGTTGTCACACAGGACAGTCCATTTGCGGTGTCCTCTCAAATTTGGTGTGAAGAAAAGCACAGATTGCCCAGTTCTGCCTAGGACACTGGAGGAGAAAATATAAAGCTGCAGGTACATCACTGCAAGATAAATCAGTTGTGCAAGTATCTTTATCATCTTTTCAGCAGTGTCTTATGTACTGCTGAGTCCATGAGCCAAATAAGCCCCAAATTACTCTTTGTCTTTCTTTTCTAAATTTCAGACTCTCTGAGAGAGAACTACTGCAACCCAACAGCAATCTCTTCACACCACTGTTCCTTTCAAGTGAAAATCCCAACCTATTCCTGTCCTCTTTTCTGCTGTGATTTAGGCTAGTAAAAATAGTTAAGAGCATCGCTAAAAAATGACACGAACTATAATTTATTATGTAAACAGCTCAGTGACCTGGATGCTGTGTTCTATCATGTTTATGTTCCGAACCGATCCTTCATCAAATTGATTCAGTTTGCCAGGGTTTTTTTCAACGGAAGTTATCAGGAAAAATACCTATCCATAATTTCAAAATGCATCCTTCAGTGACTGAAGAACTTTATTTTCTAGATAAAAAGTAAAACTAAACTTCAGAAAACTGTTTTGAGAGGGAGAGACAAGGAGAGAGATGACAAATGTGCTCCAGGTAAACTTACTTCAGTCTGAAGTCATCTGCAGCCAGCCTGGCATTGTCAATCTCCAAAATGACTCTGGAATTGTCAATAGTGGCTGCAAGGATCTGGCAATTAAGAAACACAGAAAAAGCTTCCTGTGAATAATGGTGAGATATCATGGTCCTGAGTACATAGTAGGTAGTTATTGAGGCTGTAAAACATCAAAGAACATAGAAAAAAATGGACCTCTGTTGTGATGTCACTGGTTAAATACGCTTTTTGGATTGCAATAGCCATTTCAATTTGTTATGTTGCTCTTTGGTCACACTGTAATGCTTACAGCTTTTATAGAGAAAAACCAAAAACGCTAAGCTCTTTTTCACATACTGTATGCAAACCAGAGAGCTGAGATACCTTTGTGTAAAACAAATTAGAAACATAATTAGAAAATACATCTGTACAACACCTGATCTTATCTGTAGCTAGAAGAATTATTTTTTCAGCCTTTGAAGCCTACCTATCGCATTCTTTACTATTTGATTACTGAATAAATATATTGATAATTCTAAACACATTTTGCCATGTTTTGCTAACTTCTAGTGCAATCATTTTAATTTCAACAAATGTCACATTTTCAGGATAACATATTTGCTTTTTAAATTAAGATAAAGCTACTCTCTTCTGCTAGAATGCTCATAATCACAAGATATTTGGGGTTGGGGATTTCTGTATTTATTTTGTAATTATTTTCGTTTATTTTAAAGAAATGGAATATGCAGTTCCACAATTCTAATGCATTCTTATAACTCCTCTACATATGAATGTCATACCTTGTCTCGGAGATCTTCAATTATCTTGTAATAATTACTGTAGTCCCGAGCTGGGCTGGTGGGAGCTTGCTTCTGATACCAGTCTCGGATTTTAATTTCTAAATCCGAATTTGCCTCTTCCAGTGCTCGTACCTTGTCCAGGTACGAAGCCAGACGGTCATTCAGATTCTGCATAGTTATCTTTTCATTTCCAGAGAGAAGGCCATCACCACCACCAAAGCCACCACCAACGTCAAAACCTCCACCAAAGCCAGCCCCTCCACCAAAGCCAGCTCCTCCACCAAAGCCAGATCCTCCACCAAAGCCACAGGCTGCACCACCACCAAAGCCACTGTAGCCTCCTCCATAACCACTGCCATAACCGGAACACAAGCCGCCACCACCATATCCACCTCCTACAGAGGAGACATACCTAGCTGAAGAGATGGAGACACCCCTGCCACCAGATCCTCCATGTATGCTTGGAGCTCGGCAGGTTCCTCCTGTTCGGACGGAGGAAAGGCGAGAGCTGCTGGTTCCACCACCCCCAAAGCCACCACCATAGGTAGAAGAAGAGCTTTGCATGAAGGAAGTAGCCATAGCTGCAGCACAAGAAGGTGCTAATGTCAGTTATTCAGCTTGGTGTAGAAGAGGAAAGTATGTGCCTTCACTGCCCCGGTGCTTCTTTTATATCCTCAAGATAGGGTGTAGGAGACAAACCCAACCTGCAGCCCTCCCTCCAAAAGTTCTCCTCCCTAGAGGTGAGGCCAATTATGATGACATTCCTCACAAAGAGAGCTGGCTGTGCATCTCAGGGGCTAGGGCTTGGGTTTTCTTTTTTAATTAAATAAAAGGGATGATTCAGATGAGTGTTTTTTCTTCAGGCTATAGTTCTGAAACATGGAGTTTACTTGTCTGACATTTAAGAATGGAAAAACAAAGTGAGTTCAACCACACCCACTTACCCGTTTACAGCAATCACCATGGTTATTTTAAGAACATCGACTTTTTCTAAAAATGAAGTTTAAGTAAAATTCTCCTTTCATTGAAAAATGTGCAATCATCTGTTCATCTCACCATTATTTCTTCTTTTCTATCCATATTTTTTCCAATTAAAAATTTGGAATTGAATTTGCTATGTTCTTATTCCTGTTCTTTGCTTGGAACTAATATTTAGATTTTCGAGTCTGAACTTTTAGTACAGAAAGTGTATCATCATAGCATTGCATGAGGAGCAATTAGCATACACCAATGTACAGGGCATGGTTCATATAGTAATGCTGGTGAAATAGTCAAGAGAGGTAATACAAGATTGAAATAATTCAGTTAAAAGAAGAAATGTGGGAGGACTAAGTTCCTGTTACTTTTGGAAAACATAAACAAATTTGGTTTAAGATGAAACCGTTCAGATAGCAATTAATGTGTTTAATGCCAATATGCACTATGAAATGAAGTAATTCTTGAAAACAAGATTTGAGAAGCACTTAGGAGAGTCATCTTAATCCTTCATTTAAAGTAAGTGGGAGTCTGAAACACCAGTATTTCTCAAATCTAATAATTTGCTAGGGAAATTCGAAAGGCAGTAATTCAGTAATACAGCTCTGTTCAATACTTATGGGATATTATGGGAAACCAGATTTGGGAGATTTTTAAGGAAGTATTAACTGCTTGTTTACCCTGCTGGGGTGTGTCACTGGGGATAATGTGTGTGTAGAGAGTGTGGCAACAGCGTGGAGTTTGAAGAAAGAGCCCCATTCTTTTTGCACAACAAGGTGACATTCTTCAGATGAAAGCCACAAGTTGCAGTTGAAGAAGTAGGGGTATGGTAAGACAATAAATTGATACTGAGGCGCATAATGGTTTAAGGAAACTGAGGGTTGAGAGGAGGGAGAAAAGCAGGGACGAAGTGAAGATGGGAGGAACTTTCTCTGGTGTCTAGTTCAGAACCACCAAAATTATTTTAAAGTAAAACTTTGAAATAAAGAAGAAAAATTATATGTTTGCTAACAACACAATAAGGAGAGCATTGTTTTTAGCACAGTTTTTGACAGTACTTATCAACAGAAAATGACCTTAGAATTCAGGATGGGTGATTCAGATAAACTGAGGCTCATACCAGTTGTTGGAATAAACTGAGGGGTTTTCTGAAATTTACAGTTGAGACTTTAATGCAGCCTCAGGGAAATACACAGCCTTTTTACTAGGAACCATGTGTACTTGGGAGGAAAGAAACATCAAAAATCTAGCTGTGATACGCAGCTTAACAGCCTGGTTCTGAGAATGTCCACTCATTCTTCAGCTGATTAGAAAAGACAGGGTGTTTCACAGTTGTGGAAACATGTTTCAAACTGAACCTGGACCTTTGCCACAGCAGTTCAGTTTTGCTGTTGGGCAGATTAATGGTTCTGCGTAGCTTGCCAAATCTGTGTATCTCCAAGAGTTTGTATCTCAGGAAACAAGTTTAGACAAACTCTCCTAAAGATAAAAAAGTCTTTAAGACCCCTGTAATGTAAATATCCTGAGGTGTGCATGCTGCTAGGGTCTGTTTAACTCTGAGTGATCCCACAATAAGCACGATCAAATTCCATTTTAAAAAAAATCTAGCAAAATCACTTCTAGAAAACACCATAAACTTTAACAGGAAACTTTGGGGATTTTTCATTCAGTCTTCTTTCACTCAGGCTTTATAACTTCTTTGGAAGCTTGCTGGTGAAATACACTTTGCTGCTTTTTACAGTGCCCTGTGTGTTATTCTAGATTGTTATCAGATGAACACTTATAAAAACCAGGTAGCAGATATAAAGCCGTTTCTTTCCTGTAGAATATTTACCATTGGGAAAAACAAAAATAAATCAAGCAGACAATACAGTTATGTCCTATAACACAATTCAGGAAACCGTAGTGGTGGGGATTCTGAGGCTTTTTCAATTTTCTGTTAACCATCAAACTCAGATCCTTAGAGTGTGTCTCCCATGATCAAAAGCTTGTAAATGCAGCGTGCAGCATTTGCAGACCTGAGGCTTATCCCTGCCTTCATCTTCACTATTTGTTCTTTCATATTAAACAGCTACTTCTAAATAGTTCCTAATATTTTACTAGAAATTGCCAGTAGTATTTTCAAACCAAAGGAGAACCCAAGGAAAGGTGCCTCAAAAAAGCACTGTGAAGTTTGGGGGTGGTCGGTTACGGATCATTTATTTGCATCTTGCTTCAGTTGCTGTGCTTCACAGGTATTTTTCTAAAGAGAAAAAAAATTCACTTTTGAGAGCTTACTCGTGAACATCGGCTCTTCTGGTGAGAGAGAAACGGTAAATACGTCTGTACCTCTTCACGGAGAGCAGACTGCTGGCAAATGCTTGTGTGTATTCAGAATTCACTCACTCATGGTATTTATTTGTATAGATATTGTTGGTTTATTACTGTCTCCAGGTTGAAGACTTCTATATCAAAACCTAAATGCGTTATATCATTTTATAATAGACTACATAAGGCAAAGCTTGCTTTGGTGAAAAATTAGATACAATTTGGTATTTACATTAGTAAAAGTTTAGAAATCAAAAGTGTTTTGTTGAATCTAATTTCATATCTGAATTTGAAGAAGTATGTGAAAATCATCTGTCTTTAGCTCAGTTCTAGAACTAGGTATAATTCTACATACAGTCATATTCTTTTCAGTTATTATTTCTGCATTTAGCTATGTTCTATCTATCATTTAAAAAAATGGTTACATTTCTCTAAATTCATGAGGTTTGGAATGCTTCCAGATTAGGGAAGCCCCTCTTAGGGCTTTAAAGGAACATCTCAAATAGGTGCTCTCTGTACCGGGAGGGATCTGTGTTCCTCTGTGCATTTTTCATTTAGCTCTTTTCTGCAGCTGGAATGTGAACTTCAATCTACAAAATTTTCTCCTTACAGTCTATACAAGGAAATTGAAGCTGATCCCCTGCTGAAGTAAAAAGAAATGCTATTTCAAGCTTATGCCTTTATTCTGTTCTCACTACCTTCACTCTAAGATTTCTTATCCAATGTCTTGACACACAGTTTCATCCTTTGCACAGTACTCAGCATTGTACTTGTGGTGCGTAAGCTCCTTGGCTTGTCATGCTTCCACAGAGCTTTCCTGGAAGACATTCCCTGACATGTCTATGCTGTGCAAACTCTTTTATTACTTCTGTTACGGGATTAACGGAGTTGACACACTTTAGCCTCTCCTTTCAGGAGGACAGAGAGTTGCATTCAAGAAGCAGTTTGTTTATCATCTCAGTCTTTGCTGATAAAATCATCACACAGACCTTACATACCTTTAGAAAACACTTTTCTTCTGAACCATATTTTAAAATTATAGTCTCTGAGTGATTTTACATTAAACATTTCACCAGAAATCCTTCGTTACCCAAAAGTATGGGACAAAATCAATAAAACTATAAACTAAAATTCAAATTAGGCTATAAAAACAAGAATTCTAGCCTTTTCAAGATTCTTTCTAATCTCTGAAACCCCCAATTTCTTTAGCAGGGTTTATGAGTTAATTCAAGTCTTGGCACTTTCAACCTCTTAAACACTTTTAAACTGTTAACCTTTTAAACATCTTTTTTCCTAAACATTCATTTAATTCAGTCTTTGAAAAGAAAACTTTTTGGTCAAAATATACATTTGCAAACTGTCCTTACAACTTACAGTTTGCATTCTTGGAGCACGAGAATTTCTTGTCAGACTTTCACATTTGCAGCTATTCAACACAAGAAATCTGCACCAGTAATCTCATACTTCGACTGGTTTTGTCACAAGAACTTGCTCTCAGGGAAAGGGATTTGTTAAGATTAAAAAACAGACCTGGAGTTGTTTGTTCTTTCATCTGGGAAGGATTCCAGGTCTAACAGTTGTAGGGAATAAATTTGGTACAAAGCATTTATTAGAAAGTATGTCAGCACTCAGGAACAGCCTGTACTGGAGCACTTAATGCAGAAGAGCTTTCTTCTCCTTGCTCTTCCAAAAGCAGACCCTGTATAAACGGGTGAGCTTCTGAAGAACCACCTGCATCTCGTGTATGCCAGTGCTTTTCATGCCACTTGCTCCCTTTCAATTCTGCACTTGTTTCCACCAGAGGACCTTAGTCCCCCTGTCCCCCCCATCTTGTCCTCCTCTCTGTATCTCTTTGCTGATTCTTACTTTCCATGACTGTGTTTCTTTTCTGTCATAGTTTTTCCCTGTCATAGTGAAGCCACTGCCTAATGCTATCATGCTAGAGTTCCAGAGGCTAAGCTGGGATTGTCAGTGTCAGTACTTGACAACTAATGTTGGCAGCT
>NW_008825267.1:212046-231524 GCF_000699105.1 Pygoscelis adeliae
CAAGCACCAGCACCTCTTGAATTGAAGAGGATTGCCCAACCTTGATAGAGGAGGTCCATAGCTTTGGGATGCTCCTTGCTATGCGAACACTCCATGAATCTGTTATGAACATCTAGTTATGAACAAGGGTGAAATAATTATTCCCTCCCGAGTCCAAGGAGAGAAGTGCTGAAGGATTTGATGATGTCTCTCTGAAACACAGGCTGCAAGATGATCTACTCTATGGGAGTGCAGTATCGGGGTACTTTTAGTCTGGGCATCCTGTAGTTTCAATTTCACCCTCAGTTGACTAGCTAACTATGTGCCTTTTGTGATAGTGGGAATGTGATAGTTAGGCTACAGCCATGATTTTCTTTTAGCACAAACCCTGAAAAAATTTCCTTGGCTGTAAGCTTGCAGAGGGATGGTTGGAAATGAAATTACTGATTTCTGGAGGCCTGAACTAAAAGTGATTACATTTAGAATTTCAGCTAGGATAATATCCTTTCAATGGCATGAGAATGAAGGTGTCTAAAATCGGTGCTAAAGGTTTGTTACCTCTGTATGAACCGGGAAAGTGAGTGAAGGAATCTCACAACAGTTTCTCACTCCTATTTGTTTCTGTAGAAGTTATCTTCAAGCCATTTTAACAGCTTTATATTTTACCCTAACACAACATCTCCCAGCTCTTGCTTCTTACCAGAATTGCTTAACTTCTCACTCTTACTGCTCTTCAGAGTGCACAGCCGTTGTAGTTAGAAACATAAGCCACTCTTGTATTCCCCACTCTGAGGGGCTGAGCATGCTGCTGCCTCCGTATTCAGAGCTCCTGCCAGCAAGAGGAGCTAGAAGAAATCAGAGATGGAGCTCAAGCCACCCACCCACAGACACTGTGAGCATTAACCTGTCGGGGAGGCTGGCTAGCTATTTCCTGCTAGATTAAAGCCAAACTTCAGTAACAATATCACAATAACCCAAAAGAAGCTAAGATTGCAAGAAGATGATCATCTTTATTAGAGTAGATACAGCAATTCAGTACATGAAAGAACTAGAAATAATTGAAAAGCTAACCCAATTCGCAAATTAATCACCACTAAATGGATGAATCTACCTAAACTTTGTGTGGCCAAGAATTTTCTGTGCTTTAAGATAGTAATTTCCAGCAGTTTAGTGATTCCTCTCCATTTCAATTCCTGTGTGGTCTGCTTTTTCTCATGTTGAAGATGGCTCTTGGAGGACTTTCAGTACTATTTTCCATCTGCCAGCTTGTCTCTTTTGTCTATAATAATATGGAGAGAAAGAACAGCAATTACTTAAGCATAACACACATGAGACCACTCTGCAATGGGTGCTGAGCTTAGTTTGTGTCTCATCTCTCATTCCCTTCTCTCAGAAGTTTTCTTCTTCATAGCATTGATTTGAATCATATATCACTTTTACAATACAGTTGACCTTTAAAAGCTCAAGGCAAGTTTTACTTGCATGTTCATGCAATTCCCCTGAGCTGGCCAAGCTTAAATTTCTTGTATCCTTTCATCTGGGGGAATGATTACGCATTTTGTGCTTCACTTAGCCTTTACTGTAGCATAGTCTGAGATTTTTTCCTGATGTCTAACATCTTTTCATGACTGAATTTTTTTTAATTCTATCCAGAGTCATCATTTGTTACTTATTAGATTTTTTTCTGTGACACAAATCAGTGCAGCAGCCCAGTCTCTAGAATGGACACAACTGATATCTTTTCATGACTGAAATTTTTTAAATTCTATCCATCATTTGTTACTTATTGGATTTTTTTCTGTGACACAAAACAGTGCAGCAGCCCAGTCTCTAGAATGGACACAACTACCATAATGGATGTATATTTCCTTTTAGAAAATAAAACTTCTTTACTCCTAAAGGTTTCCTGAAAGAGAAAGAATTCTTACCGGCAGTTCCAGAAAGGGAGCCAAACATCCTGTAGAACAAAGAGATAACAGTTGAAAGGAGAGGCAACACATCAAATGCTGTGTGAGATAAGACTGTATGAAAGCAAATTCTTTATCAGGTGCATTTTGTATATAGTCTGAGAAGAGATCTCAGACTATAAGGTCATCTCCTTCCTCTCCCTAACTGGTCAGGAGAGGGAATTGTTGTAGGAAATATATTTTTAAACCACTGCCGTGGGAAAAGACAATTATGGAAAAGGAGGAATAGAGGAAATCAAACCCTTTCAACTCCTACCTCATTTTTTGGTTCCAGGCTATGAGAAATTTTCCTCCTTGAGGCTATATGTGAAATGACAGATAGCTGTGCTCCCATGTGGGTGGTCCACTTAATGGCTATCTGGAAAAAGCTATCTTGTCTGCCTTCTCTTCAGAATATTTTCTTCTACACTGATTCCTATGAGGCAAGAGCCATTTAACTGGTAACAGGAAGTTTGTGCGAATTTGGTGTTAATCCTTATAGTCTATAGAACATTACTCACTGCACTATGTTTCCTGAATGTCAAGCAGCTAATGATTAGTTGCCACTTTAACTGTTTGTTGCATTTAATCTCTTGTACTGCTTGTCAGTTTGCCTTTTTGTTTAGAAACTCTTTGAGATATTCACTTAATGTAAACGGGAATTGTAACATTTCTAGCTCCATCATGGTCCAGAAAAATTAATTTGTTAAATATTTTAGAACCCCAGGAGTGTTTGAAGTTGTGTTTAATGTGGGGCTGTGGCAAATGAGCACCGTGCATGGTCAAACTTTATGAGGCTAAGCACAAAGGTTTTCTGCAGTGAGCAGAGTTACTTACTGGGACTCCTGGCCTTCCAGGAGTTGTCGGTAAGTAGTGATCTCTTGCTCCAGTCGAGTCTTGATATCCATGAGGATCTTGTATTCGCTGTTCTGGCGCTCCATATCAGCTCGGAGCTCAGCCAGCTGTGCCTCGATGCTGCCAATCAGGCCCTGGATCTGTGCCAGCTGGGCACCGTAACGCCCTTCTGTGTCTGCCAGGGTGCTTTCCAGCGCGGCTTTCTGAGAGCAGAGAGGTTGGAGGGGAAACCACAAAAAGGTTGCTGCCAGATGCAAGACTCCTTGTAGGGAGGGGAATATGTACCCATTTCAGTGTGGGGGTTCATGCAGTGCAAATTTTAATGTACCATGCTGAGCTGGGACTGAAGTTCTATTTCCAGCCCTTGGAGGGTGCGTCTCAGGTCAGTGACTTCGGACTTGCTGCTCTGCAGTTGTTCAGTATTGACAGCGACTTCACGGTTCAGCTCTTCAGTCTGAAACAGGGAAGACATTATGTGAGAAACGTGGGGCCTCTAAGCAGAGGTCATAAGGCTTTCACAGCAGTTTTCTGTGTGTTTTAATAATTATTTTGTTTCTTTCACAGATTTTTTTGGTTAGTATTTGTATAGTATGGAGTTTTTTCTACCTTGTTGTGGAACCAGGCCTCAGCATCCTTCCTGTTCTTCTCAGCCATGTGTTCATACTGGTCTCTCATATCAGCCAGGATCTTGGACAGGTCAATGCCTGGAGCAGAGTCCAGTTCAACACTGACTTGGCCAGCTACTTGCCCTCCCAGGGCACTCATTTCCTATGTGGACATGACAGAGGAAGACAAAAGAGGGTACAATCATAAACTGAAAACATTATGAACCTTCTGTTCTTTCTTCAAGGGCTAAGGTCTGACTGACTCCCCTTAAATACTTGCAGGGGGTATCTTTAGTTTCTCAATCTACACAGAAATCTTTTCTTCACTGTTGGAGAGCCCAGGACAGTCCTGAGGGACTCCACATTTCCACACACTGTTTTTCTAATGTCACTTTCAAACATGTTTCTTGGGGGTCTTTCACCTCCTCATGATTTTTCTTTAGGTAAGCCAGCTCCTCCTTTAAGTTTTCAATCTGCAGCTCCAGGTCTGTTCTAGCCAGGGTGAGCTCATCCAGGACCCTGCGCAGGCCATTGATGTCAGCCTCCACGCTCAGGCGAAGAGCTTGCTCTGTTTCAAACCTTAAAAAGGCAAAACAAAACTATTCAGGTTAGCTGATTAAGCCAGCCCACCATGAAACACATTATTTGCTATAAATGTATCTGGTTTTGTAGGATTTATGATGTAGCAAACACTGCCCAACATTAAACTTTTCTTCGCATATTTTACAAGATATAAAATTTTCCATGGTGCACATAGTGCTTTCAGCAAATACATAAAGGGCTGAACTGCAACGACAGGATCAAACTAGTGTTCATACAGAGATTTTATAGGCATTCCTTTCTTTTTTTCACAGCCACTGCCTTTTGGCTCAACTAGGATTTTTGCCTGCTCAAGAGACCTTTTTTTCCTTTCAGAAATTACTCACTTGGTTTTGAAGTCGTCAGCAGCCAGCTTGGCATTGTCAATCTGCAAGACAATCTTCGAGTTGTCGATAGTGGCATCGAGGATCTACAAACAATGAGAATTCATTGCTGAGGCTGAAACAACTATGTTATCTTCTTTCCTGATCTGAATATAAAAGACTTAAGATTCTAGTTCATCTGTAGCTACACCAAATATTGGTGTAGCTAAGTGTATTTTACTTGGTCTCAGTTGGATAAGTATCAATGATCTATAGCAATTATGTAGCACAGATTTGTCACAGTACTTTTGCCATGATTGTCAGTTATGGATTGGTCCTCTTACTCTTGTCTGGCATATGAAGTGGCTTTTAGCTAGAAGTCCCACAGTGAGACAAAACTACGTGCTGACTTGGAGGGAGAGGACTTTGGTGAGCCAGGGGGTAGGTGATGTTTTAGGACTCCACCAGGGGGATGGAACACCTCTCCTGTGAAGACAGGCTGAGAGAGTTGGGGTTGTTCAGCCTGGAGAAGAGAAGGCTTCGGGGAGACCTTATTGCAGCCTCTCAGTGCTTAAAGGGGGCTTAGAAAAAAGATGGCAGCAAACTTTTCAGCAGGGCCTGTTGCGACAGGACAAGGGGGAACGGCTTTGAACTGAAGGGGGGTAGATTTAGACTAGATACAAGGAAGAAATTTTTTATGCTGAGGGTGGTGAAACACCGGCACAGTTGCCCAGAGAGGTGGTAGATGCCCCATCCCTGGAAACATTCCAGGTCAGGTTGGACAGGGCTCTGAGCAGCCTGATCTAGTTGAAGATGTCCCTGCCCACGGCAGGGGGGTTGGACTAGATGACCTTTAGAGGTCCCTTCCAACCCAAACTATTCTATGATTCTATGACTGAGGCAAGAAGCCTATTTCCTGGAGAGATGCAAAGTCTGCAGACCCCTCTTGGCAGAATTTGTTCTCATTATGCATTTTCTTAACAGTGGGAAGTGATTACAAGCTCTGTATGATTTTAAAATAAATGACATGTTTGTGTTTGTAAACAATATGGGTTCATACTGCATTTGTGTAGTCTTTGTTAAGTCTATGTTAAACAAAACATTTTTGTTTCCTAGAATATCCCGGATAGTGTTTATTGATTCTTCTAATGCATCATGAAAGCCCCTGAAGGAAATTTTGTTTATTTAGAAGTAATCCCTGTTAATTTTTACCTAGAAAGCATGTCTTTTTTGCCTGCCACTTTTAAAACTCAAAAGGTCATCCACAAAAACAGCTGAAACAACATTTTGTCTTCCCCTAACTAAGGGGAGTAAAAGACAGGAGGGAAAAGTACTAAAAGGAGAAAATCTAATTGCCAGTTCTACCTTTACTGGAGCTCAGTTTTTGAAATCAGTGAGAATGTGAATGGGTTGAAGCAAGGAGAAAGTAAACTGTGTGGGAGCGGTCATGAACTCCAAGCTGAACTGTGAAAACTAAACCTCAAGTTTTCTTTCATTTATTTACATAGCTTAATCAGCTACTACCTGTGTTTTCCAGGGTGTGTATCATCTCAAAGTTATCTGTTATCAGGTACCCATGGGCTATTGGGGCAAATCCTGCATTTATATATGGGATTGATTACTTCATGTCTGCTACTTCTTTTTTCCATAAGCCAAATGTTTCAGCACTCTTATTTCAATTCCAAGCTTAAGTAAGTGAAATGTGAAAGAAAAATAAATGTATGGTGATGAAATGTTGAGCTGCTATCTTCATTCACATTTACAAAATTGTACTTAAGCAATTTTTATTTTTACTGTTAAAGCAATGTGTATGTGCCTCTGAAGTTTTTCAAGCTGTATGGCAGGTTGCTGTCATTCTTTGGCTTTTATATTTATCAGTATATATATGGTCATATATATATTAACTGGTCATACGTGTGTATATGACCAGCATGTGTGTGTGTGTATATATATGTGTGTGTGTAATTATCTATATATAGAGAGAATATGTATGGGAGGGGGAGAGAGAGAGAATTAAGTACTAAGGCATCTCAGACTGACTGTTTTGTACATTCTCTTAGCTAACATTTTAAAAAGTAGATAATTCCATACTGATAATTTTCTCTATCCACCCCGCCCAATCATTACATATTCATTTCATCTTCCTCTCCTTTTCATAAACTGCAATGCCTTCTGGGTGTTTTCCTAGTGAAGTTTTTCTCTTTGGGTTTTTATGCTTCCTTCTTAAGTACAAATCTAAGATGATTTGTAATAAATTTTAACACCTACCTTGTCCCGAAGGTCTTCGATAGTCTTGTAATAAGGACTGTAGTCCCGAGCTGGGCCTGGTCCTTGTTTTTGGTACCAGTCTTGGATTTTAGTTTCAAGATCAGAGTTTGCCTCTTCCAGCGCACGCACTTTGTCCAGGTAAGATGCGAGGCGTTCGTTCAGGCCTTGCAGAGTTGCCTTTTCATTTCCTGAGAGGAGGCCATCACCGCTACCCAAACCACCACCATAACCACCACTAAAGCTGCTGCTAAAACTACTTCCATATCCACCACCCAGGCCGCTTCCTAGGCCAGAAGAGACAAATCTAGCAGAAGACACTGACACACCCCTGCCACCAGATCCCCCATGGATGCTTGGAGCCCTAAAGCAACCTCCACCAAAATGGACTGAGGAGCCAGGAGGTCGCCCTGCCACAGAAGAGGTAATTTGCCTGAAGCTGTAACTGGCCATGGTAAGAAATACCAAGGACCTAACTCAAGCTGCAGCTCACACAGTTTGTGATCCTGAGGCAGGAGTGTGTGCTCCTTTCCCCCACCCCACCTCTTTTATGCCTGTGACAATGGGAGTTGTCTCCAGGATGTGTTATCTGAGACCCGTGAAATTTATCAGCCTTAAGCCTTCTGCCAACACGGCAATTCCTCTTATTGGTCAGTTGCTATGAAGTGGGCTGTGTTTCTTTCCCAAATACCTTCATGCACAGGAGCTGATTCCCTCCCCCTGACCATTGCCTCGTGAAGCAAAAGATGGGATTCAGAGGAGGCGTCACCCTGCTGAGGGGAGCATTCATAAATCTAGTTATAGTTTACCTGCATGGAAACAAAAGGACTGGGAGTGCACAGCCCTGCTGCAGCCAACGCTGCGTCCATAGCGAAGTCACACGACAACTTTCGTCATGTAATCTCAGGAAAGAGTTTTAATACAGAGTGATTAAGTTAGTAATTGGTAGACTGATAACAGAGCTTGAAAGGAGGCCAAATGGTGAACAATATGTGTGGACCTTGACAAAACAGGTTCCCACCCCTCTGTTTTCCTTATTTCCCTTGAGAAAAATTCTTCTTTCAGAAGTAACATTTTCACTGTTTCTTTCTTTGCTCTCAGTTCCTTTTGGGCTGACAGTAGAAGAGAGGGTCTGACAGAGAACGTCTTGTCTGAAAGAGTCTGGTTTTCTACAGAAACAAGAATCCTTTTCAAGGAACCGTAGCTGTGTTTGTAGCAGAGATAAGCATTACACTTCCCTGAGTCCCTGGGGAGTGAGCAACAACAGAAACAAGTGCCTGATTATGCATTTAGTCCTTTCATTGCTACTGAAAGAGAGAAGTAAACAGAAGAAACATAATCACTTAGTCTTCTGGTCTCTGAGATTCATGTTTAAGTTTAACACTTAAAATGTTTAAGTCCTCTGTTAGCCAAGATGCATTTTCAAAAGCAATGTTGCTTTTGTTACTGCAAGCTCCTCCATGAGCATGCCTAACATGCAAATGGATATTTACATCTTTTCTTCCATTCTCTTTCTTTCACTTGCCACCCCTCACTCCCTCCAAACCTCTGGGACTCTCCAGGAGAACTGCTTTAAAGAAAGAAAGAGTAAGCTGGCCTACTGCCATTTGCAGCTTTCAGGGAGCAACCAGGCCTCGGCAGAAATTCTGCTACGTACAAGTGCTTCCACTAAACAGAACCTTTGGAGCACAAGATGCATGCGGTGATGTTTCAATGAGAAATCCATTTAATACCAAAATAAAGAACTAAAGATAAGCCAGATGAAATGCGTACTCTGTGTGAGGGCCTGTCTAGTCTTTCTATACCAATAAAAAATGCATCCGGTATTTTAGACCACGCATTAGTGCTGTACTCACTTTGTACAAAGAGAAACGTCAAACTGCAGGGCAAATATAGGGAGGGTAAAAGAACAAATATACAAACTGGAAGCTGGCCAAGGCACCTGTATCAACAGCCCCATTGGTCTGTGTCTAATTATGAGGCTGCATCAGAAAGAAGAACTCTGCAGTGACTCAGGTACAGAATATATCACTTGATATATGCAATATATGTACCATACATTACCCGGCCGTGATGCTATAGCCTAGGGGCATCACAGCGGAGTTCTTTTCTTTCTGTAGAGACTACTGCATTCACACAGCTCTTTAACTTGCACAGCAAAACTGTACAGCCGTTCCTAAGAGATATGGAGGACACTTCTGTCTGCCAAAGACACGCTGGTCATTCCTTCTGTAGATCTGAATGTCCTGTTCAGCCCTGGGTAGGAAAAACCTGCCCAACAGGTAACTGTTCCAAGTCCTGTGGATAGGTGAAATAATAGTATGAGAAAGTTACTGTCTGCCTGCAGACAAAAAGACAGCTACAGAAGAACAGCTATTTTATTGTTAAATATTGAAGTCCATAGGTAGAGCATAAAGAACATAAGTCCATGTGCTTTTCTTCACTGAACAGAAATGCAAGAAGCTTAAAGGAGAACAAATACCAGTGTATTCTGATTTGTGTCCTGCTGCAATGAGAGGGGAACATCCTTCCCTCTAGGTACTCCTTCATCATTCCCTAGACTCGCATATCAGGTCCTCAAAGCAGTGTATTTTGGAGTTTAGCAAAATAAAATGCACATTTATGATGCTGCATAATATTTTATGATCCAATTAATGAAAATTGGGGTCTGGAAGGCCTCTGCATTCCCTCTGAAACCCTTTGAGTAAAAGCAGCAATCATCATACATTATACTGTGAGAATATTGGTAATGTACTGCAAGCAGGTTAGGTTTGCTTCAGCATACGGGGAAAAATTTCCCCAAAGAATGAATTGCAATTCTTCATGGCAGTTTGGAAGTACATCTGAAAGTGTCAGGAGAGGAAAAGCTTGGGAGATACTTTCAAATGGAGTAACTATTTAATCTTATTTATACCACCAAATATATCATAAGCTTCTAGTAGCAAATCAGTCCCTCGTGCAGCATTTTTACTAAAACTGCATTCTAAGTTTCCAGAAAGGTTTTGGTTTTCTTTTAACTTTACATCTCTCTTTTACCTCAGTGGCTGCGTGTGTTTGTTTTTGTTGGGACTCGCTTAAGGTGATAACATGTACTTAAATGCTTGGAAAAGCCTTTAGTATGGCAAAGTATTTGCTCAAGAAAGAAGGTGCTTTTATCATTCTGCATAGGTCTTTTTTTCTCCCACTACAATAAACTTAATTTATTGTAGGGTCAGCTTTTCCCTAAAGGAAGTATAAGGAATGGTCAACAAAAGGAATTTCCTTTATCTGCAACTTATCTGAGTGTAAGGGAGACACATTTATTAAAGTGAAGTCATCCAGTAGACTGGTGGAAACAGTCCACGCCCAAGCTCCTGGCTGAGAGCTGGTTCTGATTCGCCTTTGTCTACTCTGCTTTACTAGTCACTACTGCTTTATAAAATTGTTCATATTGTTTCAGGGTATTTGTATTAATTGTCCTGTAAACCATTTTTTATTGCCCTTGAGTGGCACTGGCATATACTTCACTCTTCTCACATCCTGCTAACTTTGTTTCCAGGGATTGCTAATGCAATTACAATTAAATGAACTCTGTAAACATTTTAACCTACATTATTGGTGCCTGCAATTCCACAGATGCTTCTATGGACGACTGAGGAAAGTCAGGTTATTATTCTGAATTTACCTTTTATATCTTTAAGTGTTTGTCCCTTCTGATAATTCTTCCTTTCTACCTCTGCTTCCATCAGTGAAAATGTGCTTCTCGACTCTTGTGTGTGCATATTTTTGGTCTTCATCTTTTCTCTTGCTCATCAAAACTTTGGCCACCCCACCCTACTGATCATGTCATATGCCCTCCTAAAACCACAACTTTGTATGGTTTTCTCTCCTATTGAGGGTCATAGGCATGAAACATTTGAATCTCTTTAATTCAAACACAAAATTTTCTATTTTTTCTTTAAATTTCCTTGTGGGAAGAACCAATGCTAACAAGAACTGATCTGCAGCTGGTACTGAAATGACTGTGTTGAATGGCTGCCTAAGATACAATTTTTAGCTTTCTTGCTTTTATATCCTATCATTAATCTTTTTTTTTTAATCCTCACAAACCTTGCATTGCCACATATTCACTGAATGTGCCAACAGATTCAAAGACAAGAATATTTATGTGCTGAAAAGGCAGGTCCTAGCACATGCACACACAGATGCTAACAGTTTAAAAAGAGGGTAGATAAGAGCAGAGAGCAACACTGATCACTTTCTCAAAATTATTATTTTTGCAAAGTAGAGGGAATGTGATTTGGTGAAGAGAAATGCATGTGGGTGCCCCGATTTCTGCATTGAAAGACATGAGAAATAAGGTCACGTAAGGGTTCAGTTTTAAAAGAAATTACGAGAGTAAGACGTGGGACAACTCATTTTTATTCAGGGGTCTAGTTCTTCCATGGCGGAAAAGAAACGATGATTCAGTAATTTGAGCTGAACTTTAAAGATAGGGATCCCTGTTCAGCTACAGGCTGCTTTAGTGATATCAGGACATATAATTTAATTTCTCAATGTTTCTAATTTATATAACATTTGAATAAGCTAGTATGAGGAAAATACATAAAAGATCATGAAGAACTCAAACATTTCAGTAACTGGGAGCAATGTAAATGCTTGGCAAATACTTGAAACTGGTTGTGGTGTGTACTTTTGGAAATACCTCATTATTGTATCTGTTTCCCTAGAAACATAAATACCTTTAAAGTCTTGACTTCTCTGTCAATCCAGAACAATAATGATAATGCACATCAGGGAGCAAAGTACCTGAGAGAGGAAAATAAAATAGATTTTCTTATAGTATGATTAAAAGTTGTGTGGGAAGAAAGGATCAGTTGGGACACCAAGCCCTAATGAGTGAAAGACAAGTCACTGGATATATTTTTACACTTCCTTTAGCCTGTTATCTGGTGGGTAAATCTCGGCAAGGTATGATGGCACTGGAAACTATTATTAAGAGTCAAATGTCTAACTGACGGGAGGATGTGTTCCAAAAGTCAGGTTTCTGCAGGCAGCAGCAATAAGCACTGCCAAAACCTAATAGAGTAAACCTGTCCCAGGCTTCAGAGGAACCAAGTACATGTTGAATGCTTGCCGTGTCAGCTGCAGTTCTGCAATGATTCATGCTGAAAGAGGAGGCCTAGAGCTACTCAGAGGGCATTTTCCCATAGGCCACATGGAAAATTCCTACCCCCCCAAAAAAATCACAGACTTGGTAGAAACACAGAGTAGATGAGTTTCATAGCACGGAGAGAGACGAGCTATTTTATTCTGTTCATGTCTGTAAAACATTTGGAGAGCATATTTGTATTTGTACTATTTATGTTTATGTGCTCATATATTTATATTTATATGCATATGTTTATATATTTGTATTTATATACTTATACATTTTTATTTCTCTTGCTAATTTTATAAGAATATATTCTGATCATAGTGACAAGCCACAGCTTCCAATAAGGGTAGAGATTTTACTGTGCAAGCATTAAACACGTTCTTCATCAAATTAGAAAACAAGGAGCTCTCTTTGTACCCTGCTGATGGATCCTGTCAACTGGATTTGGGCTTTCCTGATCCTACAGGTGGTTTCACACTGGTTTTTGCTTGAGATAAATTCTCAGAGTCTCCAGATCTCTGTTAGGCTCAGTGAGAAAATCAAACTCTGTTTGCTCTACGAGAGCAAGTCCTGTAGCCACTAGTTTGAAGAGCTACTGCCAGGGAAGCATTTTTAAAACAGCTTGTTCTCATAGCAACTATCAGCTCACGGGGAAACACGTTCTGCAGCCTTGGTTTTGTCTGCCCAGAATGACTGCATACCTTTAGGGAAGGAAAAGGGTATTTCTAATTACTCTAAGTTTGTTGCATTTTCAAAAAGAAGTAGTTTAAAGGCAAATTTCACAGTATTTGTGTGTACCAGGTAGGTTACCTTCCTGGACAGTCCTGGCTATTAACTGTAACTGAGAACCATGGTTTTCCACCAGCCTCTGACACTTGTATTCAGCTTTAAATCTTCTTTTCATTAAACACTAAGGTCTGCACCAACTGTCTAGATATTTTGGGCAGACCACCACCACCACCAAATCAAGCTGACTGAAATACTTGCTGAGTGCCTTTTCACTCTTTTCTAATGGATTCAGCTTTAATAACTAATAAAACCTGTAAGATTCTGGTGACATGATTTCTAATAGCATTTTCAACACAAAGAAGTTGTCAGCATTAGTTTAAAATGTTTGCGTGTATAATCACTATGAGCTTTTTGGTACTGCCATAATTTTTGACAGTCTGACATCAGGTTGTGGGAAAGAACTGAACTAAGATTAGAAATGTTGTAAGAAAATGTTGATTAATAAGGCTGTAAGTGCCTTTGATCCACAGTCGCACTCCTGCTGCCAGGGCTGTTTAAGCACAGGAGTGCATGCCAGTGGAAAGGTGTTCCCTGCAGCCAGTCTTTGCAACGCATCTCCGAGCGTGGGTTCATAAATAGTGGGTTATTAGGAGTAATTGCAGTGTGCATGAACTTCTCTTTAGGCAGTACTAAATAAGTTATGAAAGTCAGCTCCAGTGCACCTGAAATTGCACGTTCACTGTATCAACCGTGAGAGAGCATTTGCCCTTAATGTCTGTCATTGTGTCAAAATACTTAAAGAAATTCAGAAGTTTGTTGGGATTGCCACTCCAAAATGTTATGTATTACATGAAACTTAATAGAAATATGTTACTTGGAATACAGAAAGAAAGGATTTTCCTGCAGGAATTTTTGTTCTTGCTTAACTTGACCACTATTATTTTTCATGATTATGGTAGGCTGGTAAATGTGAGAAATATCACAATAGTAGCTTCCTTTCATCTGATTTTTTATCAGAGGCACAGTGAATCACATATTTTCCTTTTTCATTACTTGAGACAGTGGTGGGGGCCAAGAGGGAAGTCTACCTTGCAAAAGGCTGTCTGAAGTGAAAGGGCCTGGCCCGGCTGCAGGCAGCAGGCGCTGCCTCAGTGATACCATTTCCTTGTAGCCAAGAGTGCAAGAGACTTTGGAAAGAGCGTGCACAAAGCTGCAAGACTTAGAAGCAATGGGCTGTTGTACCTGTCCGTGCTTGACAGCTGCCTTTGCAAACAAAAACATTTGTTGTGGATCTAGATCCTGCAGGTACATGGCAGTCCTGCAGCATGAAGCCCCTCAGAGAATTCAGTCCACTAATTTCTGGTTCTTGTTTTGGATTCTTCTCTATCCAGCTATTTCCCCCTCTCATCTTCATCTAACCTCCTGAAAATGTTATATTATGCAGGTGGAGATGATTAATTTCCAGAATTAAGAAACTCAAACACACCCAAAGATTATAGTGCACAATACTTTGGTTGCCTTTGGAAATAATAGTACAAAATGTGAGCATCTCCACAGTCCCCCCTACAGGCCTGTTTTTTAAACACAGCACCATTTAATTGAACCTCATTCTTAATAAAATTCTTCTCTTCACTTGGTAATACCAGGCTCCCTGTCTGTCTGTGGCAGCCACTGTTGTTACTAAATGAATTGAAAACAGAGGTGAAACAACTTCAACGCTAATTAAACACATGCAAGAACAATCCAGGAGGTTTTGACTTAATCTGAATTTGCTAATTTCATGTGGAATTACCTCAAAACCTTTAGGCAGAATTATGTGAAACAGATAATTCCTCTCCTTCTCTTCCTTGTCCTTCGTAAAGAATTAATTTCCAACGTTTTTACTCTCTGTCTGTTAATTTGGTTTATTACCCCATCTGGTATCACAACGTTATCCCTGTGGAAAATGTATTTATTTTATTATTATTTAAGCTGTTCTTTCCTTGGCCTAACTGTTTCCCAGGTCTGAGCCTTGAATTTAATTTTGAGACTGTATTGAACAGCTTCTGTCACAAACCCTGTTGTATATTTTCTGAATTTGCCACTAGAGGATGCTGTGCAAACCGACACGCTGTATGGACTGACATGCTGCATTGTCAGCTTCAAAAAAAGCCTATCCCTTGTGCCGAACTGTAGGACATAGTTCTGCTGTGTGGTTAGCCAAAGGAACAGAACTATACTGCACCACAGAAGAGCGGAGTACGGTGTTCCCTTGTATTGACACTGCAAATGTAGACTGCTTTCAGCTCACCCCATCTTGTTTTGATGGGCTTTGATGTTACAATGGGCAAATTATGCTCGGGTAAGTCCTGCCTAATAACTCCATCCAGCAAAGTCAAAGGAAAGGCAGAGGCGGGTGTGCTGGGCTCAGCGGTGGACGCAGCCTCAGTTCATTACTGTTAAAACGCTCTGCAGAGACTGAGGGCAGCACACCCAGCACCGAGGTTTCTCCCCTTGCCCACTTAAGAGAGACCCCAGAAGAGAAACAGGAGACGCAAGAATGTTCCTGACAGACAGCCCAGAAAACAATTGGGTCCTTTCTGGGATCAGAAACATTCTTTCTATTTAAACTGTGGTCAAATAAGGTATTTCATCCCAAAGTCCATTATAGCTGGCTAATGCTGAGGTTTAGACCTTTTTCTTTGAGGTAGTCAGCTCTGGTTGATATGAGAAGTAAAATGGAGCATAAGGCAGAACATGAGTCTCTGTTAGCTTGTACAGGAGCATGAGAGTCCTGTTGTGACTCAAGGGAGAGGTATTTTTGCTTTGACTTTACAAATCTCCTTTGTTTTCTAGGGAAATAGTTTCTCTGACTCATCTCTCTTTTCTGCTGTGCTGAGGATTCGGCTTTGGATTGTAACATGTCGACAGTTTGATACCTTTTAAAATAATACATTGTTATCCAAAAAGGTGATATTTTACCTGTCCTGAATCTGTTTGCAAATCAAAGTGCAAGTGAAAAGCTATTTGACAAAATAAAAAATGTTAGTGATATATGTGCTGTTCAGAGAACAATGAAGGCTTGTGAGACCCACCCTTATTTGTTACAGGGCAGCAGTTGAATCACTCACCTGATATGCGGTAGACCCTGTTCAGCTACTTTCTCAGCCCATTGCAAATCAAAGACTGAAATACAGATTTGTAAGTTTTAAATGAATGAGGTATGACACCAATTTTTCTTCCTCTAACATAAGTGTGTTACATGAAGTGGAGCAGTTTTAGTAAGAAATATTGAACCGTGCTTCCACCCCTCCATCCTCCACCCAGCCATCCAGAACGCTGTACAACCATGGAGCTAGGAATACTGTCTTATGAGATAAGAGTACACACTTCTTTTGTTTTGAACCATCAGATAAAAGACCTGAGCCCAGATCTTCCAACATGTCAGGAGGAATAATCCTATCCATTGAACTTTGTGTTATAAGGAGAACTTCTTTGCATACTCATCACTCATTTCCTGATCTAATACTTTGCTTTTATTGAACAAGATTAGATAGAGCCCTCATCTAGAAGTTGGGAGAGAGGGCTGCCTGAATATGATTGTTGTCTCATTCAGTGACCCAAAGGCAAATGGTTTTGATTTGCCAAAATTTTCATGAAATTTTGGGTTTAATTAATCCTGATTGTTTCAGTTCAGCTGCTGAACTGGCAAATCAACTACTTGCACATCCCTTGCAATGTTTGCTATGAAAAAGGGTTTCACCCATCCTTTTTTCTTCCCTATAGGTGTCACTCTTGAGTTTAATGTGAAGGTATTTGTTCATCTCCAATATTTTATCCAGACATCGTCTGATTAAGTTAGGATACACAATTTTCTTTGGGGCCATCTTACATAATACACCCAACCTTAATTTCTCCGTGAAGTTGTATCTCATTTGTTCCACCTAAATTTAAATACAATATTAATATACCAAATAGATTGTTGGACACACAGTTTTCTTTGCATTGCAGAAAAGTAAAGTTTTATTAGAGGCATTGTTATCAGCAGAAAGTAGATCACCAATTGCACTGCAGATAAGTGTATGTAGATACAGTGATTGTAGATGAAGAACAATATAAAAAGAAAGAAGTAGATAATTTTAGGAGAGTCCTAGGAATTTTTCATCTCGACTTCATGAACAAAATATGTAGAGCAATCTGTGCGTTGGGTAGGTACACACTGCATGTGCTGTGTGTATTAGCGCGTTGTAGGCTGGGCTGCTCAGATGGCAGTAGGTAGATCAGGGAAGACCAACGCGTTGGTGGTATCTTAACACACTCTTGACTGCCCTGTGGAATGAAAGAAGAAACTATTACTCTGATGGGGAAATCAAGAGTCTCTTGCAGCACTGACATTTCAGATGTATCCATTATTTAAATGTCCATCTGTGTTAGCGAGAGCGTGGGAAAGGAGCTTAGCGTGTTTCTGTAACTGAAGCTAAGACACCTTGAAATTAAGAGATTTGATTGTGAATGGTTTAATCTCTGTTGCAATTGCAAATGTGGAAGCCATAACACAGGGGATAATATTAACAGGAAAAGAGATGAAACACAGAATATGAAAGCCATGGGGACAGGATAAATTAGGATCCTCTTTGGAAGATGTTTCTTACCTGTCTTGTCACTAGATTGACCATGAGAGTAGGAGTTAGAAGAATAAGAGTGGGAGGATGTTATCCCTCCTTGGAGAGCTCCTTGAGATGTTCTGTGCAAGGAAAGGAGTTTTAATGAAAGGAATGATAAAAGCATTCATAAAGAGACATACTGTGACATAATGTGCAGTGCATGTAACAGCTCAGGTTTTCCTGGACCTTGCAAATATTTCTTTATATTTTTTTATTTCATTCCCTTCAGCTATATTTTCCTAGAAAGTTGTAGAAGCAGAAATAACAAAAGGCTGTGGAAGTATAATTCTTCTACTCTCACAGTCCAGCTGTGCTTGCTCATCTGTTGACAGAAGGCAGTATATTATTACAGTTTGGTTTTGCATGGTGATTCCTCTCATGGAATTCACCCTGCACAAACAGGCCAAGAGGAACTGCTTAACTAAAAATATGTCAGTAACTATATGCTCTGTGTTTCCCTTTGTGTTTAATATGCTTATTAAGTTTATTATATATACAATTCAATGCACATGCTGTGAAAAAATCTGTTGTATTTAGATTTCAACTACAGACTGGTAAAACATTCTACGCTGTCTTCTGTGAGTCCCAATAGAGAAAAGACTGTGAGTTTATGCCCTTATTTGCAAACAGAATACATACACGATGTCTTGCTGTCCCTCCTGCAGCAGTGCCCGGTACTGAGCAATCTCCTGTTCCAGGCGAGTCTTGATGCCCAGGAGCATCTTGTACTCCTGGTTCTGACTCTCCATCTCACAGCGGATGCTGGCCAGCTCCTCCTCTACAGAGTTAATCTGCCCTTGGATTTGTTGCAGCAGGCAGCCATAGCGAGATTCGGTTTCTGCCAAGGAGTTTTCCAGAGAGTTTTTCTGGAAGTGGAAATGCAGGAGTTTAGGCCCCGAGCTCTACCCCTCCCTGCCCATTCCGAGGAGGGAAGGGCCCTCAGCGATCCTGCCCTACGTACCGTGCTGAGCTGCGCCTGCAGTTCGATCTCCAGGTTCTGCATTTCGCGTCTCAGTTCAGTGAGCTGGTGGCTGCTTGTCTGGATGTCCTGGCTGCTAGAAGTGACCTGGCGGTTGACTTCTTCAATCTGCAGGAGTCAAACCCCAAACACACTTTCTGAGTGAGAAAAGCCCCTCAGGGAGCAGATTTGCTGACTGAGAGCTAAGATAGCCAGGGAGCCTCTCCCTTTCCTCCTGTCCTCATCGAGGACAGCCTAGTCATTGCTCCATAGACCCTGACGTTCCACCCACCTTTGCACATCAGACCTGGCCTGCTCCCCCTCTGCCACTGCAGTCTTTCCCCAGCAGCTCTTCCCTTCCCGTTCCCCAGCTGTGCAAGTGAGGTGCAGGTGAGCAGCCTCCCCCTTTTAGCCAAAGGCATTGCACACCCAGTACCAGGGTGTCTGGGTTTTCCCACAGAAGGAGACTCCACTTTGTACATTGCTCCGTACCTTGACTTCATACCACTGCTCAACCTCTCTGCGGTTCTTCTCGATGATCTGCTCATATTCGTTTCTCAGGTCGTTCAGTGTCTTTGTCAAGTCTTCGCCAGGGGCAGCATTGACCTCCACGCTCACGTCGCCACCAGTTTGAGACTGCAGCTGTCTCATTTCCTGCAGAGAGTCCAAAGAGGAAAACAAAGAGCACGGGTCATTTCTTCTGCTGGGGAGAGTGGGCAAAGCAGTATCAAGGTACAAAGGAATGACAATCACAGGACATAAGGCGGAATTTACTTGATATGTAACTTTGGGAACCCTGAAGAATCAAAGGACTACGTCTTGGCCATGCCATTTATCATTGGATCGTACCTCCTCATGGTTTCTCTTAAGGGCAATCAGCTCATCCTTCAAGGACTCTAGCTCGGATTCCAGTGAAGACCGAGTGCGAGTGAGATCATCCAGGAGATTTCTCAAGCCACTAATATCAGCCTCCACAGTCTGACGGATGACCAGCTCATTCTCATACCTGTACCAAAGAAAAGAGAAGCATTACACATTCGTTTCATTACAATGCGTCGGCTTGGTCATACCACTTGGGACAGGGTATCATCACCTGCGCTCATGAATCTCGTAAAATTCATGACATGAAAGGTGCAAGGTTCACAGAGAGGTACTCACTTCATTCGGAAGTCATCAGCAGTCACCTTGCTGTTATCGATGTCCAGAAGCAGTCTGTTATTGTCCACAGTGGCAGAAATGATCTGCAAAAGGGGAAGTTGGAGAGGAGTCTTTCTGTGTTCTAGACATCCAGGACAAGAGGAAAGAAGACCCGAAGCTTTGGTAGGGTGTTGTTGCGGGTCTTGGAATTGTTTCCTGCAGTAATGCAGGGGCCACAGAAAGTTGTTGAAATGCCATGTCACGGGAAGTGGTGTGTGCAAGACTTTGACTTCCCCAAACATTCTGGTGAAAGAGTATTTTG
>NW_008825267.1:231550-238100 GCF_000699105.1 Pygoscelis adeliae
ATAAAAAAAGCTGATTGTAAGGCAAGGCCTTGGTCCTTCCATCTGGTATATGTAGGGGTGTGCAGAGGCAAAGGGAGTTCAGATCTTGCAGTCCAGGTGCTTTGGCTTTGCACTCCATCCAGCTGAACTGGGTGGGAGCAGAGGGAAAGACTGGAAACCACACATGCCTGGTTTGGAGCCACCTGTACAATGTGGGATTTCAGTTACGTGCGCCAGCGTGTTTGGGCCTGGTGGAGCACTCCTTGACGCCTCGGGCTGTGCCCCAGAGCACATCCCTTTCGCTTGTGGGGTGGTGTGGGGGTCTGCTTACCCAAGAGATGGGAGGCGCAGCTCAGCAGGTTTCTGCCTGCGGTACCACCAGCAAGGCCACCCAGTAGCTCCCTCCCAGCCCTTTAGAGCCAGTGCCAGAGGGAAGGAGGAGGTCCTTACAAGTGAGCATATCATGCGGGGGATGGAGCCACGTTAGTCGGGGCTCTCCTACCTGATTTTGGAGTTGTTCGATGGTCTGGTAGTAGGAGGTGTAGTCCTTTGAAACACTGGGAGCTTGTTTCCTGTACCACTCCCGGATGTGGTGCTCAAGCTGAGCATTTTCTTCCTCCAGCCTTCGCACTTTGTCCAGGTAAGCAGCCAGGCGGTCATTGAGGTTCTGCATGGTGACCTTCTCATTGCCGCTCAGAAGGATGTCCCCCCCAGCACCAAAGCCTCCTGCAAAACCGCCACCAAAGCCTCCTCCCAGGCCGCCACCAAAGCCACCAGCAAGGCTGCCAGCGCTCATGCCCCCTCCGTAGCCAATGCTGCATGCTCCCCCACCATAGCTTCCACCGCCTATCACAGAGGAGGCATATTGCCTGCAGGAGACGGAGGAATTCCTGCCACTACCGCCACCACAGACACCTCCACCGCTCCTGTAAGAGGTACTGGATGTTCTCTTGATGCTGCAGCTCATGGTGGAAGTAATCAGATATCCAGCCCCAAATGCAAAGCCCGCTGCACAGCTTGACACAGACAATCAAACTGCAGCCTTCTGTCCTTGCTGATGGCTATTTATACCTTGTTGGGTGGGTGTCACCTGTAAGGCAGTCCAGCTTCCCATGAAGTTTGCCAGCCTTAGTGCTCATGCCAAAAGTGATGCGCTAAGGGGAATTTCTTTTGGGGCTTGGGACAGCCCTCCCCATAGGTATTGTCTTTGCATGCTGATTCACACAAAGCATGCACTATAATTTCAGGTGGGTGGCTGTGTGTTAGATTTTGTTTCAGATAGAATGTTGCTGGCAACTTAGTGAGTGAGACTCATTTTAATAGTTCCTCTTTGTTCTTTGTAGTCATTTTTTGTCCTGAAAACAGGTGGTGAAAGCACCACCTAGTTACTCTTTTAATTTCAGAGATGGAGAAATATGAACTCAGGCACCCTGTGCGTGAGTATTGTTTCATTTTGCCTGCAGAACTGTCAGTAACTGACACTTTTGGAAACAGAATCTCTAAGAATTTAGTTCCTTCCCTACAAAGAAAGCTCATTGTGGGTACTGTCTTTCAGAATGCTTTGTGGTAAATCTCAATAGAATAAGCTTTAAAGAAGCAATGATATTTCTGTTTTCACCAAACTCTGGTAGTATCACTTCCAGGAAATAATCCTATGTCTTGCACAGATCGATGGACATGCAATGATGTGATTTTAAAGTTGTGGTTTTTTAAAACTTTGTGCAAATTTCCAGTCACTCAAAGATTATTTTAAACTGAAATAGATGTGTAGAATCTGTAAGGCATCACTGACTCTGTATTGGGAGAGGAGAGCAAAAGGATTCAGCTTTTCAACTTAGCAAAATGGAGGCTAAGATGATTATCAGCTTGCTCTTGAGGAAGGAGATACCACAGCTATTTAAAATAAAGGACAATCCTGTTGTCCACATAGGAAGGGGCATAATCTGGTTTTGAGTGTATTTGGGCTGGAAACTAAGGGGAGCTTTTTATCTATGGGAGGCATAAGGGTCTGGAAGGTGCTTCCATTGTGGGAGCTTTGGATGGAAAAGAGAAAGAGTTTTGAGATTGACCTTGATCAATCAGTTGATGGTAGGGGTTTTATCCTCGTACAGTAGAGACTCAGCTGTGATGGCCCTTTAGATCCCCCTTGCCTTCTATCTTTTGTCTCTCTAACACTGCAGAGGTCTCTAACACTGCTGCACAATTGCAGCATTTCTGTAAGAGAACAGGATGTGATGATTCCTTCTTTGGAAATGAAATTTTGCCTTTAAATAACTTTTGGAAAACATAAATTTTAAGTCTGAACAACAAGGGCCCTCTTTATGTGAGAGTTAAACTTTGATGGGAATTCATCTCTATTTGGAAGTTAAAGATTACTAGTTCCTTTTGTTGTTGGTTTCTTCATTTACGATCTTACTTATACACAGCTTGCAGTTGTGGCTGGAGCAACATTTTCTCTCTTAGCCACAATGATTATGAGACCAATAAAAGTCACTAATGCATGTTATGGCTGACTGAAGAATCATGGAAAGCCATTTACCCTCTTTCTTGATACCCCTACACACATTTTCATGGATATGCTGAAGACAATGTAATACTTTGATCTTCATAATTATGATTGTTCTTTTATTGGTAGCTCTCTAATTATCTGCACGTCAGAACCAGTTGCTTTGCATATGCTATTGAAACTGAGTCATCATTATTAAAAAATAAAAATTATTTTCTCACAGGGTGTGATTCCTTAGTCATATTTTCCTCATTAGATTGTTGAAATGCACCTTTATTCTTCCCTATATGTTTATTGCTGATAGGCATTAATGCCAGAGGTGTTGATTTTATATCTCCTTCTCAGCATTGTTGCATCATTACATCTGACCCAACAATTCCAAACATTTCCCAATGCTGTAATTTCATACCATCAACAGATGCCTTTTCCCTGTCTCTCTGTCCCTCTCTTCTTTTTTTTTGAATAGCTGATCTAACTATGCTTACTGCTGTAACTGTATCACAAAGACTTAAACTTTAGACTTTCTATTCTGTAACTCATGGGTAGTTCCATGTCTCCTGTGCAGTTTTGGTCCACCATCCTGTGGACCTCTTTGGCCTGAGATGGCTGTCGTGAGTCAATTTGGACACACCGGTTTATTCCACAAACCAAAAGAGCCAGGTCTTTTAAGGTGCCATTAACATTCATAGCCCTTGTGATGACAGAAGGAGGTCAGACATTTTCTGTTGTAGAGGGTATAGAGGCTGCTCAGCCATTTGAAGAGGCTGTTAGAGCTTTGAAATCGTCTCTTCCCCTGGAAGGCTTTTTGCTCATAATGCACCCCATGAACCTCTGTAAATCAGAGAAGTTTGTCTGAAGTAACGATGTTATGAAGCCTTTCCAAGTGCCGTTTACTCACTGGTGAAATTGGATGCAGAGCCACAAACAGATACTCTGAATTGGCAAAAGAACCAAAAGTAGTCAGTGGTTTTCACAGAAGCTATGATGTCATTACTGGATATATGTCTTTACTCACACAAGAGGGAGAGGACAACCTCAGAAACAATTACAGGTAATTAATTGTTCTACAACAAATGAGTCAACTGTGGTCTTGGTAAGAAGAGTGCTACTCCCATGAGTTTCATCAGGAGCTCCATCTGTGCATTCCTCATCCGTCGCCCATCACCCTTCAGTATCACTTACCTGTGCATTTCTTCAGAGATGAACGATTTCCATAGCCCCAGATTCTGTTCTTATTTTTCTGTTATGTGACTCCCAGGGATGGACCTTTATACCTTGCACATGTGTAGACCTACAGAAAACCCTATTAAATGTGAGCTATTTTAATTCTACAGTCTATCATCTAAATTGTTAGTTCAGTAGCCCTTCCTACCACTGAAAAAGGAAAAGTTTAAAATCAATTTCCAAGAGAAATTAAGCTCTTCCAGTATAGCAATCCTTTCCTGTTCTCTTTCTCTCTACCCGCTACAATATGCTGTAATTATCAATGATGCTAACTAATCGAATTCTGAATTCCTCCCTGACAAAGCCCTTTTTTCCCCTTTCATGTAGATCTTTTCAGAACAGTAAGCAACTGTATTGCTTTTTCTAAGAACCATGGATGAAGTGAAGTGAGTGCCAGGAGCAGACAGTGATATCAAGATACCTGATTGAACGTATTACAAGGTTTCTGGAGCATCTGCCAGCCTTAGATGGAGGCAGCGAGGCATGCTGTGCTTTTGGCATGCCTATGGCATGTTCCATGCATTTTCCCCAGTACAGCCCTTGCCCCATACTTAGACGGAGGTAAGCGCCTCATGAATCAGTGGTGATACGCAAGAGGCGTTGTACTGTCAGCAGCAGGACTCCAAGAGTGATCTGATCCTGCTGCAGTGACTGGCAGTTTTGCAGTGTGTCCACTCCTTTCAGTCTGAAGATTTTGCATAGCTTTGGTTTTGCAGATTTAACTTAAGACTCTTCATAGTGCTGCCTATTTCACGAAGACCTTACACTCTTACAAATTAGTTCAGAAATGGGGAAAGACATACTGCAGCTCTGGTGTTCCCTTGAGTTCTCTGGATGTGGAAGACTGTATTTTTGATCATGACACTTCTCTGTGCTTCTGGAAGATTAGAAGGAAGCAAAATAACGTTTCAGCACTTCTTTATATACACTAACTGTAATTCAAGTTTCCATAGTCCTGCCTCAAAAAAGATGTCTTCTGAAGCTGTTTTGGTTACGTTAAGTACAGCTGAGACGTGAATGAATTCTGGCAGCCTTTGGAGATGAAAGTCATGTTTGCATTTGCTTTACATCACTTTCTATACTGTTAAAACCTGAAATGAGCTTTTTTTCCTTTGGAGAAGGGCTTTTGTTCATACAAATTCTTGATGCTGGACTGAAAAAAGTCAGTTTGGAAACCCAGTTTTTCAATATGAATAGAAAATATCCCTTCTTTGTGGATGCTTACTGCAGACTGCAATTATGGTATTGTGATGGCAGAGCCAAGCCACATGATTACTGAAAGAAGACCTAACCTAAATAATACTCTTGTAAGTTGTTTATGATGAGAAAACCTTTCATTTCATTACCCTAACAGAACAATACGCTCAGTCTTAGAGGAAACAGCAAATACTAGAGACCAGATTTGGTAGGTGGAGAAGGGATCAACAGGCACTTATAATTGAATGAAACCTGGCTGATTTTGTGCATCTGGTGCACACAGTTATAGATTGAAAAGGGGCTTCACTGTCATCTTCAGAAAGCAAGATATGTATAAAATAGCTGTTCTAATTTAGTATTGCCCTCTCATCTCCGATTTTATTGCATATTTTATCTTCTTAAGCAGAAAAATAAAGTATAGAAAATACTTCCAGTGGATGAAATGTGTCTCTCATTCCGCTTAAGGCATAGCATCAGCCCACTGAGTGTACTGACAAAAATTGGGTTCTTGGTATTATTGGTATTTAAATTGAAATTTCTATCATAAAACATAGGAATGTTTTTGGTGCATGACACCGAAGGGAACAGGCACATTGCCTTGTTGGCTGTATTTCCTAACAGCAGTTAGCAATACGTAATTCTCTGCATAGTCAAAGGTGTAGAAATACTTGATGTCAGGAAACCCATACGTACTGGAACAACCTATACTGAGTCACACCTTCCACAGGAACTCTAGCTATGATGAGCTGAGTAAAGCCAAAGATTAATGGACTCAGATGAGTCATAGTAGTGGCATTGAGCACAGTTTAGTACATTAACAGTTAATTAAATAATCTTCAGAGAGTTACTCATCATTGGTATTTTCTTCTCCTTTCACTCACATCATTCAGAGTGTCTTTAGTAAAAAGTAGCAAGGCAAGGGGCCAGAAAGCAATCCGTTAGTGGCCACTGGAAAACAAAATGTTAAATGGTTTGTAATTTCACAGGAAGGAGAAAAATTATGTCAGGAATGGATTTCTGTTTTCAACCTTATACCTCTTGCTTTTGAGCAGAGAGTTCTGACAGTCTTACCTGACTGACAGTTCCCATAGGCAGAGCTTGGAAGATGTCACATTTCATACAGCCTTCATACAGCCATGCTCAGAATTAGTGACATTTCCATTTACTCAGTGATATTATCTCAGCATGGTGTCCATTTTCTTAGGGCAAAATAGATTGTTTTGAGAATATGTTACAAAGTATGATAGGACAACCAGTTTTTGATCGGTTAGCTTGATAAATACCCATTCAAAGTTTGTTAAATTAAATTTCTCAGACACATTGTTTTTATTTGCATTGCAGAAGTAAAGTTTTATTAGAGGCAGTGTTATCAGCAGAATTTAAGCCCTTAAACAAAGAACTAGTTGACAAAGACAAGCTGAGGAAGGCAAGCATTGCAGAATGGAAGAAGGGGTGAGGAGGCAGGTGACCAGACACTCCTTCCAAATTGTTCGCGTTGCATCAGCTGTGCTGCAGAAGTGCTTCGTTCAGTCTCTCATTGTCCGTGTTCAATGCCTCTTAGTTGGAGGATGCCATCACTGCTATTGCTCTAGCACACTCTTGACTGTCCTGTGTAAAGACAGAACATATCATTGCCTTAAGGGG
>NW_008825267.1:238213-238973 GCF_000699105.1 Pygoscelis adeliae
CACCTAACATGCTGTGTTAGGAAGAGAAGCTCAGAGGCTCCAAGCCCAGCAATATCCTAGGCACTTTCTCAGAACTGTATTTTTTTTATTCCAATGAGCAAAACCCCATAACCCATCCTGTAAAGTTTATAATCTGTGTTTTATATTTAGGTACAGAGAAGGGCAAGACTTACTGTATTTTAACCCCTGATTCCTCCATGACAGAGTCAATGAGGTTCTCTCACTCCTGGGCTACTGGACCTGGGAATGTTGCCCAGCCCAAAATACAAAACTTTTTTCTGACAAAAAATATTGTAGTCGTTGGGGTAGATGTAACCCACTAATAAACATGTTCTTACAAGTTGTCTTACCTGTCATGTCGCCACACTGGGAATGAGAGTAGGAAGTAGAAGAATATGAATGGGAGGATTTTCCACCTCCTTGGAAAGCTCCTTGGGAGGCACTGTAAAAGGAGAGTAATTAGTTCACCAAAATACCCCTAAGCACTGCATATTCAGTCAAAAAAGATGTTGATGCAGCTCCATGGACAAGAAGTATCTATTAGTAATTAAGTACACAAGGATTTCTTTTTATTCCCTTGCTATAATATGGAATACATACACGATGTCTTGCTGTCCCTCCTGCAGCAGTGCCCGGTACTGAGCAATCTCCTGTTCCAGGCGAGTCTTGATGCCCAGGAGCATCTTGTACTCCTGGTTCTGACTCTCCATCTCACAGCGGATGCTGGCCAGCCACTCCTCTTCCGAGTTAATCTGCCCCT
>NW_008825267.1:239079-242453 GCF_000699105.1 Pygoscelis adeliae
CAGCGGATGCTGGCCAGCTCCTCCTCTACAGAGTTAATCTGCCCTTGGATTTGTTGCAGCAGGCAGCCATAGCGAGATTCGGTTTCTGCCAAGGAGTTTTCCAGAGAGTTTTTCTGGAAGTGGAAATGCAGGAGTTTAGGCCCCGAGCTCTACCCCTCCCTGCCCATTCCGAGGAGGGAAGGGCCCTCAGCGATCCTGCCCTACGTACCGTGCTGAGCTGCGCCTGCAGTTCGATCTCCAGGTTCTGCATTTCGCGTCTCAGTTCAGTGAGCTGGTGGCTGCTTGTCTGGATGTCCTGGCTGCTAGAAGTGACCTGGCGGTTGACTTCTTCAATCTGCAGGAGTCAAACCCCAAACACACTTTCTGAGTGAGAAAAGCCCCTCAGGGAGCAGATTTGCTGACTGAGAGCTAAGATAGCCAGGGAGCCTCTCCCTTTCCTCCTGTCCTCATCGAGGACAGCCTAGTCATTGCTCCATAGACCCTGACGTTCCACCCACCTTTGCACATCAGACCTGGCCTGCTCCCCCTCTGCCACTGCAGTCTTTCCCCAGCAGCTCTTCCCTTCCCATTCCCCAGCTGTGCAAGTGAGGTGCAGGTGAGCAGCCTCCCCCTTTTAGCCAAAGGCATTGCACGCCCAGTACCAGGGTGTCTGGGTTTTCCCACAGAAGGAGACTCCACTTTGTACATTGCTCCGTACCTTGACTTCATACCACTGCTCAACCTCTCTGCGGTTCTTCTCGATGATCTGCTCATATTCGTTTCTCAGGTCGTTCAGTGTCTTTGTCAAGTCTTCGCCAGGGGCAGCATTGACCTCCACGCTCACGTCGCCACCAGTTTGAGACTGCAGCTGTCTCATTTCCTGCAGAGAGTCCAAAGAGGAAAACAAAGAGCACGGGTCATTTCTTCTGCTGGGGAGAGTGGGCAAAGCAGTATCAAGGTACAAAGGAATGACAATCACAGGACATAAGGCGGAATTTACTTGATATGTAACTTTGGGAACCCTGAAGAATCAAAGGACTACGTCTTGGCCATGCCATTTATCATTGGATCGTACCTCCTCATGGTTTCTCTTAAGAGCAATCAGCTCATCCTTCAAGGACTCTAGCTCGGATTCCAGTGAAGACCGAGTGCGAGTGAGATCATCCAGGAGATTTCTCAAGCCACTAATATCAGCCTCCACAGTCTGACGGATGACCAGCTCATTCTCATACCTGTACCACAGAGAAGAGAGACAGAGAAATGGGGAAATGAGATGATGACAGTCTATAGCACACATCCTTCCAAGGCCAGTATCCCAATAAAACATGAAGACTCAGTAACACCACTTGGGGCAGTGCTGCCTTGTCTTCTTAGGTTATGAGCAGGATTTGAAAGACATATAAGGTTCACAGAGAGGTACTCACTTCATTCGGAAGTCATCAGCAGTCATCTTGCTGTTATCGATGTCCAGAAGCAGTCTGTTATTGTCCACAGTGGCAGAAATGATCTGCAAAAGGGGAAGTTGGAGAGGAGTCTTTCTGTGTTCTAGACATCCAGGACAAGAGGAAAGAAGACCCGAAGCTTTGGTAGGGTGTTGTTACGGGTCTTGGAATTGTTTCCTGCAGTAATGCAGGGGCCACAGAAAGTTGTTGAAATGCCATGTCACGGGAAGTGGTGTGTGCAAGACTTTGACTTCCCCAAACATTCTGGTGAAAGAGTATTTTGGTGGAGGAAAGAATGGAAGAACATTGAGCTGGGAGATCACCGACACCTATGGGTTTGTGCACGCTGGGTGCGTAAGGAAGTGTAGCCTTTGTCCTTTGTCCCTGGTGCTGTAATTCGTCTCATAAAAAAAGCTGATTGTAAGGCAAGGCCTTGGTCCTTCCATCTGGTATATGTAGGGGTGTGCAGAGGCAAAGGGAGTTCAGATCTTGCAGTCCAGGTGCTTTGGCTTTGCACTCCATCCAGCTGAACTGGGTGGGAGCAGAGGGAAAGACTGGAAACCACACATGCCTGGTTTGGAGCCACCTGTACAATGTGGGATTTCAGTTACGTGCGCCAGCGTGTTTGGGCCTGGTGGAGCACTCCTTGACGCCTCGGGCCGTGCCCCAGAGCACATCCCTTTCGCTTGTGGGGTGGTGTGGGGGTCTGCTTACCCAAGAGATGGGAGGCGCAGCTCAGCAGGTTTCTGCCTGCGGTACCACCAGCAAGGCCACCCAGTAGCTCCCTCCCAGCCCTTTAGAGCCAGTGCCAGAGGGAAGGAGGAGGTCCTTACAAGTGAGCATATCATGCGGGGGATGGAGCCACGTTAGTCGGGGCTCTCCTACCTGATTTTGGAGTTGTTCGATGGTCTGGTAGTAGGAGGTGTAGTCCTTTGAAACACTGGGAGCTTGTTTCCTGTACCACTCCCGGATGTGGTGCTCAAGCTGAGCATTTTCTTCCTCCAGCCTTCGCACTTTGTCCAGGTAAGCAGCCAGGCGGTCATTGAGGTTCTGCATGGTGACCTTCTCATTGCCGCTCAGAAGGATGTCCCCCCCAGCACCAAAGCCTCCTGCAAAACCGCCACCAAAGCCTCCTCCCAGGCCGCCACCAAAGCCACCAGCAAGGCTGCCAGCGCTCATGCCCCCTCCGTAGCCAATGCTGCATGCTCCCCCACCATAGCTTCCACCGCCTATCACAGAGGAGGCATATTGCCTGCAGGAGACGGAGGAATTCCTGCCACTACCGCCACCACAGACACCTCCACCGCTCCTGTAAGAGGTACTGGATGTTCTCTTGATGCTGCAGCTCATGGTGGAAGTAATCAGATATCCAGCCCCAAATGCAAAGCCCGCTGCACAGCTTGACACAGACAATCAAACTGCAGCCTTCTGTCCTTGCTGATGGCTATTTATACCTTGTTGGGTGGGTGTCACCTGTGAGGCAGTCCAGCTTCCCATGAAGTTTGCCAGCCTTAGTGCTCATGCCAAAAGTGATGTGTAAGGAAATTTTATCTGAGGTAAGTAAAACGCATTACCATTCTGTTCAAGTATGTCTGTGTTGATTCACACAAAGCATGCACTATAATTTTATGTGGGTGGCTCTTTGTTGGATATTTTGTTGGATAATATAATATCTCATAGCTTGCATTAATCTGGCAATATATCGCTAGTAATAGGAGTTAATGAAGGCTCCGCCTTGGGTGTCTGTCTCCTTCAGTCTTCTGTGTGGCGAAATTCAGTATTTCACCTTTTGTCTTCCTCCTGTGATCACAGACAATGATTCGTAAGGCTAGCAGCCTCCAAGGGACTCTTCATTCATTAATTTATTCAAAAGTTACATTAGCTAATTAGAAATCTACTTTAATTTAGTGAAATAAATTTTTAAAACTGCATTCCCATGTCTGTTATAGCCGA
>NW_008825267.1:243098-244253 GCF_000699105.1 Pygoscelis adeliae
ATAAAAAAAGCTGATTGTAAGGCAAGGCCTTGGTCCTTCCATCTGGTATATGTAGGGGTGTGCAGAGGCAAAGGGAGTTCAGATCTTGCAGTCCAGGTGCTTTGGCTTTGCACTCCATCCAGCTGAACTGGGTGGGAGCAGAGGGAAAGACTGGAAACCACACATGCCTGGTTTGGAGCCACCTGTACAATGTGGGATTTCAGTTACGTGCGCCAGCGTGTTTGGGCCTGGTGGAGCACTCCTTGACGCCTCGGGCTGTGCCCCAGAGCACATCCCTTTCGCTTGTGGGGTGGTGTGGGGGTCTGCTTACCCAAGAGATGGGAGGCGCAGCTCAGCAGGTTTCTGCCTGCGGTACCACCAGCAAGGCCACCCAGTAGCTCCCTCCCAGCCCTTTAGAGCCAGTGCCAGAGGGAAGGAGGAGGTCCTTACAAGTGAGCATATCATGTGGGGGATGGAGCCACGTTAGTCGGGGCTCTCCTACCTGATTTTGGAGTTGTTCGATGGTCTGGTAGTAGGAGGTGTAGTCCTTTGAAACACTGGGAGCTTGTTTCCTGTACCACTCCCGGATGTGGTGCTCAAGCTGAGCATTTTCTTCCTCCAGCCTTCGCACTTTGTCCAGGTAAGCAGCCAGGCGGTCATTGAGGTTCTGCATGGTGACCTTCTCATTGCCGCTCAGAAGGATGTCCCCCCCAGCACCAAAGCCTCCTGCAAAACCGCCACCAAAGCCTCCTCCCAGGCCGCCACCAAAGCCTCCTCCCAGGCCGCCACCAAAGCCACCAGCAAGGCTGCCAGCGCTCATGCCCCCTCCGTAGCCAATGCTGCATGCTCCCCCACCATAGCTTCCACCGCCTATCACAGAGGAGGCATATTGCCTGCAGGAGACGGAGGAATTCCTGCCACTACCGCCACCACAGACACCTCCACCGCTCCTGTAAGAGGTACTGGATGTTCTCTTGATGCTGCAGCTCATGGTGGAAGTAATCAGATATCCAGCCCCAAATGCAAAGCCCGCTGCACAGCTTGACACAGACAATCAAACTGCAGCCTTCTGTCCTTGCTGATGGCTATTTATACCTTGTTGGGTGGGTGTCACCTGTAAGGCAGTCCAGCTTCCCATGAAGTTTGCCAGCCTTAGTGCTCATGCCAAAAGTGATG
>NW_008825267.1:245060-264440 GCF_000699105.1 Pygoscelis adeliae
GAATTCCTGCCACTACCGCCACCACAGACACCTCCACCGCTCCTGTAAGAGGTACTGGATGTTCTCTTGATGCTGCAGCTCATGGTGGAAGTAATCAGATATCCAGCCCCAAATGCAAAGCCCGCTGCACAGCTTGACACAGACAATCAAACTGCAGCCTTCTGTCCTTGCTGATGGCTATTTATACCTTGTTGGGTGGGTGTCACCTGTGAGGCAGTCCAGCTTCCCATGAAGTTTGCCAGCCTTAGTGCTCATGCCAAAAGTGATGTGTAAGGAAATTTTATCTGAGGTAAGTAAAACGCATTACCATTCTGTTCAAGTATGTCTGTGTTGATTCACACAAAGCATGCACTATAATTTTATGTGGGTGGCTCTTTGTTGGATATTTTGTTGGATAATATAATATCTCATAGCTTGCATTAATCTGGCAATATATCGCTAGTAATAGGAGTTAATGAAGGCTCCGCCTTGGGTGTCTGTCTCCTTCAGTCTTCTGTGTGGCGAAATTCAGTATTTCACCTTTTGTCTTCCTCCTGTGATCACAGACAATGATTCGTAAGGCTAGCAGCCTCCAAGGGACTCTTCATTCATTAATTTATTCAAAAGTTACATTAGCTAATTAGAAATCTACTTTAATTTAGTGAAATAAATTTTTAAAACTGCATTCCCATGTCTGTTATAGAAGAGAACTTTACAATGTTTTTTTTAATCTGTTGTCACTGCTTATTTTCAGGAAGGTCCTGCTGGTATTTAACTTTTTCTGAAAGTGCAGGATGGTGATTTCAGTCATTTTCCTTGTTGAAGAAAACTGGGTGACAGCCACAAAAGTAGTATTTTGCAAGGGAAACACATTAAATCTTTTCCTACCAAACAGCCATTAATTTTATTTTAGCTGGTTTAAATGGACTCAGAAGAAATTGAGAGGAGAAATTTCTGATATTTCATATTTTCAGAATTGTATTAAAAATAGCCATTTCTCAGAATATGTCCTTGAATTATATAATGCATTAAAAAAATTTTTGATGAAAAGATACAGTGCCAAAGATTAGATCTGAAAAAATATAATCATTATCTGCACTCGTTACAGTGAATTGTATTTGCCAACGGTGAGAGAATATCTTGCAACATGAAACACAGAGTAAGAAACAATTGTGTATTTTTTTCCACTGCCTATGCAATATGGGATGTTCAGGGACTTGCTTTTTCCATGTTTACTAATCAAGCTTCTACGAAACTGAGAAAAGCCTTGAACAGAAACAAATTCTTGGGTTTCCAGCTGTGCATTAAATATTGGCACTATAACTCCTACAGAAGAGTCATTTGGCTAGTACAAAGGAAGCACAAGGAGCTGGTGGAACCTCCTGTGAATTACCGCCTCAAAATCAGCTTATCTGCAGTGAGGGAGGATAATTCAACCTAGAAGTATTTTAGGAAGAGATTCCATATTACAGAAGAAGAAATAAACTCATTAAAATTAGCAAAAGAAGAGTGAGAGGAGATTGAGTCACCGTACACATGAAGGTACGCATCAGAGGAGGGAGCAGGATTGTTTGAGTTTGAAGACAGTGTGCCTGTATGTGCCCCATGGATGTAAAAAGAGCTGGGGCTGAAGTCCTGAACAGGAGCAACTTTCGACTGTGCTTTGCTCTTGGCATGTAGCTGCTGCCATTCAGCTTCTCAAACACCCTGTGAAACAGCACTCCTACCTGCCTGTCTCCCGGAGCAGCACAGGCACCAAGGAAACTGCTTACGGACAAGATTCCTGCTCCCACCATGCCTCTGAGAACCGACAGACAACTACTTGAAAATAGTACAGCTTCACCCTGGGTGAGGCCATATTCTTGTAGAGTCTTCTGTTTTGGGGTTTTTTAATAGGTTTATGATTTTACGATAGGCCTTTGTATATCCATAGATCTAATTTTCTTCTTTTATCATAAGAATTATTTAGAAAGGCTTGTCAACAAAATATTGTTGAATTGGAAGGGGACAGGTGTAAACTGTTACCACTAGAATGTTATCTGCTATCTGTAGAAGTGCTTAGTCTTTAGAGGCTTAATATGCGATGAGATATAAACTTGAGGTGCTGAATCCCAGAGCTTGAATTCAGCTGCCTAAAGGCACGTCCTTGTAGGTACTGCCAGTGACTTCCAAAGAACCTAGAGGTGTTAGCTCTGACTCCAGAAAGAAAGGGACTTCAATATGTGGGAAATAGTCCTTAAGAGAGAAACAAAATTTTGAACTTAAAGTGAAGCTGAATCATGAAAAAATCTACAAAATTATGACATCAACTTTTTGTCAACTAACTTTAACCTTCATGTCAGTCGTGATTTCACATACTGCTGTGTTTAGAGAGAATGCTGTCATATCCTTGGTCATGATGTGCCTCCTTCTGAGGCTGAAACGCTCTAGGATACTACCTAGTGCACATGCAGAAGTTTTTTCTATACCTTTTCAACCATTCCCTGAATCTTTTCCAGCTCTATCGTGTTATTTTTGAGACAGGGTCACCAAAGTTACAGCACTCAAAATACAGCCCAGGGTATCCATGTGCCCTAGACTGATACAGTGAAATTAGTGATGTTCTTCATTTTGATCTTCTGTATATTGAATGGAGACTCATCTCTGTGGCCACAACCTTCAGGGGGACATATCCCCAAAATGCATAGTCCTCCATGGAAGACCCCAGCTGTATTCCATTCATCCAAACATTCTCACTGTCTATATCCACAGGGTTTTCCTCAGTCTTTGTTCAAGATACAGTGAGATTCCTTATTCCCCTCTCATACTCTCTTTTAATTTCCTTAGCCACACCAGTGACTTTCTCCTGAAAATCCTTCATTCCCTCAAACTGGGTCTCTTACTAGGTCCTGTCTCCATTCTGCCTATTTCAATCCCTTCTGAACTTCACCATATGACGTGTAGCACTTAGTGCCTGTTGGGCAGCAAGGTAATTACGAGACGGGAAAATAAATACTCTTTAAATGTTAATTTAAAGAGTGGAGGTAGTGGAGGACATCTGTGGAGGTAGTTGTAACATATAAGGTGCAAGAGGTAACAACACAGTACCCTCTACAGGGCTCTGGCATAAGCACAGTTGATTACTTTGAAATAATCCACATACCACTTACTATGAACAACACATCTCTTTCTAGATGATGAGTGTACTCCAAGTATCTAAAACAAAGAAATAGAAATCAGCATTACTAGAATCTCATTATTCCTGTTGTATGTCACTGAAAATATTTGTGTTGCACAAAGTCTGTTTAACAAGTCTGCAAAACCTAGTTCATGCAAGCACAACACAAACAAACACAGACTTCAGTTTGGTGTAGGTCAAGTATTTCTATTTCCCTGAATGGTTTCCAAGGGTTGAGAAAGTTTGCATGGCAATGTGACCTGTATTTCTGGAAATTAATTTTGCATCTATTCTCTTGATCCACACCCTTGTGCGTTGACTTGTTTCACCTTTAATCAATGGTGCTAGCTCCTCTTCCACACAAACCACATTTTCTTTGACTCTTTATTCACCACTAGAGGCCACTCCCTGAGCACACAGCCCTGCATCAGCAGTTAAGGCTGCAAGTTCATGTACAAGTGAAATATACCCTTCACTTGTGCAGCCTCAGGGTAATTTTGGCCCCTCGTTTGCCTGGGATACTCTGCTAGCCTTTGGAGCTCGGACCGCTGTGCGCCTTTTTTAAAAACTTAGCTTCACCATAGACATCCTGTCTTGGCCAGGTTATGACAGAGCCTTCTGCAAACAGCTGTGTGAGCTGAACCTGCCTCAGGGGGCAACTCAGAGAGACTGGCATGCTGGGCAGGCACTAGTATTTTATGATCCTTTCCAGGTTTTCCATTGCTGGGTTTACCTGCGAGCCGCACAGCCTATCGTTCACGTGTCTTCTGTGTTGTCTAGGTGGTAGCTGTACAATGGACTAAGACTTTCAAATGAGTCTGAGGAATTGAGATGCTAACTTCTCATTAAAATTAATAAATCTGTGGTTTATGATCTGCCTACTTTGGCAGCCCTCTCTCCTCCAAAATATCGTACAGAAATTCCTGAGATTCCTCAAACATGCACAAGAGAGTGCTTTGAAAGGCCTAGGACAATACATTTCATTTCCTTTGATCTCTGAGTTTGTTAGTCTCCAGAAGGCAAAGTTATTTTTTTCAACTAAGTCTCTGGAAATGGGTTTTATCCATGGGGGCGGGCTGCAATGAAACAAGCTACTGTTTGTTTTCATGAACAAAGTTGTCCCAGCCACTGGAGAAAGCTATACTATAATTTATTTGAAATAATGACTATAAAAAACTGTATAAAAAAGCCGGACAGAAGCAAATGCAACTCCCAAAAGATAGCTAATAACAAGAGAGTGCTTTCTGATTATTTGTTTGCTGAGTTGCTCCGAGCTGTTGCAGCAGCCAAGCAATCAAATTTTTTGCAAACTGTAGTCAGGAATGTTTTTAAGTAACAGTTGGATGTAGCTGAAAGAGTTTATGTTAATTTTCTTCACAGTACAGATCTTCCTATATCCAAAAGTAAACATTCCAGGTACTTTTGCATGTACTTCATTTGTCACAGGTAGAAGGCAAATATTGCTGTTAGTATTAACATTTTATGGAGGAGAACTTTGTAAAGATCCTGTAAATTATATTTCCTTTTAACTTCTTTTACTTGTCTGTTCAAAAACAGATCCCTAGTTTGTGCATTTCCAGTTTACACTGATGCGTGTCAGACAAGTTTTTGTGAATCACAAATTGAAACATGCCGTTCATTTTATGATCGTGGTTCTGTAATCATTCATGTTTCTTTGTGTCGGGCCTGGGTGGGCACTCATTTGATGCCAACTTTATTAGCATTCATATAGTGCTGAGATTCTGCAGTCTGTTCTGGGCTGATACTCAACTGCTATTGAGTCTTAGAGCTCAGCTCCACAAGAGTATATGGCACGTTATTAAAAAACAAAGGCACAGCACAGGATGCTCCAAGAAGATTATGATCTGCCCTGAATGCTCAGAAATTGTGCTTTAACTCTAAATGTCATTATCAACTATTATAATGTATCATCAGCTTTTCTACCTGGAGGCATGTGTTGGCATGGCTTTGTATTTTCTTTTTAAGCGTTTACACCTACAGAATGGAAGAAAACCTACACATAAGATTCTGGTTGCATCAGACAGAAATGAAGTTTTATTAGCGACATTTTCCTGATACAGAACAACCCAAGTAACAAACAGGTTGAATCTGTAAAGCAAGTAGCTCAAGTGCCAATGTTTGAAGCATTCCGGGCAGAAGCAGCGCATAGCATGCATGGCAGGTGGGCAGGTGGCCCATCTGAGCAGCTCTGATGGGCCTTTTTGGATAGATGGCATCAGCAATGTTGAGGAACTGTTAAGAGCATCTGTCTTTCCTCAGGAGTATGGGGAATGTAGAGGATTTGGGCCAATTTCTGTTTGAAAGGTCTTGCACTGTAGGATCCTCAATGTATATTCTTAGTCAAAAGATTTTCTTCCATACCCTGTTTAGAAATAAAGAAAGCATTAATTTCTTCAGTACTGGTACTGAATCTCTGAGGCACCAGTATTTACCAGACAGAAAAGAAGCTTGATTTTGTGATAGGTGACCATAAGCATTCCAAAAGCATAAAGGAAAACTTCAGCATGGTACAAAAGCAGCAGTATTTATGAGGTTCTGCAAAGAATGAGAGAGGTGAAGAAAAACAGCTGGGGTTTTAACTACACGATCAGCTGATGTCACCCACAAAATTGAATAGAAATTGAATTCAACTCCACTTCTGTTTCTTAAGTGGAGTTCATTCTTTGCACACAAAGAGGAAAGAATTTTTAATAAAAGTAAATCTAACACTTTCCAGAAATTTTAGTTTATCCTCGGTACTGTTTACCTCCAGAAAAGTATGTTGATACAGCATATAAATTAGTAAAGATGGGACTGAGAGAACAGTGTGACCATACAACAATTCTCACCTTGGCTTTCACCACCGCTCCTGCAGGCCTGAGACTGGGAAGATGAAGAGTAGGAGTGGGAACTGCTGATGCCTCCTGAGATCTTTCCTCCTCCTCCTCCTCCTCCAACAATACTACTGCATCCACCACCACTTCCCCCTCCTATTCCTCCACTTCCTCCTCCCATTCCTCCTCCCATTCCTCCTCCCATTCCGCTGCCAGAGGAAATGCCACCACCTCCATATCCACCACTCATGCTACCACCTCCTCCTCTTCCTCCTCCAGAAGAATAGCCACCACCTCCTATTCTACAACCTCCGCCTCCTCCCATGCCTCCTGGTGGGATTCTGCAAAGAGAGAGAAAGAAGGAGAAAAAAAGTTAATCAAATGCATTTTTCATCTCAGAAGGAAATCTGTCTACAGATACTGCACGGAAGTCTGCACTTCTCTTGTCTACTTCTCCTTTTTAGAACCTAGCACAGATCAGCAAGACAACCGATGCAGTGCCAAAAATCAACGTCCCTTTCAATTACAGCTTGAATGCAAGAGTTTTTGCTTTTCCCACATTCTGCTCAGATATTTCTTGCAAGATTTAGCATTGCTGCTTTATCAGTGTATGGTGTCACTGCTCTCCAAATTGGAAAGGCAGAAAATGAAGCTTTAGCTGTTCTTTCAGGCGCCACTTACAAGCAGAAGCAGGCTCACTGCATAAGGGAAACCGAAGTAGCTTGAACTTTCAGAGAATTGCACCCTGAGACTTTTATGAAGGTTTAGAAAACTATGGTCATTTTTCTGCTGACAGTCTTTTCCAAGGTGACTTCTGTCTGTTCAGTTCCTGGCCTTTTCTGGAACCAGGGTAAAGGTAAGGTTCTGTATGTGGGTTTCCCTGTCCAGCCCCAAATCGGTAGTTCAGAATTCCTGCATTAATTTTTCCTCACATGATTTATATTCTGAACAGGTTTGCCAAGAAATGTATAGTACCTCAAACCTGGGAGGCGATTGGTCAAGATAGCTGAATTAGCCTCATTTCAGTACAAAATCTGTTTTGCAAATCTAGACTGTTAGTTTCCTGTCTTTGTGACTAAACTAGCAAGCGTGGGTTTCACATAAAGCTGTGTTCTTTTGTCAGTTTACATACACAAGGTCTTGCTGCCCTTCCTCAAGCAGTGCCCGGTACTGAGCAATCTCCTGTTCCAGGCGGGTCTTGATGCCCAGGAGCATCTTGTACTCTTCATTCTGACTCTCCATCTCACAGCGGATGCTGGCCAGCTCCTCCTCCAAGGGGCCGATCATACACTGGATCTGCTGCAGCTGCATGTTGTAGCGACGTTCTGTGTCTTCCAAGTTGGACTGCAAAGAGTCTACCTGCAAATGGAAAACAAAATACAGTGTTTATGGGAATGTGGCAAGTTTAACTCATTTTTGTGGAAAAATTGGAGATCTTCACAAACCAGAAAAAAGCGTATCTTTGAAGATAAGTAATCCAGTACCCCATTCTCTACAGACAGAGTACTTTCTAGGTGTAACCATTCTTTCATTCTAGTGACACATACAGCCTGTGTCACAGGTGAAGCAGAAGCAAATACGTTTACTTACCATGCTGATTTGTGACTGCAGCTCAATTTCCAGGCTTTGATATTCACGTCTCAGCTCAGAGATCTGTTGGTTGCTTGATTGTATCTCTTGGCCACTTGAGTGGACTTGTTGATTAACTTCCTCCATCTGAAAAATTCACATACAAAACTGAGGCATTTTTGACAATAAGAAAACATTGTGGGGTTATCATAAAAGCATGGAGAAAGCAATCCATGAGAGTGAAGAAAGATGTGATGTAGACTGACTGTGTATTTCCCACATGCCACTCTGCTAACTCACTCTGTGTAATTCACCTTGCTACTGGAACACAGAGATTCTACATGCTTTACACATAACCTTAATACTCCAGAACTGACCTGTTACAGTAAACTGCTTAAAGTCATTTAAAGTCCCTTGAATAATACATGATAAATTGTCTTTCCTCTGCTGGATGTAAATAGGTCCAGTTCTTTGTGAAAGATTTAGTAACTGAAAAAACCCTGTGCTTTACCTTGGTTTCATACCAGCTTTCCACCTCTCTCCGGTTGTTCTCAATAAGCCGTTCATATTCACAACGCATTTCATTTAATTTTTCCATCAAATTAATGCCAGGAGTAGCATTGACCTCCACGTTGACATCACCGCCAGACTGTGTTTGCAGTCCTTTCATTTCCTGAAAAAAAACCATAGAAAAACCCACCAGGTTCTCAAGGGGTGAAGGTAAGGAGAAATGTCGTAGTTTCAAATAAAGGAAAAGAAAGGGACACAAATCCTCACACAGCCGTATCGCTCCTGCAAAGGGGGCCTCATCTGCCCTTGTCATGAAATGGAACAATTCGGCCATTCCTAAGCCAAACTTTACAGTGCACAATAGCCAGGCACCACATACAAATTGACCCTGACATTTTCTCCTCAGGGTCATAAGGAATTCTACGCAGCGTGCTCTTTGTGAAAATCCTTTTATGCGTTTTTCTTCCCAATGGGAAAAATCACTGCAGCTAGCATAAATACTTTCTTTTGACTCATCCATATATTCTAACCAATTTTCTTTCCATGAGTTCATCAACAAAATTGTACTTTGTACTGACAGCCATTCATTTCCCTGATCTCATTTTGCCACATGCTGACCTAGGTGTCTTTTTACATCATCTGCAGGCAGTTATGGATGCTGCATACTCCTCAAAATCAAAGCCAGATTGTGTCAAGTTGTATGATCAAAGCCAGTGGCCAAAATCTGGTTACTGCTAATGGAAGAAATCCACAGGAAATTCTCTGAGTGTTGAGTTTTCATTAGTTACTATTTTAAAGTGTGGAGAAACTTACCTCTTCATGGTTCTTCTTGAGACAGATCAGTTCCTCTTTTAGGGATTCAAACTGTGTCTCCAAGTCAGATCTGGCTAGAGTCAGTTGATCCAAAAGCGGACGTAATCCATTAATATCACTTGCCACACTCTGGTGGAGAGTATATTCAGTTTCATACCTAAATGACAGACAAGAAAGATAGTAAAAGTGCTGCTAGACCTCTTTGTTTGTTATCTTGATTATGAACAGTTCCCATCGGTACGTCTTTGGTCTTTAATCCCATTGCTCAATTCTTAAAAGAAAAGACCTAATTCTCTTTCCATCTCCAATAGCTTTGTTCGATTTCAGTAGAGTTTCTCTCTATGAGATTTATATGATGAGGATTATGCTTATAAATCTACATGCAAGGATGGAGGAACTTAAAATGTAGTCCTTTAAATGGCACTCTTCAATAACTTATCTGGAGAAAAATAGTAATGAAAGACTAACAAAATCATTCTCAGAATGCTTTTCCCAACAATTGTATATTCTGTCATTGGAGCCAAAGGCTGTAGCATCTACAAAGATTAATTGGCAATATGAACTCATGGGGGGTAAAGGGAGGCAAGATGGAATGAGACAGGAAGGGAAAGACTCACTTCAGTCTGAAGTCATCCACAGTCATTCTGGTGTTGTCAATGTCAAGAAGGATCTTGTTAAGGTCCACATTTGCACAAACAATCTGAAAGGGAGAGGGCAGATGTTATTTGGTCAGTTGTCTTTTCAGTCCGACACACAGATAGAGGGAAGAAATACCTGTGCAGAAACACATTTCAGAATATCTTTATGGTAATGTCAAGCCTGACTAGTGCTGCAGGAGCTATATATAGAGAGAAGAGTTTATTGCTTCCAGTTAAAAGAAAGTGCCTTTGCTGTCAATTTTGGTTTACAAATATCCATTAAAGATGTAATGCCTTGTTGGAAAGAATAACTAAATAAGCTCCTTTTATTCCAAAAACAGTGGGAAAGCATAATTACCATTGCATTTAGCAACAACCATATTCATGTAGGAGATACAAGACTATTAAATGGCTGAGGGCTAAAATTAGACTAAATGCACATATTGGCTCATCCTGTATATTCACAAAAAGATGCAATTAATACGGCCACTAGTAGCACAACATAAGCAAGCAATGATTATATCTCCTGTTCAAGAGAGTGAGGAAAAAACAAGCAAGAGCACAGCGTTGAAGGGAGCACTGGACAGGCCCCACAATGGGTGCCCTAGTAATGATCTGCCATTGCACCAAACAATGCTACCTGCGCCAAATACAAGTGTGCCAGAATATGCATATCACCCACAGCAGAGAAAAACTGGTAGTCAGGCTTCGTCACCACACCAGTCTGCTTCCTGGCTAAAGCAAGGGAATATATCGCCCCAAATAGGGATATTGTGCTGCAGGAGGCAAGTGCCGTTCTAATGCGAATCTGTTCAAAGTTAGTCAAATTACATCATACCTGGTTTTGCAGTTCTTCAATTGTTCTGTAATATTGGCTGTAGTCCCTGCTACAAGTGGGACCTTGATTTTTATACCACTCCCTGATCAGTTGTTCAAGCTGAGTATTTTCGTCCTCCAAGCGTCGCACTTTATCCAAGTAAGAAGCCAGGCGATCGTTAAGGTTCTGCATGGTCAGCTTTTCATTTGTGGAGAGCAAGCCGGCATCTTCACCAAACCCCATTCCACCAAAACTACCTCCACTATAGCCGCCACCACCAAAGCTGCCTCCACCAAAGCCACCACTACCCCCGAAGCCACTAAATCCACCTCCACTATAGCCACCACCACCAAAACTACCTCCACCGAGGCCAGATCCATAACCACATCCCATTCCTCCAAAACCACCCCCACCTGATCCAAATCCTCCTCCCATACTTCCAGAGACCATTCCTCCTCCATAACTACCACCACTCATTCTCCCACCATAGCTACTGCGGCTAATCCTTCCACAACTGCCACTGCTAAAGCCCCCTCCATAGTTGTTCCTGGAAACTCCTCCACCAAAGCTTCTCCCAGAAAAGCCTCCACTTCCTCCAGAAGAGGTGTATCTTCTAGTGGACACTGAGGAGTATCCACCAGACTTACGTACTCCACAGCTGCTGCCCCCTCCACCACCTCCACCACTGCATGCTCCACCACCACCTCCACTGCTAATTCTAGTGGTACTAGTTGAAGACTTAGTGCCACAGCTCATAGTGACAGCAGGTAAGAGTCTAACCGCAATCCCAAATTTAGGTGCACAGCCTGATAAGATTCAGGACTGCAGATTTTCATCCCCAGCGCTCTCTATTTATACTTTCGACAGCGGGTGTCACCATCAGGGTGTTTCCTTCTCTCAGGGCATTTACCAACCTTGTTGTTTGTGCCAAGAATAATTTGCCGAACAGTATTTTTGTGCTGGTATCTCAGGCAATCTAGCCCATTGCTGGGTTTATGGTGTTTGTTTAAGACCGAACATTTCATTTCTTTTGGGTGGCATTCTTTTCATTTAGCTTTTTCTGGAACAGGTAGTGTTTTGCCTCATGCAGCCTGGATCTGCTTTACGACAGAAAAGCCACTTAATACAGGATCCTGTTGGAGCTAATGTTGAGATAATGTGTACCTGATGGAACTGTACAGAGAGAATTTTTGTTCTCAGTTCTTCCCTAAAAGAAAGAAGATGAGGCCCAAATCTCTCATGTTAGATCACGCGTTTATTTGTTCAATTATTAATCTACTTTCTTTGCTAAGATTTTTGTAGCTGCTATTGTCAAAGACTATCGTTCTCTTTTGCTCTTTCATCTTTTGTGCATTTAAGATCTTCTACACTTCTTATATTCTTTTTCTCACTATACATGATAGTGCAAGAGTTTTATTAATAGGACTGTATGACTTGTCTATTTAGATTGTCCAACTTGTGTATCCCTGCCATCACTTAGAGAACATATTTATTTATATGAGAAGTCTCTTTCAAGCAATGCAGTGGGATTCTTATTTAAAAATCAAAATCCTTCCTTTGTGAAGAAAGTGATAGGACAGTACACTAGATAGCTAAGTCCTAGAAATCAAAGAGAAAAAAATATTGATTTTTTTTCACCAAAGAGCTGTTGATCTGAAATAGTAGGAAGATTAAGGATACTTTAATTGTATTATAAACTCAACTGTAGCACAATTAGAAGCTGTATTAATGCAGACAATGACCTATAAACTACTGTGTGGGAAGACCTTTTATGGTTTAATATAAAACTGCTTATTCTCTCTATTGTTATTGTGTCATATATTGCAGATGATAGAGCAATTATATGTACTGCTCTTAATGCAGAGATCCTTGAGACTCTAAAATAGTATCCTGAGAGAAAAGTTGAAAGGCTTTTTACACAAATCAGTTGAAATCAGACTGTTGAAACCGCAAAAGAAATTACGCCATACTTCATTCTTGCACTGATCCCCAGAAGTTTACCCAAGATGGACTTGTAAATGTCCATCTTGTAAATGGTTTTCATCGTCAGTTGTTAGATTTGATGCTAAAGCAGAGTATCTGAAGACAGAATTGCATGTTTCTGAAAAATCTAAGAAGAGTCTGAGTTCGGGCAACCTATGCCGACTGACTGACTGATTCCAGATGACTAACACAAAAAAAAAAATACACTTGTGTTATAATGTTTCATCCTTGTCCTGGGTGAAAGCTAAATATTCTGGTTCAAATGCAGAATCTCATTTCCTCAGCATCCACTTAGCTCTATTCTTACACTGCAAGCTTTTATGAGAAACTTACATCTTTTTTTTTAATACAGTAGAGATGTCATTCATGCAAACAAGCCAGTCCCTACCGCTTAATTGCAAACAACAGCAAAACCATCAGCATTTGCGGCCTTGCTGTAGATGGACCCCAAACTGTTACAGTTTGCTTGGAAGAACGTGTACATTTTTCCAGTGACAGTTTTGTTCTACGTTACTGAAGTGTCTTCATTGCCTTTCTTCCTCTCTGTTTGGTTACTGATCCTCTAATGACTGTAAGGTATTTATGAAATTTAGCAATCTCCCCCTAAACCTCAGGTGCAGGGGACAAAGAAGGGCACATCTGAGGAACTATCATTTGTTGTCTGCTGTCCTTTCCTCAGCATCTTCAGAAAGACCTCTTGTAGATGGCAATGCAGTGCAGTCCTTGCTTTCCAAAGGTCACCTTGATTTGGAAGTTGATTGTATGTTGCTGCTGCTTTTTACACTCTGCTATCAGTCTCCATGCGCATCATTCTCTTACAAACTGTGTTTCTGCCTTTTAACTTCTGGTCTTTTTTATGTTAAATGAAGGATTATTTAACATTTTCTGACTGAATCCATTGTCCTGTCCTTTGCACTGTGCTTTTTTGCCAGCATTGCTTTACTGCTGCTTATGCAATCTCTTTCAAAAGCTCTCTGATTTTATCTTGCTATTTGATATACTCAATGGCTCAGATGATGAAAGATTTCAAGTAGCTTGATGATGTGATAATTTCTCCTTGATTCACAGCTGGAGGATGGTAGTGTCACCTCAGCAGCATAAACAGAGTTTCTGGGCTTGTGCATGTTCTGTTATTGGTGCTGAAAGGTGTAGTTTACTATATGCAAAATGTTTTTTCTTTTTAATGGTGTTTTGCCTTTGTGTCTGGGTAATGTCATTTTGGTCAATGGGGGCCCTTTTTCACAAATTCCACTATGGTAAGTAAAATTGATTATCATTCAAATTTCCATCAGTGATTCCAGTGATATTCCTTATAGATGCTTTTCATAGACAAGCTAGAACAATCTATGGGTTTGTTAGTGATAATGAGCAAAAAATTCTCTGGAATTATTAAAACAAGAGTAAAAACATTTGCCAAAAGAGTCTCTTAATCTGTTTATGTACTTTCTGAGAACCTACATTGTTTCCTATTTTATTTATAGGTTCTTTTTCTATACGTACTTGTTCACAGCAGGGACTTGTTCATACTGGAAGGTTCTTCTGATAAGGGCATCTCTTATTGTATGCTTGGAAACTACTTTAAAAAATAAAAGCAATGAAAGAAAAGAAAGAGTCAAGCCATTGAGGGTGGAGAACTTTAGATAGCCTCAAAATTTCATTTTAGTTCTATATTATTACCACTACTTATATATAAAGGAGGAACACAAAAGATTTTGCCTTTGGATCTTTGGGAGCTTTTAAGTCATATGCTCATAGGATGTTCCTTTTTTGTCTTTACTGTTTCTATTATTTAATTTTTCTTAGTAGTTCAATCTTAGTGCTTTTTATAGAAATCCTGCTGGCTAGTAGGATATGCTGTATTCTTAACAGCTGAAAAAATTCCCTTGTGATATTTTGTTTCTTTCACAGTCACTCTGTTCTCAAAAAGGTAGTATGTCTCTCCGGACTATAATACTAAGGTACCTGAAAAAGACAGGTGAACTAAGAGTAACTTCATCCTCTTGTAAAATTGCGTACATTGAATTCCCTCCTGGCATATTTTAATTTATTGATTATTAAATATTTAACTGTGCAAATATTTACAAACCAGAGAAGATCCATTCTGTGGACAGGATGAATTTTTCCTTTCTGAGCTCATTTAAAGAGCCTTCAAGAATTTTTGTTCTCTGATGCAAATTTTATAATTTACGGAATTACCTAAAAGGAACTGGCAATTTTAGGACCTTTTCTTATCTCTTTCCTAATGTTTTTGTGTTGATACAGCATCCAGTATGCTCTATAACATTGCTGTTTCCAAATCAGGCCAGAATAAGGACATTTATTACCACAGCTACCAGCATTACTCAGTCTGCAGAGTATCTGAATGTTTTGACACTGTGTACTGCTTCTTGTTAAGCTCAGCACATGCCACATTTCAAGTACAGCCGACATTCTTTCACTCTCTTTCTGTTATTGTTTTTCTTTTAATCAGGCCTCCATGATATTTATCAAAGAAGTGACTGCCTAGCATCAGAGTGAAGACAAACTCCGTGAGCAGCCCACGCTGCTATATATTTTAGCAAAACTGGGAGACTTTTACAACAGGCTGGAGCTGCTGCATTCAAAACAGACCTGGATAAAATGTATTCTCACTTTTGTGTCTGCACCGAAAAATTACAACATTTCCCCTTAATTCATTGTCATTCTGATGCCATGCCTCAGGCAAGTGCTGCAGTTTATTCTCTTGATCTGTTTAATAATCTCTTCCCGTCACTCTTACCAGAAATTTTTGTAAGAAGAGAGGATCTGTTTTCACCTAGGAGTCTGCGCTCGCTCTTCATTCCTATTTCATCTCATAACATACTAGTGAAATCACAATAATTTCCAAAGAAATTTAGATTAGACCCAGCAAAGGAAACAAGGACTACTAAGGCAGCAGTGAGCTTGCCTGTGAAGTTTAAAACCTCTAGCACTCTCAAAGCCAACACTTTGTGCAGGATAACGTGGATCTTCCATGCAAGTAGATGCACAGGAAGAATGCCTGTTGCTCAGGTCCTGAAAATGTACATGCCATTTTTGTCATTGGGATGTGGCAGCCATGGTCAAGGCTTTTGTGACCTCCAGCTGACAGGCAGTTTACAGGCTGCTAATTACTGCCTATCAGCTGCCAGTTATCATTTCTATCACTTTCTGAGCCAGAATCAGAGAGTTGTTTTTCTGTGATTACCCCAGTCTCCTGCAGGGTCAAGTCAATTTGATCGGAATTATTTTTTTTGTTGGTACCAAAATGGAACAGTGTTTTTTATATTGCCTGTGACAGCTGGAGGGCATGATAAAAGCATCTGCCAACAAGGTCTCCTGCCTCTCTCTAGAGTTTAGGTGCCTCAGTCCATTTGGGGTAAGCAGCCTCAGCTCCCCTCCAGGCTGTGGGCATCTACAGCACATCTGCGGAGGATTTACACACTTCAGGGGTAACCTGCGTGGTCTCTGCTTGCCAGTGGGAAGTGGGAAGGAGCTGGTACTTGTTCCCCTTAGCCTCAGCCTGGTCTGAGCAAGTGCAGAAGCAGCCTGTAGAACTTGTTAGTCAAAAAGTAAGATTTAGTGGCTGTAATAATTCAAGGTGGTTAAATACCCACTGAGCCAGGATTTGGGAATCAGAGCTTTGGATTTCAGCTAGTCTAAGTGTAGCTAAATCCTGTTTATGCCTACTGCCTTTGGGGATCTGGCCCCTGCTTGATTGTCCATATAAAGAATTATTATCACAAAAAAAACCCCAACACTTCAAGCAAATGACTGCCTAAGCAACCTGTGTTACCCCCTCATAAAAGTGAAGAAAAACCACTAGGACATTCATGTTGAGATGGGTGGGCTCTAGGAAGATTTGCTAGTTTCTTCCTTCCCCCCCACCAGTGCAGTGAAATGGCATACTTTGCTGTACTAATTCTGTAGCCCATGAATATAGCCTGTGTAGCATTTGCCAATTAATAGGGCTAACAATTAATGCTAAACAAAAGACAGATCAGCAGAATATATGCATAGGCAATTTTTAAATTACATCTATGTCTTCAAATGGACAAATGAATTGCTCTGGGAGTACTGAAGCCAATCATACAGGACTGTGTGTGCACATTTATTTTTGCCTAAGGTTGTTCTGAAGGTCTTGTTCTAACACGTACCACAATTTTCTTCTCAGAGCATTAATAGGAACACCAGATAAGTATCCTAATTGCAACATTTTGTGCTCATAAAATTAAAGCTTATTATGCTGATTAATGCCTAACAAAATGCATGCAAATAAAAAGTGCAAGGTTCTCCTCACTGCTGTTAATATCGCTGGAGTCCCACTTTAGGCATGCCTTAAGCTTTGACACCTGACACTACAATATTTGTATTTCTTACTCCTGCTTTGCAATAGTTTTGGTTTCCTAGCTCTGTTCTTCCACATAAGTTTTTTTGCCTCATTGTTATTATCACGAGCCTGTTCTCTCAGAAAGCAAATGCTAGTGATAACCTAGATGCAGATTTTGTATATACAAAATGGAAAAAGGAAAGAATACTTAAAACTGGCACTTTCTTCCAGGGTATGGTAAGAAACCATCTAAATTCAGTCTTCTTTTTGTCTGTAATGAGCACTAATGCCACGATTAAGTAGGGGTTTTTTTAAGTTTATTGGTGGTTAGTATTTATTTTGTCATATACTGTAACGTGTAGCAAATAAACTTTATTATGAAGCTTATTTGCATTATAGATGCAGACTTATTACATGCAAGGAACATTACAAGAACACCTTGTTAAGAAAGGTACAGATTTTAGGTAAGGAAGAAGACAGTACGATCAATGCTGAGTAGTAAAAGTAGTAACAGTAATATTGTATTATTTATCCTAATTGCTCAGAAATTTTTCCTTATTTCTGTGCATGATTATAGCATATGAAAGCAAGCATTTAAATCATCAGCAGAATTGCATAGCCTGTTACAACACATTGCATTTTAATGTTTGCATGTTTGTACTGCAGTACCAGTTTCTCGGACACAGTACTGAACTGCCTCATTGCCGTGTGGATTCTCCTTCCCACACTTCAAACTCTTCTTCAAGTTTCATTCTGCTTCGCTCTCACAAGGACTTGTTTCAGTGGAATTTCTTCTGCAAGTTTAGGTGCATAGATGCTAGATAATTAGACAACTGGCAGTAAAAATACTAAAAGTAAGTTATGTTTTTGGAAAGAAGTACAGGATCAAGGAGCGAGAGGTATCGGTAGTCCCCAGAGCTGCTACGATGGTGCAGAGCAGCAAACTCCAGCACAGACAGACTACTCCTCCAAGTAAATTGTATCTAACCTCCTCATACCCTCCCCGTGTTGCTGTAAGGCCAGAGGTCAGGTGATGGCCTGTAAATCACCCTATAAAAGCCAGGAAGCATGCACTCAGCAGAAGCATTTTTGAGATTAACTTGGCAGGCTCTTAGAGGAGGTGCGAGAAGCAGAGGGGCTCTATTGGGAGTATTCTTTAATTTGGGCTGTTAGTTTGCTATCCTGAATAGACAGGTCTAAGAAAGAATTGTCACAGCCTGCAAGAGATGTAAAACTAGCAGAGCAAACAGGGAGGGGAGGTTTAGGGGATAGCTAGCAATATAAAGTACGATTTGATGCTGCAAGGATTTTAAAAATTAAGTAGGCGATCTTGCAGGAGGAGGGAGATGGGGGTATCCTTGCAAACGTAATCAACACTGCCTCTTAGCATGTCAGGTCAGGGATATCAGTGCATGCTTATACATAAAGCAGTCCTTCATGAAGATTAGCCAGTTCCTCAGGCTCCCACAGAGACACTGGTCAGAAAAAAAAATTTCTTACTAGATTTTTTTTTCTTTTCGAATATAATCACATTGGCTGAGCGCCTGGCATAAGGCAATGCAGTGAATCACTGGCACAGATCTGCCTAGAACTCGGGCGTTCAGGATTCCCGTTCCCACGGTCTCCCACTCAATCTGTGTTTCTCAACCTTCTCCAGTGGGTGATGCCCTCCTCAGAGTGAACAAACAGAACTCATGACTGTAAAACTGAGAGAGAAAAACCTACAGCAGTGATACTCCTATCTGGTTCCCTTTGTTTGCGTTTAAGGAGGTGAGTTGAGAAATGCGAGGGATAAAGATGTATTAGTGAAGAGGTGTCATGTGAGAAGCCCTCTGAAATATTTTCAAGTGAAATTCCCCATGTAGTTCATTTCCGCAATTCAGCCCATAGAAGTTCTGCTTACGCAGACCCCACGTTTAATTAACCTCAACAGAAATGAAAGCACTGTAAGGGATACAGCATGGGGGAGCGGGCAGAGACAACCCTCTGGCCAATTAGCACCCATCCAGGGCATAAAGGAGAGGAACATGGCTATAATGAAAACAAAGAAAAAAGTTCAATCTCTATCTTTTAGGGCATCTGCACCCTTATCGCTGTGAGCAGTCCCTCTACTGTGTGATCTGTAGGCAACCCTTAAAATTGGCTTGGGAATCTTTTCTCTTGGGTATCTTTTTTTTTTTCCTCTCAACCTACCACTGGGTTTTGTAAAATCACATCCTAAATATGAATAATTTGCCAGTCGTCTTTGTAAAATGTATATCTGTCTGTACTTAGACATGAGAAATGCCCTGAAGTGGAAATACATAGAAGAGGCCAGGTATTGTACAGCTACCAGACAGCAAGGCATGGTTATGATCAGTAAAACTAGCCTGTGAATTCCTTCTTCTGTAAGACCATCTGCATGCAATTTGGTTCATACTCCAGCTTTAGGAAGTTATTTTACAGTACGGGTAACTACTGTCACAAAGTAGGGATATCCTATTACTGAAGTAGGGATATCCTATTACTGAACTTTTATCCACTTGTTATCCAATGTGCACCCAAGCAGGTAGCACTCAAAATGTGTTTATTTTGGATAACCAATTGTATGTGATTTGAGTTCTGCACTCAGGGGTGTTTTGGCACTGGGAGCTGAACATTTCCATCTTTAAATTCCATGATAAAAAAGTTTCATAATGCATTTTAGTGACTCCTTCGGAAGATTTTTTTTAAGAGGCTTTATAGGTAATAGTCAGTTCCTTAAACCCACCCTC
>NW_008825267.1:264458-277851 GCF_000699105.1 Pygoscelis adeliae
AGAAAGGAGTAAGTTTTTTGACTGTTAGTTTTCCCATTGCAGGCACCACCAGAGCATTGTACCTGGTAGTGTATTCTTCAAAGTTTTGCCCAGTTAGTCTTAAATGGTGAATATGTCACTGGAAACTTTTGGGTCTTATGCATAATCTGACATGTTATTGTGTGGATTCCACAGGTAGGGCTTAATATTTGTAGCTGATTTAAACAAAAATGTCCGCTAAAGGAAATTTCTCCCAGACATGGCTTTCTGATTGCATCAAAGAGAAGCAAAGATTTATTAGCATTTATTTTTTGGTTGGTTTTTTTTTTTTTTCCCCCACAAGAATACCAATCACGGTAGAGATTAACTCAGGTAACAGTGATTAGGCTCAGAAATTCAGATGGAAGAAGCGGGTAGGCCATCCAGAGAGTTCTGATGAGCCCCTGGAGTGAACAGTGTTGAGTAACTTGAACAAGTCTTTCCTCTTGCTCTTCGCAGAGGCATGATTGGACATGCTAGGCCTAGTCTTGCTTGGTCCAAAGGCCCGCTGGTAAGGTCCTGCAGTGGAAGATGCTGGTTTTGCCAATCAGTCCTCAGACTTTCTAAAACTCCCTGTTGAAAGATGAAGGGAAGCAAGAATTTCTTTGAAGAAGTGTTATCTTATTCAGCATTTTTAATCTTTTTGTTACTTCATAATCATAAACTGTGCAGTTCTCAGTGGACTAGATTTTTTTCCCAGCATTCTGGAAAGGTTAGAACAGTGTCAGACTTAACATTTGTACAAGCATGTGTGTTTGCAGCTTTATCATATTAAATACATGGACTTGCTTCTAGTCTCAACTGCATAAGTGTAAATCACTCTTTAAATTTAGAGTGACTGTAGCAGTATAAATCGAATACAGATGAACTTAGAATCTGTATTTATGTGGGTATTTACAACAAATTTTTAAAAGTAGGATGGCACATAATATATTTTAATCTTGCCTACCAAGCATTGGCACATGTAGGACTGTTGCAAGTCAGATAGGATGTTTGATCAAAGGAGTAAATTTTTACGGAGGAGTTTACAAAGCCTATTAAGTTTTAAAAACTAGATCTCATCTGCACCAAATCTTACAAAAAAATCTTACTCATTACACAAAAGCCTTCTGAATTCACTGCCTTTGTTTTCAGCATCAAGAGAGTCTGTGTAGTATTCTTACTTTCTATATTGATGGCTTCAGGCCTTTTGGTCTAGCCAATGCTTTCATGACCAACTGTCAGTCTGTGATGGAAAACAGCATGTTTGTGAGACAGACTACATCTTTAACTAAGATTAATATTCCTGTTACTTCCTTGATAAGAAGGAATAAATGGAATAAATAAAAGGAATAAATCAAAGCAGGATCATTTTCTGTCTTTTTTAAAAAAATCAGAAGTGGAAGAGAACCTTTCTAAAAATTATAACTTCCTGTTCATTTTCAACATTTTCAGGCATTTGTCTGAGATGCTGTCAGGACCTGGAGTCTTACCCAATCTCATTGTTTTTATGGCTTCGGACACTTCCTCCATTGTTGCTCCTCTCTCCAATGTTTTATTCCCTTCCAGGCAGAGCTTCATGTTTCCAGCACCTCCTGGAATCACAGCCGTGAAATCAGACATGGAAAAGACCTTTTGGTCACTCCCCATCTTTTGCTACTTCAGGATTTTGCAGCTGATACGCCTTATATTTTAAACGTCTTGAGTGTTCCAACTATTTTACCCATCTTTAACCATTTTACCCCCTCAATACAAGTTACATTTCTAACATTTGGCTTCATTCTGAAACTACTGACTTCCCTGGTTCCCTGCATACTTTGGATTGGGCATTATTTTTCCTTTTCCCCCTTCATTTCCTCTTTCTACAAGTCCTTTGATACAATTCTTCAGAACATCCTCTTCATTCGAGTCACTTGTGAAAATACTACCATGTTGATAATGTTACTGTGTAAGAACAAATGTCAGAGTGGACTTAAAACACAATTGGGAAAAAAATAGCAAAAATATCTCCAGATTTCCAAATAAAGAAGGAAGCTGTCATATCCTTTCCTGCTATTCAGAGAAAAAAGTTAATGGAAGGATGTACTCTTTTATTCCAGTTTTTACCTTGGCTTTCACAAGAGTTGCCAGAGTGGGACTGGGAAGATGAAGAGTGGAAGAGGCAGGATTTGTCCCCTCCTCCTCCACCACTGTCAGTTCCTCCCCCTGAAGTTTTACCACAGGCTCCACCTCCTGTTCTTCCTCCGCTCCCTCCTCCTCCACCTCCGGAAGAGGAAGTTCTTCCGTAGGATCCTCCAATTCTTCCTCCACTGCTTCCTCCACCTGAGGACCAGCTACTTCCTCCTCCACTACTTCCTCTTCCAGAAGACCAGCTAATTCCTCCATGACCTCCTCCTCCTGAAGATCCACCACCAGCTCCTCCCTGTGAGATGCTGTAAGATGAAAGGGCATGTATGTATAACATTTACAGCAACATAACCAGTGTCTGTCATCCCTCTGAGCTCCTTGTATGACTAAGAAAGTAGTACTGTGTGAAACACGTTCTAGAGAACTGGTTTTAAACTATCCTAATTAAAGACAAATTAACTGATCTGCATAGAAGAAGAAAAAGAAAGATAAGGGATGGCTTTAGAAGTCTTTCAAAATATGTACATTGAGTATTTATAAAAGACAGTTATTTTCTTGCTTACCTTTCTTTTTCATATAAAACTGTACTTCCTGATTGTACTTAGGAGAAGAAATGGCAAATTATAGTTCTAAATACTTTTGTAAACTTTTTTGTCCAGTTCATAAGTATAGAATAATACAGCTTTGTACACTGCCAGCTAGGATTTAGATTCCGTATGAATTCTTGTGATTGTAGTAAATATGTTGATGATGAATCAGTTGCACTAGTTCCTAATATAACTATTGCTACTTTCATCTGCACCCATTTGCAGAGATGGCATGTTAATTAATCTGAGTGTACATACCTAATATCATGCTGCCCTTCCTCAAGCAGTGCCCGGTACTGAGCAATCTCCTGTTCCAGGCGGATCTTGATGCCCAGGAGCATCTTGTACTCTTCATTCTGACTCTCCATCTCACAGCGGATGCTGGCCAGCTCCTCCTCCAAGGGGCCGATCATACACTGGATCTGCTGCAGCTGCATGTTGTAGCGACGTTCTGTGTCTTCCAAGTTGGATTGCAAAGACTGTACCTGAGAATGAAAGAAAAAATACGGTGTTCATGGGAATGTAGCACATTATGGGAATGTAGATCATTCTTATGCCCAAAATGAGAAAAATCTTACATGGTGTCAGATGCACCAAGCATCTTCATTAAATGGAGTGCTAGCCATAGCTGATCTCCTGTCATTCCAGCAACTCACATGTTCTTCACATATCAGAGGATCAGAAGCAATCGTTACCTACCATGCTGATTTGCGACTGCAGCTCAATTTCCAGGCTTTGATATTCACGTCTCAGCACAGAGATCTGTTGGTTGCTTGATTCCACTTCCTGGCCACTTGAGTGGACTTGTTGACTCACTTCCTCCATCTGAAAAATTAATATACAGAATTGGAGTTTTTGGGTTTTATTTACAATGTCAACATGGTAGTTTAGCATGGAAGCTGGCAACACAACAAGTTGAAGCAGGGCCACTTATAATATGGAGGCTGTTTAAACCCACTTATATGGCTCTGCCAGTGCAGTTCAAGCCCGCTTGTGATTTCCTTTATTTTAATCAAAAGGATTCCACCATTATATCCTAAAAGCAATGGATGTTGTCGTTCAAAGTGTCATTCAATTACAGGAAGTTCTTACCAAAAGTTGGTATTGTTTTGCTTTTGTAACGTGAACATTCCAATTGTACCCATTTACCTTGCTTTCATACCACCTTTCAACCTCTTCACGGTTTTTCTGAATAATAGTTTCATATTCTTGTCTCATATCATTCAGTTTTTTCAGCAGATCCTCTCCTGGAGCGGCATTCACCTCCACATTCACATCACCGCTGGACTGTGTTTGCAGCGATTTAATTTCCTGCAGAGAAAACCCAGGCCCAAGGCAAATAAACAAAAATGGTGAAATTACTTTGCAAAAGAGTTTTGAAGTCAGTTAACTTGCTCTGACATCATAAACCATCCTGGATCCTTTCAACAACATATATATGTATGTTCGTTTGTTTTTCTTGTTGCAATTATTTGGCCTTGACTTCCCAGTCATTGCTTGTTGAGAGGGACTGTGCTAGGAGATGCCCTGGAACAGCCTGGGCCTGGCAGTCAGCCTGTCTCAGGAGGCCCCCTGCCCGGCTGCCGTGCGTTAGGAGAGCAGGGAAGACTATTTAGTGCAGAGGATGTTACCTGCGAAACCTGCCCACATTTCCGATATTCTAAGTGTTCTTGTTTTCGTCTGCAGTTTGCCTTTCAAGGAGCTGGCTCTTACCTCCTCATGGTTCTTCTTGAGGTCAATCATCTCCTCCTTTAGAGACTCAAACTGCATTTCCAGGTCAGACCTGCTCAGAGTCAGGTTATCCAACAAGGGTCGCAAGCTATTAATGTCAGCCTCCACATTCTGCCGGAGACAATATTCTGTCTCGTACCTACGTCAAGGACAGTGCAGAAAGGTCAGTCCTGCTCTTGGGTTCTCAGTCCTTCTACTACTGACTTTATTTATGAAAAAGTTCACATATTCCAGTATCTCAGTGTCTGCTTTTGTGTCTATACTTTGTAGCACGTAGCATCTCTCAACCAGCAGAATTATGAAATCAGCAGCCACTACTTAACATTTAATATTAATATTAAACTTTAATGTTAAAATGTATTCTGTGGCCTTTTTCATTGTCTCCTCTTGCCATAGATTTTGTGCAGGTTTCATCTATCTGTTTCATCTGACTTTCAGTGAGAGAAAATCACAATTTTTCTTTCCTTAAAAATAAAGCTTTTTTTAAGCTTTGACTCCACAGCCATAGGGAGTATTCCCATTGAAGATCGTTATAGAAATGATGAATAATTTTGAAGTCTTACAAATTATTTCAGTTGTGCTGCCATGGAACCAGGAAGAACCCTAGTCTCTGTGGAGTGATACTTGTTTATGGAATGAATTTATGAAACTAAGTTAAGGAAAGTAAGAGAAAGGAAGTCAGCGCCTGGAAAAGAGGAATATATATTTACTTTATCCTGAAGTCTTCTGCAGTCATCCTTGTGTTATCCAGGTCCAAAAGTACCCTGTTGGTTTCCACAGCTGCAGTCACAAGCTAGAAGAGAAGACAATATGCTGAGGAAAATCTTCCTGTGAATCTCCCAGGTTTGCACAAGGGACAGAAATATGAATGCGATCTTCTTGTTATAATTCCCAGGTGTCTGAGGGGAATAGCATTTCCTACATACAGAGGCCAGGAAAGGTCATCTACAGTGCAAAACAAAGAGGTACCTGTGTGAAAATAGCATCAGAACGGCAAAAACTGTTTTGTGAGTAGAAGAGTCCTGTCAAGAGGCTTGGTGTCACCACCATAGCTGTGTCTCACCTTCCATGCCCGCAGGCCAAGGGCTGTACTCAAATGTCAGACACTGCACACCCCAGAGGGTAATTGTTACCATTTTCCCTATGCTCTAAAATCCACTACAGGCGTTCTGAGAGTCTGCAGTCACTGCCAACAAATGGTCTGTGGGGTGTGCTATAGGGGATGTGCATCCTTTCTCCATCTCTAGTTGGAGATAGTTGGGTGCATGCACAGAAGGCAGAATTTCAAGTGCAAGAGGCACTTTCAGAGTGACACTTAGTGAGTTTAGAAGTATCCATGCTGGGTGCCTCAGAGATTTCACTCAATTACAAAAAGTCTGTCAATGCTTAAACTTCTCTGTAGAAAATCCTACCTGATTTTGAAGGTCTTCAATTTTTCCGTAATAGTGGCTGTAGTCCTTTGTACCAGTAGGACCTTGCTTCTGGTACCACTCCCTGATTAATTGTTCAAGCTGAGCATTTTCCATTTCCAAATTTCTGACCGTATTCAGGTAAGAAGCCAGGCGTTCATTAAGGCTCTGCATGGTTAGCTTTTCATCGTTGGAGAGAATTCCCACATTCCCTCCATGGAAGCCACCAATGCCAAAGTTGCCACCACTGAAACCAGCACCGCCTCTACCAAAGCTTCCTCCATAACCACCACCAAACCCACACCCACCTGATCCAAAGCCCACTCCCATGCTGCCACAGCCCATTCCCCCTCCATAACCACCACCACTCATTCCTCCTCCACAACTACCGCCACTCATTCCTCCTCCGTAACTAATGCGCCTGATCTTTCCATAACTACCACCGCTAGCTCTCCCACCGCAGCTGCTCCTGGAACTTCCTCCACCACAACTGCTGCCAGAAATCCTGCCACCACCACTTGTCCTAGAAGTGATTCTTCTTGAGGAGGCAGAGGAATACTTACTGCCCCCTCCACCACCACCACTGCTAGCACCGCCACCACTGCTCCCTCGCAGGCAGCTTTTAGAGGTCTGCTTAGAGCCACAGCTCATAGTGGCAGCAGTGAATGACTCAGGTTGAAACTCAAAGCTGGTCTTACAGTTGTTCTGGAATCATGGCTCCAAATTCCACCCTGCTTGGTCTGCATTTATACCTGAGATAGTGGGTGTCACCATCAAAGGGAGTACCTTCTTCCCATATGCATTCGCAAGCCGTAGTTTTTATGCCAAGGGTAATTTGCCAAAGGGAGATGCTTGACAGTTGCAGGAAGCCTAACCTATACTAAAAGTGTTCGTGACCGTTTGTTTATTAATACAAAACATGTAATTTCTATTGGGTGGCTCTGAATTAGGTAGATCTATTCTGTGATCTAATCCACTGACATACAGTCATCTGAATTAAACTCATCCCACTCACCTTATCCTGTTCACATCTCTTTCAGCACAATAAACTGTGATAACATGGGACAGCAATGAATGTTACTCTCTCTCTTTCAATGTAGTCATTCCTCATGCTCTTTCTTTTCAGATATTTGTCAAGGAATCCCAGCTGATTTTTTTATACTTAGGTGATGTTTTAATAGGTTCTGGTTAATGGTTATCTTATGCTGTATGCTCCTTATATTTAGTCCTTTGTTGCTTTATGCCCTTTGAAAACATATTGCAGGATGTATGTTGTAGGTACACTCAACCACTCTGACATCTTTGCAATTTCTCATAAAAATTTAGTGAACATTGGGAAATACTGTTCGTGTCGGCAATTTAAACATAGATCTACAATTATCTTCTATAAATAACAATTTAATTATGAAAATATGTATGACAACAACTGGAAAATAGCTCTGTGTAAGACTATAGGGAAAGGAAGTGTGACAGGTTGTTGCAGGGAATAACTCTTCATGTGCTCGGACCAAATGCAGTTACAGGATGGTTGAGAGACCTGGGAAAGCATCCTGGCTCTGGGCTAGTCTCTCTTGACATGTCTGTGAATATGAGAGGCAACGTTCTCACTCCTGAAGGGATTTCAAAATTTCAGTCAGGATGTTTTCCTTCCGCAGTGCAAATACAAACATACTTACTTGGAGGAGAAAGGTTAAGTTCCTGGTTTTGGGATTAAGTCAATAAGCGGTACATCAAAATAGCATTTTTCCTTCAGTTTTGTTTTCCATTCATGGACACAGCATGACCAGAAGTAGGAAATATTTGCTATCTTCTTCTTTTAAGATTGTATCTTTTTCAAATACATAGCAGTGGATAGTTCAGCTGAGCATCTGTTTTCTGAGCTCTTACAGCAACCTGAGCCTCAAACATTTGACATTTCTTTCCTGACTGCCTCTCACATCTGTCCTCCTTCCCAGGCACATGATCTTTAGCAAAATGTGTTCTGTTAGCTGTCATTCTGTGTAGGTTGAACTAGTTGCGTGACATCCAACTTCCTGTATTGATTTGCTGTATTATTCTTTTCTTGCCCAGCCTTTGTGATGTTGGTTGTTGCTAATTTACAGGGTTGTTTGTTATGGGTTATAGCAAGTGTTTGTGGAAACATCTTTTTATAAATGCACCTCCCAGCACACCCTTGCCCACACAGTAGGACACACCTAAAGTTTCATCTTCTGCTAGACTTCATTTCTGAAATGTCCAAGGAAGCAAGGCCTTCTCAGGCTTGTAGAAATTTAAATCGTTCACTACAAAACTTAGTGGAGTCTAAGTCATAATTTTAGCCTGTTCCAGTGAGAAATCCTTTTCTCTTGAGGTGCACAAAATTCTCTTCTGTACTAACAGCTACTTCGGCTCATGAAACCATTGGGTTACGTTCTGTTTAACAGTTGGCTTCCAGTTGCTGACACCCATGTTATAAGGGCATGGATAGGTTTCTATGTTGTTCTGTATAATTCTGCAGAAGTGTAAGGGTTTTTTCTTGTCTGGAAAGATGTTTATTACATCTTTTGTATGAGTCATTCCTTTCAGGTGGACTAAGCTTCATGTCTTCCGTTCACAAAAAGAACATGTTTGGATAGTTTGAGTATCAGTGAGGATGCTTGTGTGCAAGCTTCATGTTTAATACATGAAAGGAAGATTTAATGCCATTTTTTCCCTAGAATTCGTGCAGGCAACACACCTCGAGAGTGAAGATTAGCTCCTTAAAAATGAAGAAGCCTGATGGATTCAGTGTATCTAGAAATGACTGGCCGGGATCAGGGATAGAAGTTATGGAACAAATGGTTCCTGAAAGCAATGTTTTATTTCAAAGTAAGATGGAAGCTGTTTTATGAAATGGTAGTTTTCTCTGCAGTTATGTCTCATAGGATTGTCTAAGCATCTGCAAGAATACTGAGCTAACTAGATGATCTTAGATAATGTTTCCAGGAAAATCTAGAGATAAGTGCTGCAGAAGAGAACCCGCTGGGTTGGGAAAACCTTAACAGAAGAGAGATTTCAATAAACTCTGCAGGAACTGCAAGGAACTCCGGTAGTACCTGTGAAATGGGACAGTGAAACGTTATGAAATCTCAGGCTGGTGCTGCTTATTGCAGCATCAAGCTGCTGCTCCACAAACACATCAAGGCAGTCCACCCTAAGTTGGTGTGCCCTTTGCTGTCACAGCCTGCGGTGCAGCGAGTACAGCACAAGGAGCCGTGAAGGCTTCCTCTGGCATTGCCCAGACACAAAATTGCCTGGCGTCACTCCATGATGCGATGCTCATAACCAGCGGAGCATCTGAATTCACTTTCCTCTACTTGCTTGCCTCAGTGGGCTTACCAATGCTGGAAACAGGCACTGACATATCTTCTGACCACACTGAGGACAGTTCTCAGTCATGGGCAGATGAAGAAAGCTGAGAAAACTTCAGTTGCTGCAACAAGCAGTGGCTGAGAGGCAGCTATGGCTGTGCTTAGGGAGAGGCTGAACAGTGTGACAAGTGAGGAGTCTTCATTTATCACCAGTGAATGTCTCTTACAGACTCTGTGTTGTGCATCCTTGGCCCTGGCTGCTTGCAGGTATTCAGGTAGAGTCTTAAGTGTGTTGGTTACGAACATTAAAGAGCTCTTTTGGGTCCTTTGCTGCTTGAGAGACCTCTGAAAGGCTGAAAGAGAAGCTGCCTCTGTGCCTCTCACACTGGTATAAAAAAAAAACAGTGTGAATTGAACTGCAAGGTGAGATTTAAAACACGGGACTTGTCCTGAAACAGATTTTTTTTTTTTTTTTTTTGCACTGGGCATAACTAATGGAGAGAACATACGGTCACAATGTACCCTCAAAGCTGAGAGTTTAGTGGCATTCAGGAAAACCTGCCCTTGCATGACATGCTTCAGCTCACAGCCAAGATATGAGCGGGGTGGAGGAGGAGGAGGAAGATGCCTTGGGGACGGATGACACCATAGTTGTTTGCAATGAGGCCTCTGCCCCTTTCCTGTGATAAAACTGTTAGAGCTCCTGCCCAGAAGAGGATGGTGAACTATTTAAGCCTGAAAGGCTCACCCACTGTGGGCATGAATTCACCCAGTGCACTTAAATGGCAGAATTATCACGTGCTCACCGGTAACACAGCTGTGCATTGGCTGAAAGCAGAGGCTGGGAGAGAATGAAGTCTTCTTCCTTTGGCGTGTGTGTGGCAGCAGTAGGGGGTGAGGTTGAAATGGCCTCCGTGGTGGGCTGGGGTGATGGCACGGTGATGGGTGTTAGGCTTAGCACACGCAAGCTCCTATTAACTCCCGTGGCACCACCTTTTCTGAGCTCTGCATTTACAGCCTCCTTTGGACTGATGCGTTTGGGAGAAACTGCTGAGGCTGCTGAGCACGTTCATGGGCGTACGACTGGACTGTTACCCACCCTTTTCGGTGCTTCAGTGGTCATGAATCTTCTTCCATCCTTCCTACCTCTGGTCAATTCTTGTCAGGAAAATTCAGTTTGCTTATGTTGCTACACAGAGAAAAACTGTGGAAGATGTATCTGGGGAATATGACTCACTCTCATAATTATACATTATAAACTAACTTCCATTATATAATCATCAAGCAATTTTATTAACACCAGATAATCCCATAGAACAATATTTCTCCATAGTAAAGAAGAAACCCAGTCCCTGAAGTATGGCTGTGTTAGAGGGAGAACATCATTCTTGTTCTGAGGACATATGCTGCTCTTCCCTCCATTGAGGTTCAGCTGCCTAACACTTAGCATGAAACTGTTCTCCTCTCCGCTAATGACAAGGGCTTTTTTCTTATCCCAATAAAAAGCTAGATGTTTGAAAACTGAAAAATCTAAGAAAATTTGATTCAGATTAGTTGAAACATATTAGGGCTTAATCATGTTTATTATTTTAATAGTGCATTAACTGAGAGTTCTAAACAAAAAGTAATTCCCACCTAATGATTCGCAATTGTTTACTCTGTGATGAGGGCACGATGTGCTTTGGAATCTTTTTTCCCCACTAACTCAGCTGTTGGTGCCTGGCAGCAGTTCCACGCAGAAATATTTGGGGTTAAAAGTGTTGTCAATGCCAACTATTTCCAGTGAAAACGTTCATTTTCTCTAAATGCATTTTTGTAATTAGAAATAGTTGTGTTAAAAAACCGTGCCCCATTCTTCTCCTGGCAGTGGGACACTCAGCCAGTGGACTTTGGTTTGTTCCCACAGCAGTTTGTACAATTGTCATGAACGCCTGGTGCCCGGTGGGAGCATCTTCAAATATATTTAGCATTACGTAGTGGAACAGTACACAGGATGCGTTGTTCATTCTGTTTCTTTCTGCCTATGTATATTTATGGCCACATCTAATAAAATAAAGCAGTGCGTTTCTAGAGCTCAGTGAAATTCTGTGTAAACCATCTGATTATGATCATTCCCTGCATGCCAAAACATACTTAGGCTTTTTTTAAGTGAAGGTTTTTAAACTATCTGTTTTGAAATGAGAGAGTAAGTCCCCACCTCTCCTGCTCTCTTCTGCAAGACAGGGTGTAAGTTTTGGCATCCGCCCACACCCCGAGATGTGTGGTCACAGGGAATAGCCCTGGAACATATCCTCCTTGTTGTGTCTGATGGCCCTAACACAGCACATTCACCCCCCATCAGTTAAAACCGGACTGCAGCCCTGGGAGGTGATCTGCTGCCCGCCATGTAAGGGTAGTCAGTGGTATCCAATCCAGCAAACATCTCTCCTTTAGGAAAAAAAATAATCCTTGCATACATTATACTTGATCTGTTACTCAGTCATTATTGCAGAGACTAGTACTGATGAAACATTAAAGGGCACCTTCAGAAGATCCACCACCCAACGGAACAATAGTGATTATGATAGGAACAGTAATTAGGTGAGTCAGAGCTGCAAGAGACTTTTACAGTACAAATTCTTTGGTCGGGAACTTTGTCATTTTGGGTCTAAATAGCCCCTTGTCCAGCTGACTCTTTGGGGTCTCAGCTAATGCCACTTCATTGGCAAGACCTTCATCAGCAAAGGGTCACTGTAACACAATTACAACCCCTGCAGAGAGCCTGGGTTTCACTGTGCTCCTGCCTAATGACATGATGCAAAATATTCCAGTGCCGTTTGAGAAACATAAACAGGTATTGGCAAATGGGTGCAGCGAGTTTCAGCCTGACGTCCATTCTGTGCACTTACTTACACACAGGAGAATCAGCTGGGGTCTTCAAAGAGGCAGGGAGGAAGCCTGTGTCGTCTCCTGCAATAGTCACGCACACAGAATCAGGCCATGTCAACCTCACTACAGATGTGACCACTAAATACAGGTGAGCGAGCTGGAGCAAGATGTCAGGGCTGATAGCTTGTTCCATGTTTTCAGCTCGCAGGATCTCCCCAGCACATACCACAGACGCTACTTCATCTGTTTAGCTGCGTATTTCTGTTAGAGGAAAATTAAAGCAATCAGAGCTGGGTTTGCCACACGCCTCTCCCCTGGGCGCCTTCGGCAGTTTCGGTGAGAGCCGAGTGCCCTCTAGAGAGCAGGCTGCAGACCGTGGCGCTGGGCCTGTGATGTCCCTCTCTTCCTGCATCTCCAAATATCCCATGCAGTGAAACGCAAAATGTGTCTGAATCGCCCAGCACGGTGGGCGCGGGGATCGGCCGCGGCAGGAGGGAATGCTTCCCCGCGCCGCGGCAGTGCAGTAATTGCAAATATGTGTTAGAGGACTGTCCAGTGCAGGTGGCCCAGGACAGTACTGAAATTACTGTATATTGTGTATCATTATATTTTTATATTATTTTAATTACATATTATTGTGCTTTTGTGGTATAGTCTAACAGCAACTTCCACTTAGCCACAGATAGTATTAGCCAGACTTACCTGCATCTCCCGGCCTCTTAGTAAAATGTAAGTCCCATTTTAAGCAGAATATCTGATCTCAGTCCCATGTACGGCGGTAATGCACTGGTTTACCCTCCTTGGGTAGGCTGGAGCAAGAACAGGAGAGAACTGTGCCAGACCGGGCACTTGGGAGCAGAAGGCTGGCAGGTCGGCATGTTGTTTGGATCTGCCAGTTAAGAACAGCTGACACCTTATGGAGAGATCTGGAAAGTACCAAGATGTCTGGTCTGCCTGTGTTTACCAGACACTTTCTCCATTTCCTTGTTCTTTGGCACAAGCAGCATTTGCATGTAATGATAATTTATTATTCCAGCTCCTCCTCAGTTTTTATCTGAAATAAATGCAGTGCTCGTGAAAAACTTTTGCTTGAGTCTTGGTACAAGCCGGACAGACTACCAGTTTTGCCCTTTGTTCACAGGCAAATACACATTCAATTTCTCTTTCCTCTGGAAAAATAACCTAAAACAAAACCGTATAAATATTCTCACAAGTGCTTCAGGCCGATATTTCCTTATGTGGCCGCAAGAGGGAAATGCCAGTGCGATGGCAGTTAGGACGTGAAAACTCGGACGCCAAATTCACAGGATTCTAGTTTCGATGCGAAACCGCCTCTCGCTTCAGG
>NW_008825267.1:278240-284361 GCF_000699105.1 Pygoscelis adeliae
CCGTCCGCCAGGGATCAGCCTTGTTGCTCCTCTGCTTCAGAGGCAGAATACCATCCTCCCTTTGCCCCCCGTCCCCGTCTCCCTGCTTACTGCGGTGCGTAAACTGGCCGTGAGCAGAGGCAGAAATGCTACTCGTCCAGGTCTGTGGTATATTCAGGAGTGGGATTTGGGGAAACGCACTTGCTTTTATGCTTCAAATATTTTTTGATTTCTCACGAAGGACTCCAAAATATTTTACGTGTGTTTAGGTGTGAGAAACGTTTGTGCCATGTTATAAAAAGGGCTTTCAGGCCACCCGCTTTTTCCACCTGGTGGGTGTCTCTGCACAGCTACGGATGTCCAACCACCTCTTTGCTGTCTCAAGAAAAGAGGAGATTCATGAGAAAATTTGAATGCTGTCATCTCAGCACCTGCTCTTGGCTCTGCTTACAGTCACCCAAGAGAAGAGGCACTTGCGTTGCACAGTCCCCCTCCCCAGGCAGATGTCTGACACAGAAGAGATGGGATTTGCTCTGCAGAGAGGCAGACTCACTCGGACACGCTTACATTACAGAAGTCCAGAAGACAGGTGAGGTCAGAAGACACCTCCCTCCCCCCAGATGACTGCAATGCAGATCTGTTAAGAGGTGTATGACTGACATCGTACTCCCCAGCAGCCAACGCATCTCACAGTTTAATGCCTGACACATCTGGAGAGCAGCTGGAGATGTGCACCGGGGATGGCTGCTAAGCAGATGACTGTGTATGGATATACACCATCCTGACCTTGCTTTTTCATGGAAATTTCTGTCACTGATCTCTCTGTTGTCCTTTCATTAACGACCTCCAGCTCCACTTACTTTCTCCTTTGTTGTTCTGCAATGAATTTAAGCAAAATGCTCTGTGGGAAGCACACAGGCATCTGCCTGATTAGGCTGTCTATGTAGATCATGCAGGAACGGGCAACGTATGCTACAGGCTTTGACAGGGAGGAGGTGGACAAGACCTGCAAGGTCAGCGAGGCCATTCTCTGGCTCCCACTGGCAAAGCAGCTTTGCGTGTTGGAGTATGTTCCTGACCAGTTTAGCTGGCCCTTGTGCATGGGTTTCCAGCTTTTCCTGCTGGGGCCGTTGCAGAGGCTATCTAGCCTGGCTGTGGTTGTGGTTTGCACCTGGATCAGCACCTGGTTTTCTAAAGGAACTCAGTTTCCAGACACAAGTTTCTTGATTGCAACAGGCAGAAGCAAAGTTTTATTAGAGAAATTTTTTCACCAGCAGGTACATTAGTGATCCTGACTAACTCAAGTAACTTCTAGAGATTACAGCATTACAGAACAGAAGTAGTAGCAGAACAGAGAAGAAGGTGGCCCCCAGTAGGCCCCTTTAGATACATGGCAAAGCATCGCTGAGTTACTTCTACTTTCTCTGCATAGAGGCGTGCAGTGAACATCGAGTGTTCTTGTTTTGTCTGTGGGTTTCTCTGTATGTCATCTTCTAGTCCATTCCTCCTTAATCACAAATTCTTCTGCAGGTCACTGGAGAAAAAATATAGCAGCGTTATTTGATTGGAACAGAGATAAAATCCTTCAAATAACAAAAATTTGGGTTATGTAGTGCCCTTATTTCAAGAATACACTCTGTTAAACAAGAGCAGTTGGCAGACAACCCAGGAAACCCCAGAAATCCCCTAAATAATTGTGTTTTAATGGGAATTGCACTTGTAAAGTTACAGATTTGCTCTTCTTCTCACTCCTTCCAGACTCTTTTGCTAAGCTCTGTTTGGCTGTCTTCTTCGTTACTTCTACTTCCAGATCTTTTCTTTATGCCTCATTTCCCCAGCTTTCTCCTTTTAGTCCTGCTACTCCCTCTTGTCTCTCATTTGCTTTCTGCTACTCCGTATTCAGTCAGAGCTCTCTTCAAACCTATTTTTTAGTGACACAGCCAATTTTGCACTGTTGTTGGATCCATTTTAACAGATCATACCTATAACACAGTAACTCTCTGAGGAGATACCAATAACGCGTCCTAGGAGAGTGTGTTGTTTCCTGGCCTTATTATGAAGGAACAAACTGAAAAAAACAGTTTCCCTTTTATGGAAAGATGGCTCTTACCTTGTATATCCCCACTCTTGCAGGGTGGGACTTGGGGCTGGCAATGGGAAGATGAACTTGTAGTATAGCTGTGGCTTGTCCTAATGACTCCTCCTCCTACACCAGTTCCTACTCCGATTCCTCCTCCATGACTAGTGGGATAAATTGGGTGAGAGAAATAAGGAATTTTAGAACTTAACATGACACTGCTGACTGACTAAATGACACGAAGTCTCAAACTATGTCTTTTGTAGGGGGTTGGGTATTTTACATTGCGTTCTTCTTTCATTTTCAGAGTTACTTTGCATTTGTGCCCTTCTTTGGCATGAAAACGCAATGCAGAGCTTTGCAATTAATTCTTATTTTGACAGTTCTCGCCCGTCTTACTACAGAAAAGAGATTGTTGTGAATAATACGACTTAATACCAGTAGTTGCAATGTTGTAACTAGCAGTTAACAGATTTGGTTTCTCTGCTTTGCAAATCCCAAGGAGTGACATTTAGTTCAGATTTGAATGTTCATCACAGTAAAGTTGCTCAGGAGACAACTTTTTCATCTCAGTGAAAGCATTAAGGTGGACTAAAGATTATGTCGGATTCCCAATCCGTAATACGGATCCTTGATATTTTTGTTTATTCATTTATTCATTTAGAGATCTACATACATAAGGTCCTGCTGTCCTCCTTCCAACAAGCACCGGTAGGTCTGAATCTCCTGCTCCAAACGGCACTTGACGTCCAATAAGGTCTTGTATTCTTGGTTCTGGCACTCTATTTCTGCTCTTATTTCAGCCAGTTGCTGCTCCACGCATGTGATCTGGTTCTGTAGCTCACCGAGGAGGGTGTTGTACTGGCACTCAGTCTCAGCCAGAGAGGATTCCAAATTATTTCTCTGATAAACAAGACAACCAAACGAAGAAACAACATTCATTAAGTGTCACCCTGGAGGTTATTATTTCCAATGCAAAAATGAAGGAGCTATTCACCACCATCATGCTGATTGGTAGGTCTGCCTGTTCACGTTAAGAGATCCAGCAGTAACCATGCCACAGCTGTAAGTAAGGTCACCACCCACCTGGCTGAGCTGAGCTTGGAGATCGATTTCCAGAGCTTGCAACTGGCGTCTCAATTCGGTAACCTGGTTGTTGCACGTCTCTACCTCCTGACCGCTTGTAATAACCTCACGATTCACCTCCTCAATCTGAAAATCACCAATCCAGAATAAAGAGCTTCAGAGAATATCTGTGTAAATTGGACTTGCTTATACAGAAGCAGAATACAGTGAGTAGCTAGCAAAAAGAAAAGTGAGCAGAGTGAGTTCTCTGTGCACTGGGCGTTAACCGCCAGCTTCAACTGCTTGCTCTTTCTACAAATCGCATTAACCTTGTGGCTATTAAGTCTCTTTAATCCAAATGTGGAATATCTCAGTTCCAGCAACACACCACAAGGCCTTGCGGCAAATGCTGCTGTTGCAGATGGGACATAACAAACTGGTCAGACAAGCCTGTGTCTTCTGTGGAACACGGGTTATAATGAGTGCTGATCTCGGGCTTCACTGTAAAGGAAGAACTGCTTATTGTCTCCACTTCTGTTTTCTGAGACAATCTGTGCCCTGAAATGTGCATGTCAGTTTGTTTCGCAGCAGGTGTGTGTTGCTTACCTTGCACTCATACCAATCCTCAACTTCCTTGCGGTTGCGCGCTATCAGTGTTTCATACTGGCATCTCAAATCCTCCAAGATTTGCCTGAGATCTGGTCCAGGGCAGGCATTGACCTCCACACTCACGTCTCCAGTTGATTGTTTTCTCAGGCAATTCATTTCCTGGAAACATAACCCAGATCAGATGCATACTGGCTTTTGAAAGACAACAAAGAAAAGCAGAGCTTGGTGGCTAAGAAGAGTGCTCCCTGCGAGGGGTGCCTCCCAGCTGTGGCTGTAAAGCACTGGAAGATGGTGCAAGTGTTTGTTTTCCCCAACAAAACTGTTGGATAATTTCTTTTCTCATCCACTGGACTCAGCAGCAACTTTCACCCCGCTCTGGCATTCCCAGTGCCAGCGCAGCCCCGAGAGCAGCAGCCGCCTCTCTGCCAGAGCTCCCGCACCACCCACGAGGCAGACAGGTCCGAACCCCAGAAGTGTTTGATGGGAAAGCTGTGGCGGGAAAGTGATTGATCTTTACTTTTAAATTTAGAGCACATTCGTGTAGGCAAAGTTTTCTGTCAGGGCTGTGGTGCTCCTAGGGAGCGGGCAGGACCCTACCTCCTCGTGGTTCTTCTTCAGGCAGCAGAGCTCCTCCCGCAGCGACTCCAGCTGTGCCTCCAGGTCAGACCTGCAGAGAGTCAGCTGATCCAGGACTTGGCGTAAGCCATTAATGTCAGCCTCCACGCTCTGGCGCAGGGCCAGCTCCGTCTCGTACCTGAGGGTGAGAAAGAAAGCAGAAATTCAGAATGGTAACAGCTCGCATGTGCTCAGTTTATGCGAAGATCTCCTTTCCCACCCACCTGCTCTAAACGGTATTTTGTTGTCTAAGCTGAACGCACTGTGCATTAGACTTCTGCTCTGCAGTGATGTCTTGTTATGTGAAAGCTTTTCTTCCTCAACTATTTTTTTCCTGCTCCTGATGACTCTATGTTTGATATCACTTTTTCAGCTGCATTTCTGGTTCGCTGATCCCAATCTGCACTGGTCTGTGATGAAAAATGCGCCAACTACACCACTAAGGACCACTCCCTCCCATGTCGGTCCCCAGCCCTCACCAACAAACACTTGCCAAATGTTTTACCCGTGAATACTAATTAAGGCAGGGCTGGTGACCAAAAGCAAAATGCATTTTGTCACTCCATCCTGTCTTAATGTGGTGTTGTAGTGAGACTCGCCTGAAGTCTCTGTAATTAGTGCACTGAGACTCCACAAGTGAGATGTAAAGGAGCAGGGAGGAGGCAAGGGAGTTCATCTACACAGAGGGGCACTCACTTCACACGGAAGTCGTCAGCAGCCATCCTGCTGTTATCAATGTCCAGAATGATCTTGTTGTTATCAATGGTTGCGCAGACAATCTGGAAAAGAGCAGACCATGAGAGATGTCTCACTTCTCTCTGCTGTTATAGTCTATAGGTGTATCTACATTGCAGTTAGGTAGTAAGTCTTCACAATTTCGTTTTTCTGTTACAATCTTACTTAAGTAACCTTGTTCCTTGAGCGGAGCAGTTGCAGGAGGTAGCTTTGCCTCCTTAACTCACAGTCAGTAAAGAAAAGAGGTTGACTGTGTAGAGGTTGGGAGTTAGAGTTGTGAGGTGGGACTTCCCAATTTCAAGGTCTGAAGGCAAGTTCTAAAGATGCTTCACAAAGAAGTGAATCTAAAGAACCTTCCTTGAGACATTAAGTCTCAGCTGACATTCAGGCTTGCATGTTCTTGGCTTCAAGCTTAAGGATCTTCAGGAAGATAGTTGGAAGGTATCTGTGAACCTCAAGGTCAGACATAACTTTCATTGTGGACATATTAGTATCAGGCTCTTTGTGCCACTGCAGCAATCAATTTTAAATACTCAACTTTTCTCACCTAGAATTTATAATGCTTCATTTGATACAGCATTTGATATGTATGTTTTGCTCTTGTTCTACAGTTCTCTTTGCTTTGCTCTTCCTACTGGGCTGACACCACTACATTTCCTCAGAGCACACTTGGTGATATCATATTTATAATTGTATAGTCAAAACCCAATGTAGTAAAGCATCCTTTTCCTTTTTAAGAGTAATATCCCACTTGTATCCCCTTGCAGCACGCATCTTTAATATCACCCACACTCAACAATATCATAGGAGAAAGTGCCAAAATTTATGTTTGCAAAGAAATTTAACATCACCAAAGTTACCTCTAACAATTGGAGTAGGTTCTCAACACAAATTCAGAAATAAGCTTTAAATAGAGGAGGAACAACTGAAAAAGGGGATTACCTGATTTTGAAGATCTTCGATTTCTTTGTAATAGCAGCTGTAGTCCCGGGGCTCACAGGAGAGGCCCTGTGTAGTATACCACTCTCTGATTCGGCATTC
>NW_008825267.1:284418-298776 GCF_000699105.1 Pygoscelis adeliae
ATTTTCCTTCTCCAAGCACTTCACCTTGTCCAGATAGGAAGCCAGGCGGTCATTGAGATTTTGCATGGTGACCTTCTCATCGCAGGATGAAAGCAAACAGTCGCCACCAAGACCACCAACAACCACACCGCCTCCAAGGCCAAAACCAAGGCCATTGCCATAGCAGTTGCCACCTCCATAGCTCCCACCAGCCAAGCTACCAACACTCAGTCCCCCTCCATAATTCACTCCACTGCAGTAACTCCTTCCAGAAAAACCTCTGCCACTGCCTATCCCATAGGAAGAAATCCGTGCTCCACCACCACCACCAATGATACAGCTGCCACCACTGCTCCTGCCTTTGCTAGACACAGTAATAGTCTCCTTAATGTTGCAACTCATGGCGACAGCAGTTGGAAATGCAAGCAGAAGCCCAAAGCAAGATGCACAGCTTGATATTAAATCAGACTGCGAGTTGTCCGTGGCCACGAAACTCTATTTATACCTTCCACAGTGGGTGTCACCACTGTTTCTTCTTCCCATAAGGCCGGCTACTCTAGCCATTGGTGCCAAGAATAATTTCTCAAAGGGAAGTTTCCTTTCAAGAATCCTGGTAGACAAGGAAGATACTTTACATGTCTCTTGCTAATTTCAAAAATACATTAGCAATAATGTTTTATGAATCATCAGCTTTTTGTTTATGATGCAAACTTTACAACATTAAGCCAGGAAAAACACTGTCCTAAATTATACACCAGGAAGAAATCATTAAAGGTTATTGCATCAAAGAGCTCTTTATCTCTCATTAATTTATTTTCATTTTATTTTTGAGTTGAATAAGCAGTTTTCATGCAAGGTGCTGATGTTGGAATATGTAAGATGAAAAAGAAAAAATAAATCTGAAGTTTGACTCTCGAATGATGTATGAGGAATGATGTAAGAAGTTTGTGGAAAGATCAGAGACACAGAGATTAACCTTTAAGTCTCTCCATTGGCAAAATGACAACTCCAGAACACTCTGCTACGGACAAGTGAAGCCATGGAGTGATCTTTAATGGACACGAATGAAAGGTTCTTCGTATATGATCGTGGCTCTCCATTAATTCACAAAGGATTTGTTTCTTTATGTGGACAGTGTAAAGTAAGGTAAAAATACTTTAAATATTTCCTGTTGTTCAGTGAAAAATGTTTCTGCAGTTTTCCTCATTATGGATAGTGATTGTTGCTGGGGAAGGGTGGGTGTTTTGAAACAGTGAATGGGAGTGGAAACATCCTATAGGCAATTTCTCTGTCAATATGTGCTGCATTCTAATAAGAGGTCTGGGACTACTGTCCTAGGAAATATAAAGACAGAATTGCTGATAAAGCTGGCAGAGCAATCGTCCAATACAGTTCTGCACTGGTTTGGAGAAGATGGATTAAGTACAAACTAGAGGTTCTTCTCTGTCACTAATGTCTCCAAATCTTAACTAGGCAGAGAAATTAAAAAGTAAGAATCCTTTCACTCTTCTGACGTCAGAATTCAGGCTAAGCTCATTCTCATGAGATGTTTTGCTACGACTCAAGAGCAATGGCCGTCTCTCTGGGACAACGTGTTTCTACTGGCCGTTGAGCAGGAGGCAGGTGTTCCACAGCTTTCTGAAACTAACCGTTCACTGTAAGAAATTCTCCAAGCCTGCTTCACCAGGAAACAAGTAAGATCAAACTCTTGCTCAAATCCTCACTCTGTGTCACAATGGTGGATTGGACTAGCTATTATTATGGCAAGTAAATAATCCCATTTACTGGACTGAATTATCCCAGTATTCATGGATTTGCCCATCATTTTATTGCTCTTATCCTCCTTATTTCTGTTGAAAAGATGTTTCCCCTTATCTCGGCATCCTTGGCTGTTACTTATACAGTACAATGAAAGCCAGCAGCATTCCTGTGATATCTCCAGCAGGCTGGAGACAGAGGTGTGGAGAGACTTGCTCAAAGTGGTTTACTCAAAGACAAAGAGCACGCCTGTGGCGAAGTCTGCAGTTGAACCTAGGTCTCCTGTATCAGACTGCAGTGCCTGAATGTCAGCCTGCCCTTCCAAGTTGTGCTCCACTCAGTCCCTAAATACGAAGGAGCAAAGCTCAGAATAGGTAAAAACTCTAATAAAGTTGCTGTGCATAGGAAGGAATACCTGGATTTCATTACTAGGACTGGAGAACGTAATTGGAGTCAGGGTGTGGCGGTAAGAATGAACCGAAACTGATGTAATATTGCATCGCTTGAAGCTTTGCCTGTCCTGCGTTATGATTCTTCAGGAGTTTCCCAATAACTGTCTGCAGCAAGCATCTTTTCTGAGTGAGCACACATTCCTTCCTCTGCTCCACAGTTATCATTTTAGCACATCAGAATAATGCAGGCAGAAGCATGGAATGACTTACTCCTTCGTGGGAGTGAAGGATGTCGACGTGCCTATTGCGGTAATTATTGCAGAGAGCAGAGAGGATGGCTCCTGCCCTTCTGAGGTACATTGGTCCCCTGTAGCTTTATCTATTAGACCCACCTCTTTCTGCTGTGGGTCTTCAGCAGGCACCTTTGCCCAGGATCCTCGCTTGGCACACGCTTCCTCTCTTTCTTGCTATTTTTCCTTTTTGTCTTCAGGAAACGGGTGCACTAGTTAAGCTAAGATAAAATTAAATAATTGTTCTGAAGACCTTAAAAAAATAAATTAAGCTTTGTCTGCTATTTTCATTCAGTTATTTGAACTCATAAGCTTCCTGGGTCTGTCTCATTAGCACAAAGAAATATGGAAATCTCATGGAAATGTAGTTTCCAGCCCACGGTTTGCAGCTCCATAATTTGCAGCTCCTTAATATATGGGTTGTTTCCAGGGTGTTTTCTGCTGGGGAGCTGTTTATCACAAGCTACCTTCTCATGAGCTGCTTTCCAGACGCATCCCAACTTGTAGGTCCACAAACAACATCACAGTGTCTTAGGAGCTGAGCCTGTACACCCCCGGGGGCTTTCCAGAGGCATATTCATAAAGTCTGGATCATTAGAGTCCTCCTGGCCATGTCATTAGGTCTCTTTCACCTCTCAGGAATTTAGGACAGCTCCTTTGTGAAAGTGCATGCTTTGCGCCTGCTGGACCTGGTGGGATGGGTGGGAAGGCCTTTTACATGGATACAGGGAGTCAGGTGGAGCAGCTAGATGTCAGTAGCAGTTCACAAGAGAAGGAGACTAGCCCAGACCCGGTGGGAATCAGCTGGGGCTCCCAGAAGAAAGTGGGAAGCTTTTATATGTTGTAGGTAGCCTGGAGTTTCCAGAGGACCGAAACCTGGAGGAGCGCCAGTACAGTATCTTTATATTTTTTAGAAATGAGAGTGTGAGGACTGGTAGATTGGGAAGGATCGGGGACAGAAAGGGCAGCAATGGGTTATCGTACTGTCCTTCTTTGCACCGAAGGCAGGAGAAGACAATGGGAAAGGAAAAGGGAAAGATTTGCTTTCCAACTTCTTCTCAGCCAGAGCTCTGAGAACAACTGGGATATATGCAAAGGAGTCCAACCAATGGAAATCTGCCATTATAACCATGATAAGTATCTCTTTTGATCTCTTGTGAAGCACTGGCCTTACATGTCTACTGAGAGGTTTCTGCATCAAGTCTGGGACTTTCTGTAGGGTTGGAACTGATCTTTAAGAAAGACTTGATTTAGAGTCTTGGTTTAAAAACTTCTACCTATGGCCACTCTTTTGAGTCATTATTGCAGTTGTTCCAGTGCTGCATTTTCTTATTTTGGTCTAGCCCCTGGATACTATTGGGTTTAGTGTCTGGCAGATTAAATAAAAGAAATATCACTGAGACATCTTCTCTCCGTGGTCTTTTACAGCAGGAGAAGGACACCTTTCACCTGCTCCCTGATACATTAATGATTGAGCTTCTTCAGACACTTGCTACCTCCGGGCCTTGGAGATGATGCTTTCCTGGAAGGTTTCAGGTTGTGTTAAGTCTATTTCTGTAGCAACAGAGAAATTGGTGTCTATATAAAAGAACTGATGCTAGAAAAGTGTGCCACACTATACTGTATATGTGGTCCTGAAATGTTTTTGTCTTTGTACCCTTTCTCCTCCTCCCCCGAGGCTGGCTGTTCCATAACCTCCAGCTTTTGACAGAAAAGGAGTAACCAGGAGTTTTGCTTTGTCAGGTCATCTCATAAGTGAATATGACTCCTTCTGTAACAGCCACATCACAGCATACCAGAAATAACAGCAGCCATTCCCAGTGCTGCTGTTTTAGCTGTGAACCTGCAGGGTGGAGTGGACATGTAAAACCAACCACTGCTTGGTTTTCTGGACCAACAGACAATTTAATCCTCAAAACACCCTCCAGCTCATAATGGCTTTTAACTGAAAATTCTCCAAACCCAGAATGACTCTGGCCGGTTCCCATGGCTGCACCCACCAAAAGTGCTCCAGGGCCCTGAGTTACCAAACTGCTGCCCTCGCTTCTCTGGGCAGGTCAGTGTCAGGACGCCTGCACGCTACCACGCCAGTCCACACTGACTCAGCATCAGCTACATGGCTGCTGTTTGAGGCCCAAAGGAGGGTGTGGTCTTTGCCTTGCTTGTGAGGTTTAAGACATAATGGCTCTGTGTATCCAAAGGCCCTAGCTGGCTTTTTTCTCCATTGTATTCTCTGTTGAGCTGCACTTTTTCAGCTTCTGTCCTGTCCTCTCCAGTTCTCCAAAGAAGGTATGTTTAATGTAAAGATGATCTTTCAATAGTTCCTGATGTTCAGGAACATGAAACTCTCTGAAATAGAAGGATGACCAGTTGTCCTGACCAGTGACTCAGTCACTATGTGAAAATAGATAGGAAAATAAGCCTTTTGCTTATTTCCAGCAAATAAGCAAATAATATTTGCTTATTATTATTTGCTTATTTCCAGTCCTTTTCCCAATGGGAAGATTCCTATAAAATGCAAGGAATATGTCGGAATATAAGCCACGTCAGCAGAAATTGAATCAGCTGTGGAGACCAAGATTTCCTCTTCAACCTAATCACAGTCTCCAGGCTGGATGATGAAGTATGAGAGGGCATAGCCCAGATGTGTCAGCACTAGACTGGCAATCTGTCTCCAGATGTTCCATCTCTGACTTTCAAAATTTTTCTGAAATCATGTTTGAGCACAGTGTTCTGTGGGAAGCACACAGGCATCTGCCTGATTAGGCTGTCTATGTAGATCATGCAGGAACGGGCAACGTATGCTACAGGCTTTGACAGGGAGGAGGTGGACAAGACCTGCAAGGTCAGCGAGGCCATTCTCTGGCTCCCACTGGCAAAGCAGCTTTGTTCCCAGTGGAGTATGTTCCTGACCAGTTTAGCTGGCCCTTGTGCATGGATCAGCACCTGATTTTCTAAAGGAACTCAGTTTCCAGACACAGGTTTCTTGATTGCATCAGGCAGAAGCAAAGTTTTATTAGAGACATTTTTTCACCAGCAGGTACATTAGTGATCATACTACTGGTTTACTCCAGCAATAGTCATGGTGGTTGGGCACACGCAGCAATACAGACCAGAAAAAGCAAATAGCAAAACAAAGCAGAATGTGGCCCAATGCTCTGCTTATCCCTCTGACACATCGCTTAGCATTGCTGAGTAATACAAAAGAGCATGCGCCTTGCTCTTTGCAGGGGCATACAGTAAATATTCTCTCTCTTTATCCATGGCTCTGCTTCAGGCTTCTCTTGTTGGATAGTCTCATTTCTCTGCTTAATCACAAATCCTTCTGCAAGGCACTGCAAGGAGAGATCAAAGGAAACATTACTTTGTTTATAGCAAAAATAGAATCTTTCCCACACTGTCATTCTATACATGTGATCATTTCACAAGCCAATTCAATTAGAATTTCAGATAAATACTGTCCCTTCCTGGAAGGGTCTCATTGTTGCCTGCCAGTCAGGCAGATGGGATTTGTAGCTAGCTTGAGCATGGTTTGCCCTTTTACATAAAAATGCCAAATGGTGGAAGCTGCAGACATTGCACCAGCAGCAATCTGGATGAGGGAATGGCATCAGGGTCCTTGCCAGAACAATGCCCCTGCTCACATTCATTCTCCTGGACCAACTGTCACCATATTTCTTTCTTTCTTTTTCAGTTTGGCTGGAAGTTTCCCCCTGTAATAGTACAGGCAGTTTTCTGCCAGTATTCCCATGATTCCTGCTCTGCTTTCTCCTATTCTTTCCTTTGTCCCAGATTTCATGTCAGTCCTTTCTCCATGTTCTCTGTGGCTTTCCTGCCTGCTAACTCTCTCCTTCTCCTTTCTATCCCTCTTCACCCTCCTCCCTTTTTGCAGTTCTCATGCTTCCTAGCAGAGCCACAGCTCCTGAAAGCACCTGTTGTGGCCACTCCTCTGCAGCCTCCCATCACGCATTTCCCAGTAGCCTCACAATAAAACTTTCAAATAGCACCTGAAAGCTATGTGGGAAAGATCTTTGTTGCTGCCTGTCCTTGTTGCATTGGAATAGAGAAGACTGTGGAAATCTTGTAGAGTGTTGCAGGTCTTACCTTGTATCTCCGCAGCTGCACAGGATGGCATCTGGGAAGATGAAGTGTAAGTGTGGCTTGTTCTAATGATACCTCCTCCTCCTATTCCACTTGCTCTTGTAACTCCTCCTCCTAGACCCGAAGACTGACCAATTCCTCCTTGCTGACTAAGGGAACAGGAAAATAACATTTTAGTGAAGGAAATGACAGATAAACTAGAACTACAGTTTGTTCATTGTCCCTGCTGTTCTCAATCTGTTTTCCTCTTTGGCATAGAATTGGCAGAATGTTGCAGTGAGCTTTCTTCCTGTGGCAATGGCTGGCACGGGGTAGGGAAGCAGATTATCACCATTGCTTACCAGGCAGCCAGAATAGGTCAGTGAGGGTGAAGGAGCTGTGCAGTGCCTCCACCTATTATTCACTTTGCTTTTATGCTAAAATACCCAGGACACGGGTATTTTGTTGTATCATTTGGTGCATCTCAAGCCTACTTACATAAGGTCCTGCTGTCCGCCCTCCAGCAGGCAGCGGTATGTATGGATCTCCTGCTCCAGACGGCATTTGACGTCCAGCAGGATCTTGTACTCTTGGTTCTGGCACTCCATTTCTGCACGCAGATCAGCCAGTTGCTGCTCCACGCACGTGATCTGGCTCTGGAGCTCAGCAAGGTGGTTATTGTAGCGACACTCTGTCTCAGCCAGCGAGGATTCCAGGTTGTCCCTCTGAGGAGTGACATGTGGCACAATACAAATACAGGCATGAGAAATACTGCATTTAACTACGAATTCTTACATCAAAGCATAACTGTGAGACAGCTGAGCTTTACACCAGCTCACCACCCACCTGGCTGAGCTGAGCCTGGAGCTCGATTTCCAGGGCTTGCAATTGGCGTCTCAGTTCGGTGACTTGGTTGTTGCACGTCTCTACCTCCTGACCGCTTGTAATAACCTCCCGATTCACCTCCTCAATCTGAAAATCGCCAATCCAGAATAAAGGTGTTCAGGGAATGCGTAATGTAAGTCAGATTAAGTATTAAGGAAAGAGCAGAGAAGCTAGCAAAAAACATGAAATGAGAAAGGTTTTGGTGAACTCTCTCATCCTAATGGAGTGTAAACCCTGCTCGTCATTCCTCTTGCTCTTCCAATACTACTGCAGTCCAATTCTTCTCACTACTTACTGCTTTGTAAAGAGTTCCCCCTCAAGTCTCACTGACATGCAGCAATTCCTGTCACCCCATGAAAAGGACACAGAGTGGCAGTATCCCCTGTGTCAGTTTGAACCAACGCTGAATGCTGTTACAGTATGTTGTGTGGTTTTAACAGCTAATAAATCACTGTAGAACCATTGCCAGGGTATTAGCCTGGGAAAGTCAGAGCTGAGTAAATTTACTCACCTTGCACTCATACCAGTCCTCAACTTCTTTGCGATTGCGTTCAATCAGTGTTTCATACTGGCACCTCATCTCCTCCAGGATCTTCCTCAGGTCTGGTCCAGGACAGGCATTGACCTCCACGCTCACATCTCCAGTCGATTGTTTCCTCAGACAGCTCATTTCCTGGAAACACCACCCAGATCATGTCATTTTTTAAAAAAGAGGGAAAAAACTGAGGAAGCTTAGTTCCCCTGTAGGGAAGAGCATAGCCCCTCTCTGGCAGAGACCCTCTCTGCTGGACATTCACAGCGCCTAGTTCACATGTATCATCTCCATTAACCACTTGCCCCTCCGCAGCCAGCACCCCAGGGTGGGGACCACGGAGAGGGAGGGTGATGGATCCTGCATGAATTAACGCTTTTGATGTGAGAGGGGCAGGACCCTACCTCCTCGTGGTTCTTCTTCAGGCAGCAGAGCTCCTCCCGCAGCGACTCCAGCTGTGCCTCCAGGTCAGACCTGCAGAGAGTCAGCTGATCCAGGACTTGGCGTAAGCCATTAATGTCAGCCTCCACGCTCTGGCGCAGGGCCAGCTCCGTCTCGTACCTGAGGGTGAGAAAGAAAGCAAGAAAGAGTAGTCAGTGTCCGACACCACCATTTGCTCTTTTTTTTTTTCATTTGACCATCCATCTTTCTTACAGCATTTTCCTAACTAGCCTCACAGGATGCTAAGATGCAGTCTGAGGCCTGCTCTGTCAAATCTGCCCTCAGTCTGCCTTCCCTGGGGCTTTTTCACTGGGGCGGAGGTGTCGCTCACTGCGTTTCAGTGCTCCAACAAGAAAAAACAAAAGCTTCCCCTTTGAAAGACACCATGTGCCAGAAAGGCAGCTCAGGTGAACCCACGCTGCTCCCTGTCTGTGGATGCCTTCTGCCTTCTGAGGAACGCTAATCTCCACACAAGAACATCTCGTTCTCCCAAACTTTCCATCCTGGAACTGCCGCTCATTAAGGCAGCTCTAGAGGCAATGGATGAAAGAGCTTTTCTACATAACCTTCAGCCTGTCCTGACCAGAGGATCACAGGAGACCTGTCTGACAGCTTCTTCTCACCAGCTCTGCGAGCGGGAGCGCAGTGACCGAGGAGCAGTCAGTTCCTCGCGTGTGCTGTGTGCCAAGGGGTACTCACTTCACTCGGAAGTCATCGGCTGTCATCCTGCTGTTATCGATGTTCAAAATGATCTTGTTGTTGTCTATGGTTGCGCAGACAATCTGGAAAAATAATATTCGCTCCTGAAGTCTCTTCCCTGTATCCTCAGGCTCAAGTGTAGCCATTGACCGGTGCTACCAGACCTAAACTCTTTCTCCCTCTCTTTTTTTTGTTTTAATATTGAGTAGCAGGCATGGGGGAGGTGAGGAGCATGGCAGTCACTGGGGTGAGTGTTCAGTGAAGTACGGCGGAGGCATTAAAATGCTAAAATACGTGGTTCAGATGCAGACAGTTAGGGAGGTACAATCAGTGTTGTCCAGCACCTGCCACAATCCACCTAACCTTTTAAATCTAAATCTTACTTTCATGGATAAGAGATTTAAAAGCTTTGTTTCAAGACTTAATTATAAGTCTGCCTCATTCCGTCTGTTTCCTGGATTCTTTTCACTTTATTATTCTTTGTGCGTTGACAACCTAGAATTTTTGCTAAACACACTTTACAAACAAATGTTTTTAATTTTAATTGCATACTCAAAATGTGTTACGGCAATGCTCTCTTTGTTCTTATTTTTAATTAGATGTCCTATATTTCCCAATTCTATATGAAAGAGTAAACTTGTAAAAAAAGGAGATAACGTTTAACTGGAATTCTGCAAGACTGATGACAGAATAATATAGATTCAGGCAAATTAACATGATCCTTTTTTTTTTTTCCTCTTTTAGTTGCTTTCTTGGCATATATCTATTTTTTTTAAACACCTTGGCACAAACCTAATTCAGAAAGACTACTGAGCCGATCCAGATGTATTCTATGAACATAACATTTTCCCCTTCGAATATATCTGATGAATAAAAGCAATGGAGGCAGTCCAAACACTCAAGGTTTTTACCTTTAAGCTCAAGGGCTTTCTACAGGCAGTTATCTTAATGGCTGTTTACAAAAAGCATTTTACAATAATGAAATGTTACTCTTGGTAACTGCATTAAGTTGTGAACGAACACTGTGGGAGAAGCTTACAAGGGAGAAAGCAGCTGAGAAATGATGTTACCTGATTTTGAAGGTCTTCTATTTCTTTATAATAGCAGCTGTAGTCCCGTGGCTCACAAAAAGGGCCCTGCTTGGCATACCACTCCCTGATTCTGCACTCCAGGTCAGCATTTTCTTGTTCCAGGCACCTCACCTTGTCCAGGTAAGAAGCCAGGCGGTCATTAAGGTTCTGCATGGTAACCTTTTCATCACCAGAAAGAAGAATGCCATCACCACAAAAACCACCTCCAACTACCCCTCCACCAAGACCAATACCAAGGCCACCTCCAATGCCACCGCCAAAGCGAGCACTGCCACCGCTGAATCCAATGCCTGAACATCCTCCGAGGACAGGGGCTCCTAAGCCACCTCCATAGTTTCCACCAACCAAACTGCCAGTACTCAGTCCTCCTCCGTAATTCACACCACCACAGTAGCTTCTACCAGAAAACCCTCGGCTACCCCCTATCCCGCAAGTCATGTATCTTCCAGAAGAGACTGAGGAGATCCGTGCTCCTCCACCACCACCACCGCCACCAATAACACAGCTGCCACCGCTGGTCCTGCCCCTGAGAGAGCCAGTTGTCTGCTTAATACTACAACTCATTTTGAGGACAGCTGCAGATCCAACCCAAAGCCCAAAGCAAGATGCACAGCTTGATATTGAATCAGACTGCAGGTTGTTTGTTGCCGCAGATCTCTATTTATACCTTCCAAAGGGGGTGTCACCTATAGGGTGTTTCTTCTTCCCACGGGGCTGGCTAGTCTTGCTGTTTATGCCAAGAATAAATAGCCCACAGGCAGTTTCCCTCTAGAAATCCCAGTTCACAAGGAAGATACTTTACATGTCAGCAGCTTATTCCAAAAAGTAAAATAATGTTTTGTGAGTCATGAGCTTTTTGTATGATGCAAACTTTACACAAGTCAAGAAAAAAAGTTGCCCTAGATTATGTACAAAGAAGAAACATTGGTATTTATAACATCAAAGTGCCTTTTATATTTTATTAATTTGTATTTATTTTATTCTTAGTCCAATAAACATTTTTATATCACATGCTATGGTAGAGTCCAGGGAAGAAAAATGGGAAATCAATATAAATTCTCACTTCTGAAAAGCATGAATAATAGTGACTGTAGTAGTGAGAAGACTGGGGATATCGTGGTGTAGAAGTCTGTCACCTGGCACAATGACAGACAATAGGTCTAACACATGCTTTACTGTGAGATTTCTTAAATTGCTGAGGTAATTCCCCCGTGGGTTTAGTTCCCCATTTGTGGCTTACATTTCTCCGGTCGTGCAAACTTGCTCACAGTTTGTGAAGATCAGGCCTGCTAAATGTTGGAAGTTCCTATTTATCTCTGTGTCTAGGTGTTACATGGACTTGATGTAAGCTGAAGTGTATGAAGTACCTCTCTGAAGTTATTTTTCAACTATTTTGTTTGCTGTCCATGCTGCCTCAATTTGTGGTGATCATAGATAAAGAGAGATGACAGGAAAGGGAGTATCTATGGGCGATACGTCCAGTTCCCTGGATGGACTGAGATGTGATCCAGCAGATCTTTGCCATTACTAAGATTGTGCTGAGCACAAAATAAGAAGGAGAAAAGCTTTCTGCATTTCTTAACTGAGTTTTTCAGAGTAGTAGCAGGCATTAGCGCAGCCTAGCTAGTCATGGGAGCACAATCTCCAAAACCAGGCAAGCAATAGCCAGAGGAGCGTTCGGAGAACTGGCTCCGCCAGCGCAAGTATCTTTCTCGAGCAGACTGCTGTAATGAGAGGATATTCTGTTCTTCAGGGGACGGAGGCTTCTGTTCCCTACAGGGTGGAATTTCCAAACAACTCTTACTCACAAGTAACCTTTGACTCAAGTATGTCCATATTTGCAGGAGCAGTTGTGATAAATCCTCTTTGGTGATGAGTGTGACACCTGACAGGGAGCCCTGAGAGCAGCCATCACCTCTGGACAGACGGGCAGGGAAAACCCATGCTCATACGCTCAGCCACCTCTCATTTACTGGTGGGAAGGCGTACTATGTGTGCAGTTAGGTGGTTTCTGTCGCCATGGCAGGAGAGCGTCCCCAAGCATATATAGATGTGATCATCTTCTCACCAGCATACGTTAGGACTCTCCACTCTCCAGTGACATAATTTATTTCTTTACTTAGATCAGAAATGATAAAAAGACGCCTACCCAAGGCTGGCAGCATCCTAGAATATTCATTATTTGGATGGTTCAGTGAAATAACTTGCTCAAGGACAGAGCCGGAGTCTGTCAGAGCTCAGATTCCTAGCTAAGACTGCAGTGCCTGAAATACAGGTCCATCCTCCCCTTAGAAACACATCCCCCATGCTCCCCACACAGCCTAGACTCACGATAGTGAAAATCATGAGCAAAAATGAGGATAGGGAGTAAATCTGCCTTTCATCCGTCATTTTGAGGAATATAATTGAAGACAGGGTGTGGCTGTAAGAGCCAACAGAAATTAATATTATGTCTGGATTGCTTGGAGCTTTGCTTCTGCTGTGTAGGTTTTCAGAAGAAGCTACCTAATAGCAATCTACAGAGAGCAGTGCTCTGGGTTGAGATTGCCTTTCTTTCCCTTTCAGAGTCTTAGGCTTAGGAGGAGACATTGCAGATACTGGACATTTCTCTACGGGTGGGCAAGGAGCACTTACGCCTGCTTCCTTCAGCAATTACCTAATAGGAAGAAGGAATAGGCCTTGCTCTACAAAACAAACTAGTTTGCAGCATTGAACAACCTTTTACATATGTCCTGGCTGAAAGGTCCACAGGCTACCGAATCACATTTTACCAGTGAGGATTAGAAACGATCATGCAATTCTTCCAAAGTACTCATATTTGGGATATAATTACATTCTCTGGAGCTTTACTGGGCTTCTGCCACTTTCACTGGGACGTGGAACATGGGATTGATACAGCAAATGCATCCAAAACCCAGTCCCTGACTAACCAGACTGTATTTTAAAACCAGTTGGTTTTTTTCTCGCTCACGTGCTGGGTAGCTGCAGCCGTGTTTGCTGGCAGGCGGGCAGCTTGCACGGCCACGTGGTAGTTTCACTCTAGGCAGTGTGGTATTGCCCTGCTCCTTACGACCATGTCAGGGCTCCGAGGCTTGGCCCTGAGACCTCGCCAGACATCGGGTGGAGGTGTATGTGTGTGTTTGCTGGCTGTATGGCTCTCTGCTTTCTCTGTGAGCCACCATCTTGTTCCGAAACATCCATCAGTACCGGCTTTCTTCCCCACTGAACTGATTTCTTTACCTCCACTTTTGTTATTATTTGTATTCCTGTAGCCTAGGAGCATAGCCTTGGAGCAGAACAATGTGTAGGAAAGGACTTTGCAAGTCTAAGTCATAAAAACGTCCCAAAAGGATTTACAACCTAAATGTAAGACAGGAGGAAACAAATGGTTTCATACAGATGGAAGTAAAGGAAGCAATGACAGGCTATTAGCCAGCATGATTAGCAGTGGTCTCAGCACAATGTCAGTGCAAACGCTGTTAAGTCTTGTGGGCATTATGAAAAAGACGAGAAATCTGAAAGTGGACAAAGAGGTAATAAGTGTAAATATTGACACATAGTGATGGGCAGCTCAGGAGGAGGCCAGAAGATGTTACGTTTCTGAGTGATGTTGTGGGCAGTGGGGTTTGGTCCTGTGGGAACTGCGACTGTCCCGGTGCACAGCCTTTTTGCAAAATGTCAGCCTGTCTATTCCACACTCTGCTCGTTTTACTTATCAAAGTTGATAATGTTTTCTTGTGTCAACTACAAGAAGGGCGTGTCTAATTCGACAGAACTTTGCTTTCATAAGCATTGCTTCAGTGATGTTTGTGCAACCATACTGGAATATGATTTTATCTTGTCACTTCTAATTACCATTAATAATTTGCATAATAGCCATTAGGCATCACTTATTAAACACTTCTTTGATGTGATACTGAGCCAGCTCCAGACCTCATGCTCCCAACTTTCAATTGCAGACCATGACTTTTTTCTGGCTAATGACTCATTGGTTTATACCACCATGTTTAGCAAAATTCCTGTAAGGCAAGTGAAATAATTATCACAATGAGTTTGGTAACAGCATGATGCTAGGTCTTAAATATACCTCAAAGACCAAAGTGATTACTCTGTTTCAGTTTCTTTCTTGCTGACTGTTCACATCTTCAAACTACCTCTGAACGTTTGCTAGTGATGAAGTAGAAGTTCAGCAGAACATGGAGGTGGACGGA
>NW_008825267.1:298801-315089 GCF_000699105.1 Pygoscelis adeliae
CTTCTTCATTTTGTGAAGGTTTTTAATTTCCTTCCAGCACCTACCAGACAATGACAGTGCAGCCAGACGTCCCAGCATTTGCATCTCTGGAAGCCCTACTGATTATCATGGCAAAGAAGAGTACAAGAGAATTTGTATTAGGACAGACTGGAACACTGATGAGTGAACAAAACTACAGCAATTTCACTCTTGCATGGACAGCTGAGTGCCGTGCAGGTCGGAAGGAAGAGCAAGGCTTTAGCCTACAGTCCCTGCTGGCAGAGCCGCGTGGGTCAAACCAGAACCTGACACGCAGAACTGGAGTATTCAGTATTCAGGTGCTTCTTGCGCTCAGATACCATACAGTGGTACAATAGAGACAGGCAGCCAAAGGTGTAGGCCAGCCAGAGCCTCCCCAGAGTGTCTTCTTTTTATCTTTGTTTCATACTTGTACTAAAAAGTCTCTTAATTTCAATACACTTTCAATATGTGGTTCATACTGGCAGTTTAAATTATATTATTCAGTGTACTGAGCTGAGAAATCTCCTGCTTGATTATAGTAGTAGTTTACTCATCTATGTATTTCTTTACAGATGTTACACAAGCCAGTAAACAAAAATACAAACCCCACAGCTAGTTACTGTGGGTGTGAGTGAGACTGTACCTGTCTGCGCATTTTATAGAATAGATTTTATAGAGAAATTATAGTTTATACACCACACCAGAATACAGCCTACTATTAAAAAAGCATGGTGCCTGTAATCAGGTATAAGTCCTTGTACAGTGCAGTCCTTAACTCCTGGCTGATTTGCAGTGTTGGCAATTTGCAAAACTAGTAGTTTTATTTCTGTTTCTTCACTGATGTCTTAAACCTCTGGCATGTTCACTCCCCAGGGATTTTTTCTGATGGTCGTGTAATTGGCATGTGTCTGCTCTCCCTGTAAGACAGAGACCATATCTGCTAGAGCAATCACAGTACATTTCATCTACAGCCACTGGTCGTGATGCTGATAACTTCTGCTTACCAGCCTGAGTGCTGATATAACTCCGCCTCTTCTCTCTGGGGCAGCCACCATTGCTCTTTTTATCCTCAGATTCCTCTCCCAGTCTTATAGCTTCAGCCTAAGTCTCTCTCTGTCTTTGAGATACTCATTCATTCTTGCTTTACAAGATTTGCACATTGGAAAATAAAAGAACGCGCTCTTACAAGCTGCCGTACCTACGTGCTAGTGTGAGTGGCTGTGTATGCGGAATATGATAGAAGTTTGCCTGCAGGAGGCTGCAGTCAATGTCCCAGGTCACTTCTTGTCCTGTTGTCCCATGCACCACGTCCTCTGCATTTCATTTATCTTCTCTTCCCCATCTCTTCCTATGCTGTTTCCACAGTCATCATTTCCCATCACTGTCCATGTTATAAACTCATTGGGCAGGGGAGGCATCTTTTTATTTCTGCATTGCATTTAATGCGGTACTTTAGAGGTGCTGTGTAAACACCGAGGCAGGTTAAATAATACTGAAATGCACAGTATAATTAGCGTTGCAGGAGTAGGAGATACAGAACTTAGTAGAGAAGGTATTTAACACATAGCTGTGTCCAGAAACTCGTTAGAGCAATTACCCCCACAGGGCTAACAACCGTCTCTTACTTGGACAGAGACTGGGGAGAGGCCATCCCCCAAAGGGACAGCTGGAGCCGGTCCGGGGATTGCTTAGCCCCTGGCCCTCTGTGCTGGTGCAGTCATCTCCATAAAGACATTATGTGCGACTCAGAGTTGAAAGCTTAGAGCACGAGAGGTGACACATGAGCAGACAAGGCTTTCTGCAGAGCAAAGGCTCAGAGCAAGAAACAAAACTGGCTACAAAAAGTCCCATCTTGGCTGTGACTTTTGCCAAGAGAATAGCTGTCTGTGGTCAAGCTTTGGCTTGTCCCATGCTGTCATTCCAGAAACATCTGAGCTGTTTTTTTCCTTAGAAAGGGACACTAATTAAGACTCATCATATCCCCTGATGTCTTCGTGTTGGAAGCCTTCACGTTAGACCTCTGTATAAGGTTAGTCATCGAACCCCATCTAATATTTCATTACAGAAAAAGAAAAAGAGCTACATAATGAGGAGCAAACTTTGTAAGCACCATTCACAGCCTGTCTGACACATTTGTTAGGTACTGCTACGGGTGAGAAGGGACAGGCTGGATCTCGAGTCTGCTTGCACAAGCAGCAAAATGCAGTTGTGTTCCTGAATGTGTTTGTAATTCCTTTCTCTGTGGTAATAAAATACCAGCATCTTTTTTTTTCTGGCTGTTTATTGTATCTTACTTTTAAAAAAATTCTCTCCCACATATTAATTTGTCTCACCCTTTTATCTTCCCACATGTTGCCAGCTGGTTCTTCCTGTTTGCCTGTTTTTTTTAAATCCATTTAGAGGTTCTTTATTTAGCATTTTCTCTGGAATTGTTTTCCTCCACCAGAAGGGTGTGTCAAGTCCAGCAGAGCCTTGCTTTCAAAATTACTGCTTCAGTATTATTTGGGAAAACTTGTTGTTCTTGATTTTATCCTGTTACTGCATATTCATAATAACTCAAAGGTGTTGTGTATTACATTATATTATATTATATTATATTAGCACACACCTACTTTAATGAAAACTCAATTTTTGCTCAGAAGTCTCTTTCAATAGAAGATTGCCAGTCAGACTGCCTTGAAACTCCTTTCCTGCACTCTGTCCAGCCTCCCTGAATGTTTCTTTCCTCATCATCTTCTACCTCATGTCTTAGCTTATGCTTCCTCCTCTGGTAGCAAATGTCCCTTTCCACAGCATCAGCTGGTCCCTTTCCTCCATCCTCCTGCAGCTGCCCCTCCATCACCATCCTGCAGCCATTCAAAGATGGGAACATTGCTTATTTTTCTTTTTCCCTTGTAATGATTGCTTTGTGGATATAGGTCAAAGGTGGATTTCTAACCAAACGTGTATGGTAAATATAACTATCTGCGTAACAATTTTTTAAATACTTGTATGCTAATTTACTTGTAGAAATTATTTCTCAGGTTCAAGGCTGTGTCAGTAGTAGCAAAGTTTTATTAGAGACAAGCTTTGGTAGTTGTTAGACAACTGACCGCAAAACAGACTAGCCCAAGCGAAGACCAGTGATTGGATCAAAGCAGTATCAGAGGATGAAGACAGCAGGCAGCGTGGGTGGCAGGAAGGCAGCCATTCTGCAAAGTCCCTTCCGACCGGTGCTATAAGCAGAACTGAGAACTGTCAGGCTATTTTTGCTTTGCTTTTTCCAAACGGTTTGTTCGTCAAGAGACCTCCTCAGGGGGATGCGCAGTGGGGCTGGCAGGGAAGCTCTCCTGTCTGCAGTGACCTGCCGAGGGAGAGCAGGAAGCATAACTTTGTCAGGGGTTTTGTCTGCATACCATGCCTTTCTCTTACATCCCCCTTGCTCTTGTACTGACCTTTCTTTTCCCTCTTCTCCCTAGCTTGCTTTATTTTATATACTTGTTGAAAGACTCGTGACTGACTGATTCCCCTTGCCAGTTCCTCATTTTCGTGTTGTGCTGAGACAAATTATTTAAACACATTTACTACTAGTAACCCCCCAGTGTCAAACATATTTTCTATGCATAAGTTTATAAATGCCCCATAGCTGCATCCCTTGCCACTGCTTTCTACCGTAGCTCGATTAATCCCCATGCTCTACCACCAACAGTCACAACCGCAGTCCTGCATGTCTGACTCCCTGCACTGCCTCTCTCCAGGAAAAAGAAACTGTCTCCAGCCCCTCTTCACCACCGAGAAAAGCCTGGAGATCTCTCATCCTCCTCTTCCCCAGGTACATAGCAGGACTAAAGAAGCAACTCATGGTCACAGTCACAGTTCTAGAGGACACCTCACCTTACACATCCTCACCCAGAGCGCACAGGCTTAGGGCAGGCATGGCTGACACAGACTGGCTTTAAGCCCACCACTTCTTCCAGCTGATGCTGCAGGGACTCCTCTTCCCACCAGCCCTCTGTGGAAAGGAGACAGCTCTGGTAACCAAAGCCCCCGACATTCACGCCCTGGAGATCTGCCCCGTGATCTGGAGCTACTCGTAGCATTGGCCATTTCCCCTTTGAACCATGAGGGTCATTAAGAGCAACAACTAGCACATCCTCCATCCTGCCTGTCTGTTGACAGCTATTGCTTTTCCATCTTGACTCGCTCAGGATTACCAGAGGCTCTGAGACAAGCTCTAACAGTGTCATTTCATCCATTGCAGCTGGCATTTTGGAACAAGAACTGATTTTTCATGTGACTAATTTAGGACTGGAGAGTCCAGGAGAGCCCACCTCAGGGCATCACCATTAAAATACCTCTTTTTCCAAACTAATGGAGCAGGTGGGTGCTCAGGCCGGTTATGTGTGTATGCAGCCATTTATGAGATTAACAGCATGCCTCCCTGTTTCAAAATCTCAGGCAATGGGAGGCAGGGAAGAGCCAACTGCTTTGCATACAAATTATATTTCCAAAAACTTTAATTAAAATTGTTGTGTGAAACTGAAAATGTTTAGGTAATTTATTGTTTCAGTTAATTTAACTGCCAGTCCCTAATCCTGTCTAGCTGTGGCAAAGCCAATAAAACTCAGTTAAATGACAGCGTTCATAAAAGACCTTGCCCGGCTCACAGTGAAAACCACCCTTTAATGAGCTGCGACGCTGCACCTTGCCCAGGTGGCTGGGACACCTCTGGGGGCCTCTCTTGGCTGCCTTCACCGGCCCAAGCCGGGGGAACGGTCTCTGGTTTGCACTCTAGACATTTATCAGAGCCAAATCCTCAAATGCCTTGTGGTTTGCTAATAGGCCCTGTCTGGTGACAGGTCAGTACTGGTTCCTCACCACAGTGCTGCTTTTACCATTTGTATCACGAATTTTCATATCCCTGTAAGTCAAAGCATAGAGATTTTACTGTGCCCGGGTCTGTCTGTAGTCTGCGTACGTGATGTCGTGCTGTCCCCCCTCCAGCAGGCAGTGGTAGGTCTGAATCTCCTGCTCCAAGCGGCATTTGACGTCCAGGAGGGTCTTGTATTCCTGGTTCTGGCACTCCATTTCTGCTCGTATTTCAGCCAGCCGCTGCTCCACGCAGGAGATCTGGCTCTGTAGCTCAGCCAGGTATTTGTTGTAGCGACACTCGGTTTCCGCCAGAGAGGATTCCAGGTTTTCTTTCTGAGAATGGAAACAACACAAAGGTAGCTGGGTATGCTGCAAGCTTAGCCTGTCTGGTTACAGGTACAACCCTGGTCATGCAGCTTTCTAAAGAGAGCTGGGGAGTCTGAGATGTGAATCGTAGTGGCATCACCTACCATGGTAAGCTGGGCTTGTACATTGATTTCCAAGGCCTGCAGCTGACGTCTCAGCTCAGTGACCTGTTTGTTGCTTGACTCTATCTCCTGGCTGCTTGTGATGACCTCCAGATTGACCTCCTCCACCTGCAAAGTTAGAAAAGAGCAGCCCTTTCCTGACCTCCTCCCAGCAGGGTCTTCACCACACTGCTTGTGCACGCCCTGCAGTGCACCTGAGTATTTCCAAATCTAAAGACCCCCCCATTTATTCCGTTGTGACCCCGTAACACCATGCGGTGGCCCCTCTGCCATGAACAGAAGAGCACTGAAAGTGGGCAGTACAATTAGATGCTGAGCACATCCATGACAGAATTGCTGATATTAAGACATCTCCAGTAAGTGTTCTTAATCTCTCATTTTTCCCTTTTCCCCCAACAGGCAGAGTAGGGTACAACTCTGCATGTATATAGTACCTTGCAGGCATACCACTGCTCAGTCTCTTTGCGGTTGCGCTCCATCAGTGTTTCATACTGGCACCTCAGATCCTCCAGGATCTTCCTCAGGTCTGGGCCAGGACAGGCATTGACCTCCACGCTCACATCTCCAGTCGCCTGTTTCCTCAGACAGTTTGTTTCCTGCAGAGAATATGTGCATCATATCAGTAATATTCACACTCAGGGGGACTTTCTTTCTTCTTTCTTCTTATTTCTCTAAGAGTGAGGGGCAATCTAACCTCCTCGTGGTTCGTCTTGAGACAACACATCTCTTCAGTCAAAGCCTCACACTGTAGCTGCAGGTCGGTCTTGCAGCTGGCCAGCTGATCCAGGACGGGGCGTAAGTTGCAAATGTCTGCATCCACATTTTGCCGGAGACCACATTCAGTCTCGTACCTTAAGCCACAGGCAACAAAGAAAGGTCAGCGTGTCCGTAAACCATGGCAAGCCCTTGAGTTGAGTTTGTGGGGAAAAAATTTAGGACCAAGTTCTTCTTTCGCTTCAGGCATGCAATGCTATGAACATTGTCAATGGTATTCATGCCTTTCACAGAGATCTGCATTTTACTGCGGCAGCATGACAAGTGGAGTGTTAGGATTTCCCCATCACCATCGCTCACCTACCCTTCCATGGGCAGTGTGAACCCCTCAGTCTAGCACAGGACCATACTCACTTCACTCTGAAGTCATCAGCAGTCATCCTGTTGTTATCAATATTCAGAAGGATTTTGTTAGTCTCCATGGCTGCACAGAGGATCTGGAAAAAAAGTGCAGGAGAGAGATTTGGGCTTGTGGCTTCCTCTGGCTACACAAGGCCCTGGAGGAAACGTCCACCTGGGGTAATGCAAGCCACTTATTTTATAATGATTCCACATATTGGGATTATTAATTAGTTAGATGGCATTACAGTGGGGAAATGCGTGTGCCAGCTTGGTGGAGCAGGCTGTGCTGAAACTCCAGTTCTCTGTAAATGCAGTGTCTTCTTCCCTCAAACCATCCATTTCATATAAACTATTGCTTCATGGGCACCTCCGGAGACATAGCTATTGCCTCTGCCATTTCACATTGGTCTATCCACATGTGAAAGCAAAGCCCAAAGAAATATTAGAATTTTCTTGAAAAGCAATGATTTACCTGGTTTTGAAGGTCTTCAATTTCCTTATGAAAACAGCTGTAGTCCCGTGGTTCACAGCTGGGCCCTACCTTGGCATACCACTCCCTGATCTTGCACTCAAGGTCGGCATTGTCTCCCTCCAGGAGTCGCACCTTGTCCAGGTAGGAGGCCAAGCGGTCGTTGAGGTTCTGCATCGTCGCCTTTTCGTTGTTAGCGAGTAAGATCCCATCACTGCAACCAGCACTAGCCCTGCTGAAACCACCACCAACGCCTCGAGTGCAGATGCCTCCACTGCTGAATCCAAGGGTAGAACAAGCCTTCTGGGTAGCTCCAAAGCTCCCACCGATAGCACTGCCGGTGCTCAGCTGCTTCCCAAGTAATCCCTCGCTTAAACTACCACCAGAAAAATTGCCAACCGCACCACCTAAGTCATAGGCAGCGTGTCTTCCCGAGGAGGCGGAGGAGACCTTTCTTCCACTACCAGCTGCAGAGCTGCCCACGCTGTTCCTGCCTTGGGAACAGGTAGTAACGACCTGCCTGATGGCACAGCTCATAGTGAGAGCGCGAGGATCCAACTCGGAGCCCAAGGCAAGCTGCACAGATCGCTGCGGGATCCGATTGTGATCCCTCTGTCCCCACAGTCCTCTATTTATACCATTCCTCGTGGATGTTGACATTGGAGAAGGGCTGTTTATTCTTCCTCCTTGTGACCTGGCTAGTACTATTTTTTTTTTCCAGCTGGAAATATTTCCCCAAAGGCGTTTGTCTCCAGAAATCCCACAACAGAAAGATGCTTTGGTTAACAGAAGCATGTTTCAAAACTACATCAAAAATGTTACTTCCTGAATCATCAGGTCTGACTTGTGATGACAACTAAACAACAGTGACACAAAAAACAACAATACCCGAGAGTGCCTGGGGAACGAAACATCACAGCAATTATCCATCCCTGACATGGGCGAGTCTACCTGGAAAGTGAAAGCTGTGGGAAAGCCGTCATATCTGATGGAGCCTGTTCAACCCCTTTGTGACCAGAAGCGAGGGTGCCGCCTCATTCAGCTGCCCTGCGGTCCCTGGGACCAGAGCCCAGAGACCACCCTGGACCGTGCTGCCTCTCTGCAAGTGCACCGCAGCGAGGGTCCGTCCCATTCTGCACGGCCGTCAGCTGAGTGAGAACCTGCTGGGGTCTGGGTCATTAGACCTCGAAATGCTCTTCGCTTGGAGAGCACAGAAAAATATTGCACTTGAGCATACCAGTGATTATTATTATTCTCTTCCTCCTGCATGCATCAAAACATCTCCTTTCAGAGGGGAGATCCCATGGGATTTGTTTTGCTGCTTTTGAGGGTAGACAAAATATTCAAATATTTACCCAAAATAAAAGAGAAAAGGATATTTCCTGAGTACCAAATGTTGCAGTTAACTATGAATATTCACTGCCAAGAGAGGACAGCCACATAAGGTGTTTCATAAGATTTCTAAAACAGTAACATGGAGAATTTCAGAAGCAGCCTGATCCTGTATAGGTCTGACCCAGTTCCAACCAGCACCATGGAAATTCTCCAAATATAATCTAGGGGAAATGTGTTAGATTTAGAAAAGACACTAGAAAAGATCATTTAAAAAAAGATATTAAACCTATTTTTTAGTTTTGGAATGCTGAATTGAGGAAGAAGGGAAATAATTAAAATGTGTTGTCATCTGAATCTTTCATTTTATTAATAATATTAATACAGCCATGCTAATATTGGCTGACTTTCACCCACGTGTTGTTCAGCATTGGTTTTGGCATCCAGATCACCTGGACACATCACATAAAGGATGCGTCAGGTGCAGCCTGTTTCAAAATATTGCTTATGGCATTAGGGTAAGTTCATCAGTCTTGATTTTATCTTGACACTGCAAATCCAGAACACCTTAAATGTGGTGTGGATTCTGTGTATGTCCATCCTTCGTTACATCCATAATTAGCAAGTGCAGCCTGTGCCATGGTGCCATGGCTTGCCTCATTGGTGGCGAGATCCTGAGTGGAGGCTGTGGCGTGGTCAGGATCAGGCACCTCTGCCACAGAGCCCAGCAGCAGCCCTGGGGCTGCTCTCGCTGCTGGAGCAGGAGTGAATCAGCAGCAGGACTGGGCAGAATCTGTCTTTTTTCCAGAGAAGAACTGTAAAAATAATGCTGAGCTAACATTTAATTTCATTTAATTGAGAAATATATAGTCTTTCATTTTTCAATGAGAAAAATTAAAACGTTAATGAGTGGGGTTTTTTTTCAATTATTGAAAACTAAGCAGAGATGTCCATGTTTCCTCCTTACTTTTTGAACTTCAGACCTTACCATAGGTCTCTGCAGCCAAAGGTGATTAGAATTTCTACAGCTTTTGTAAAGGAGAATAATAATTTCACTCTTGATTTTACTGGATTTGTATGTTATTCATGGTAGCTTTTTTCCTTTCCAAAATTTGAAATTTTTATTAAAACCAGCTCTTGCTTTTACACCAGAGCATATCTCAGGACCTGCCAGCAGTTACAGTCCTCATTTTATTAGAAGAGATTTTCATTTTTTTTATGAGGAGATCTGTTAATGATGGTATCTACATGCATAATGGAAGGCTCTTTCCAGGATTAATTTTTATTGACTTCCAGACTGGAGTCTGCAGACGGAAATTTGCTCACCACAGTCTTGTAGCCAGCCACGGGCAACGCCTCTGATGAGCCACCCTCGGTTGACTCGGGAGCCCCTTGCAGGCAATGTTGTGCCCCAAGGGAGTAAGAGGAGGAGAGAAATGATGGCTTACGAGGATTTCCCGGCAGGCATTTCAGAAACAGCAGTGCAGGCCTGACAAGGAAAAATTATCACTTCAAGTAACAAATGAGCAGAAAAGCTTCCCCTAGGCAAAGGTGCTGTTCCCATTTAATCAGCTTTGTAAAAAATAGAAAGAAAGGAATTACATTTCAGCTTTACATTTGCATCTTGTACTGTGCTTTATAGGGGAGAGCAGGATGGTGGTAGAGGATGGGCACTGTGGCGTTATTCCCAAGGGTTGTTCTACAGCACAAAATGATCAGGTTCAAAAGAGCAATGAAAATGAGAAAGAAATATTAGATTTCCCCAGAGGAAAACCATTTGGTAGTCTCAGAATATTTTAAGGCTTAGGACTGTTTCTTAAGCCAATGCATATGAAGTACAAAGAGTATAATGTGCCCCCAAGAAGGAGATCCAGCATTTCACGTTATTACAAATATTCCCTGAGTCACTAGCTGTTTTCATGTCCAAGAGAACTTCCTTGGATACTTGGTGACTCAGACACGACACCGAACTCTGGGTCCCTGCCGGAGTCCAAGCTGCTGCCCATCACCCTGCACTACTGCCAGCCTGAGCTCAGGTTTGGGCTCGAAGCAAGCACCAGGGAGTGCCAGGGTAGAGAAGCTGAGAGCCAGGCACTGTCTGGCATCCGAAGCACGCCAGCTTGGGCTTATGTATGTCCCTTAAGCCTGTGCAGGGCTGGCCTCTGGCTTGGAGAGCCTTATCAGGAGGCCCTGATACAGCAGTGAGAACTACAAGCAGCCCTAGACTCTGCTCATTGTCGGCTAAATTTCAGAGTTTCACCTACAGAAAATTCTTCTGTTTGCTACTAACAGAGTATTTTCTTACCTAGCTATTGATGTAATTGTCATTACGGTTTTTGTCTGCGTGTTATTGGCTGTACTGAAACATCTCCATCTCGCTGATGACACCAGACACTCGAAGGTTCTGATCCCAGCTTTGCAAATCACTCTAGGCAAATTGTTCAGCTTTGCTGAGTCTCAATTTCATGCTTTGTAGGATGGAAACAGTAATAACAGCAATCCTCCTTCTCAAGGCCATTGTAAAAACAACTGTCTGATGCGAACTTGGAGCTTTAAAGATCGGGAACATGATACTCATTTTAAGCATTATTCATTGTAAGTATTCTTGCTATTATATACTCAGTTTGACACTGGCACATCCTACATATTTCTGCCTGTGTCTCAGCTGATGAAATACCTTTCAAGGACGTTCTTGGTTTTCCTTTTTTGTTTTCTTGTCCATTAAAGTTTCACCATTATTCACTGAGGACTTGCTTCTATAATTTCCTTGCTGAATCCTAACAAGGCTTTTCTTGTTGTGCTTGCATTTTGCAGAAAATTTGAAAAATGCTTTCCAAAAACAGTGTTTCTCCATCTCTTGGATGTGGTAATTTGTCCGTGTTTCACAGATACAAACTGTGTGTAGCGAAGAGTAATAATAAAAAATAAATTGCCTAATAGTTATGTGGTATTTTCCTTCTTCAGAGCACTGTAATGTAAAACAGTGATTACTTGTGCTGAGCTTGGACTTCTTTCTTGTTTGTGATCATAGGGTTATGAGGAGCCATATGCAGAATTTAAGCCTTTTTCACTGATGCAAATATATGTTGGTGAATAAGGGAAACCCCTGATAAGATCCTCCCAGTGGAACTGAATCAACTGATTACAAACCTGAGCTTTCCATCAGCTCTCCCAGCTATTCTCCCAGCTCTTTTCAGGTATTCATTTCAGGCTGTTCCCGCTGACAGATGTAAACGGATATCTTAGCACTGGGTCAAAGATATCAAAGATATGCTGCTTGATAAATCTCTCCCTTGTGTCCTTTTGGCTGCAGATGTGGCCATGCCTTACTGTGCTGCCAACAGAGCCAGAAACTCTTGGACTGACATCTTCTCTTAGTCTCCTACTTATATTTAATCCATGTTTGTGGTTTTCAGAAAGCCTTTCTGTATTCATACAGTTGGGGCATTCTGCAGATGGCTCTAGAGTTAAAAAGCTGCCATTTACAACTGAAATATAACAACTCTCTTCTGATGGCAAAAAAACCAGCACATTTGCAGTTCATTCAGAATTTCCAGCCTGCACCCTTGCCCATTGCCATAAAGTCTAAGACAGCTTGATGCTGAAGTACGTAATGCTTGATCTAGTTTTTATTTTCGAGATGGCTCTAGCTCACTTGGGTTGGAAGACTTCATATTTCTGCAAGGAAGGTCTGTTATTCCAGCAAAGAGAAAAGCATGAGACAGTCAATGAACTCGCACTCCGATCTGTGTTTCATTTCCTACCCTCTTCTGTAATTGCTAAACAGTAATACAGCATGATAACATCTCTTCACACTCCCTTTTCTGGAAAGACCTGGCAGGTTCCCCACTTCTTCCATGACCTTCCCTCTCCTTTGCTTGTCTTCTCATGCCCAGCGTGATATCATCAACTCTTTTCAAGAGTTTGTTCAGGCCAGGGAGCGCGCCTTTGTAATTGTCCAATAAGAACTGTAATGCCTTTGTGGAGGCTGAGGGAGAATGAATCATCAATAATAATCCAAGAGGCAAGCGTGCTTAACTTCAGCCGCCGAAGCCCCTTGTACATCATTATAAGCAAAGGGAAGCTCATTTACTGCAAACTATTACCTTTTCCTTTTGTCTACGGCCCAAATCCGTCTTCTTGAGGTAGGTGATGAACATGAGGCCATGGTCCAAGACTGGACAGGGGTCCCAAGTACCCCTGGCTAGAAAGCATGAAGTTGGATCTAAGTGATTCCATCAGGCTTTTGGATCTAAAATGATTTCCTCTGCTGTCTAGCCCTCAAGACATGCTCAGTGGATGTGCGACCAGCGCAGCATCCTTTGGTTCCTCTGTCACTCTCCAGGAAGTGAGTGGGCAAAGGCGGATCTGGTACCTGGCTGCCAGTGCACAAGCTGCATCACCTCATCCTGAATGGCAGCTTGCCTGCAGACGTTGTTGACATACGATAACTAGCTCGTGTGTTTCAAGAAGGATTTCAGCAGGGATCTTCTAGATGCCGTAGTGATAAAAAGTTATTGCTACTCATCCCTCTGCGGATTAAGCAATGGTTACTTTAGAACCTGTTAAGTGCAGCCCTCGGGCAGCATGAAAAAACCTGTATAAAGTTTTTGGACAATGTGTCTAACAGTGTGATTTAAAGACAGTCAAATAAGACAGAAGGCATGTATGTATAAGATTTGCCAACCAGTCTGATGTTGTGCTCGTGTCTCGGAATGGTACACATGACAGTAGTAGTCTTGCTGAAGTCATTTAAGTTCAACTTAGGAGAAAGTGATTCTTCATGATACCAAGAGTTAGAGATTCTGCTCAATCACAAAGCCCATTTAGCTGAGCTTTATTTTGTGGGCTTTTAAGTATCAGTCGTGTGGCACATTGGCCTCAAGCATCATCATTCCATCATTGCCTTCATTTTATATCAAACTTATCTGGTTTATGTCTCAGTCAGTCCCATGTATTTACGAGCAATGAGTTCAGTAGAAAAAGCTGTCTCAAATTATTTTTGCTCCAAGTAGAACCCATATCCCTCCATTCCCCTCTTCTCACTGGCTTCTTCTTGTGGTTTCTTAGGACTTTCCCTGGCACGAACACACAACCCTGAGGCTTTGAAAGATCATGTATCAGTGACAGACAAGTCTGCAGCTGCATGAATGAGGAAAAAAGCTTTATTAAATGTGTACAGAGTGCATGATGTCACCCACGTGAAATTAGGGTAGAACAGGAAGGAGGAGCAGATGAATGAAGCTGACTGCTTTCTGTAACACAACCCCACCACATACGGCCTCAGACAACGTTTGGTTCAGCTCGCTGCTCTCTGGAGCCTGGGGTCAAGGGTCCAGAGCTGCTTGCCCTCCTAGCGAGTGGTGAGCGCAACCTGCTCCCGGGAGGAGACCACCTTCCCATCCTGCACCTCCTCAACGATCGTGCGGACCTGACGGGAAGATGTCATGACTGCAAAAGGAAAGCAGAGGACAATTATTCAGGGGGCAGGAAGGAAGGAAATTTCTTAACACATTATCAGATGTTGCATGTTCTTCAGGAAGATGTGAGAAATTTCACGAGGTACTGGAAAATGCTGTTTTAAAGAGCCCTACGTTGGCTAGGAAGACAGAAGAGCCAGGCTGATGGGAAAGCTCAAGAAGGCAAAAGGCACACTCCCTGAATGTATGCTGTTGCTTGATTTTTAAGGTCTGTGTAAAGCCAGAACACTGGCTGCTCAATCACAAAGCCCATTTAGGGCAAATCATTCCTGTGGTAAAGGAGTGCAAGGTATTTCCCTTCCTGACAGCTTTTTCCTGTGTTTAGCAGTTGTAAGATGCACACAAGCTCTCTTGACTGCTGTCACTCTGATACAGCCAGCGAGGCGGCACAGCATGCCTGAGGAGTGATTTTCATTCCATCAGTTTGGCAGCTGCTCTAAAAGCAGGTCTCAAAGCTGTTTGTTATAAATGTGTGTAGCAAGATAGGTTCTTACCATCTCTGCCCGAGTGTGAGGACATAGCAGAGGAGTACTGGGAAGAGATGCTACAAGATAAGGAGAAAAACAAAAAGAAGTTAGGGACAAAATCCTTTTTTGTTGTTACACAGGCTCTGTATTCAGGCAGAAGGAAAGCAGAAGAGTCTCATAGCGGTTGTGAAAGCCACTGCTCCGCTCAGTGTCTCCTGGAGGGCAGAGGGGCCACTGCCCCTTCCAGCAGTGAAAGGAGCCTGTTACAGCATCTCACTGCAGACAGACACGAGGGACAGAGCCACAGGGCATCCGTGTCGGGTATGAACATAAAGATGAACCATGAAAGCTGCAATTGGACTGAATCCCCAGGCAGCATATTTTGTGTCTATTACCCGTCTCTTCCCGATGTGCCCTCCCAAGCGAAGCCCCTCTACTTACTGGGCATCCTCGCCCTCCAGGAGCCGGCGGTACGTGGCGATCTCCTGCTCCAGGCGGCATTTGACGTCCAGGAGGACCCTGTACTCGTGGTTCTGGCGCTCCATGTCGCACCGCAGCTCGGCCAGCTGCTCCTCCACGCTGGTGATCAGCCCCTGGAGCTGGGCCAGCTGGGTGCCGTAACGGGCTTCTGTGTCGGCCAAGGTGCCCTCCAACGCCGCTTTCTGCATGCAGAGGAGAGGCATGGGCTCAGGGCAGGGACGGAGGGTGGAAGGGATGGGAGCACCCATGCGTCCCCTGGCCCACGCTCCTGCGTGCCCCCTCCCCACAGGCAGCCGGCCCCTCATACCGTGCTGAGCTGGGACTGCAGGTCAATCTCCAGGCTCTGGATGGTGCGTCGTAGCTCTGTGATCTCCGTCTTGCCGCTCTGAAGCTGCTCCGTGTTGATGGCCACCTCCCGGTTCAGCTCTTCCGTCTGCAACAAGGCAAAACCGTGCCGTTACAGCACCATCGAGCGGGCACAGCCTCGGGTCCCACGTGCCCCGCTGCGCTGCCAGCGAGCCAGCTCACCTTGCTGAAGAACCACTGCTCGGCGTCCCTGCGGTTCTTGTCCGCCAGGCTCTCGTACTGCTCCCTCATGTCAGCCAGGATCTTGGTGAGGTCAATTCCAGGAGCAGCATCCATCTCCACGCTGATCTCTCCACCCACCTGCCCGCGCAGGGCATTCATTTCCTGGCAGAAAAGAGACACATACCTGTCATAGTAAAATCGGTGTATTCCCATCATGACAAATTTCTTATTTGCACCCAGCACACCAACCCCACAGACCTTCTCCTGGAGTTTCTGTCTGAAGGGATTGTTTCCCTCCCCCTTACCCACTCGAGTGTCTCCTGACAGCCCTAATTGCAGAGACACTCCTGCACATTTGACCTGACCACTTTCCATTGTGCACAAGGTACATTTTGTAGGTCCCAGTTTGAGCCTGCCTCTGTGCTCACCTCCTCGTGGTTCTTCTTGAGGTAGGCCAGCTCCTCCTTCAGGTTCTCAATCTGCATCTCCAGGTCAGCTCTGGCCAGGGTGAGCTCATCCAGGACTCTGCGCAGGCCATTGATGTCGGCCTCCACGCTCAGGCGCAGAGCCTGCTCCGTCTCAAACCTGGGAACACACACACACAGTCGCACCGTGGAGCCCAGCTGATACAGGTTTTTTCTTGTTGTTTCTTTCCCCACCTTGGCGTATTTCTGCCAAGCATCTTTTAGTAAATGTGCATGCACGGCTCTCCACAGTGCAGGAATGTCAGCTCTCCTGACTGCTGTCACTCTGATACAGCCAGCGAGGCGGCACAGCATGCCTGAGGAGTGATTTTCATTCCATCAGTTTGGCAGCTGCTCTAAAAGCAGGTCTCAAAGCTGTTTGTTATAAATGTGTGTAGCAAGATAGGTTCTTACCATCTCTGCCCGAGTGTGAGGACATAGCAGAGGAGTACTGGGAAGAGATGCTACAAGATAAGGAGAAAAACAAAAAGAAGTTAGGGACAAAATCCTTTTTTGTTGTTACACAGGCTCTGTATTCAGGCAGAAGGAAAGCAGAAGAGTCTCATAGCGGTTGTGAAAGCCACTGCTCCGCTCAGTGTCTCCCGGCGGGCGG
>NW_008825267.1:315308-317182 GCF_000699105.1 Pygoscelis adeliae
GAAACGGGCTCACAGAAACCTGCAGGTGGACCAAGTTGTTCATTTTTTAATTACTTGGCTATTACCCGTCTCTTCCCGATGTGCCCTCCCAAGCGAAGCCCCTCTACCTACTGGGCGTCCTCGCCCTCCAGGAGCCGGCGGTACGTGGCGATCTCCTGCTCCAGGCGGCATTTGACGTCCAGGAGGACCCTGTACTCGTGGTTCTGGCGCTCCATGTCGCACCGCAGCTCGGCCAGCTGCTCCTCCACGCTGGTGATCAGCCCCTGGAGCTGGGCCAGCTGGGTGCCGTAACGGGCTTCTGTGTCGGCCAAGGTGCCCTCCAACGCCGCTTTCTGCATGCAGAGGAGAGGCATGGGCTCAGGGCAGGGACGGAGGGCGGAAGGGATGGGAGCACCCATGCGTCCCCTGGCCCACGCTCCTGCGTGCCCCCTCCCCACAGGCAGCCGGCCCCTCATACCGTGCTGAGCTGGGACTGCAGGTCAATCTCCAGGCTCTGGATGGTGCGTCGTAGCTCTGTGATCTCCGTCTTGCCGCTCTGAAGCTGCTCCGTGTTGATGGCCACCTCCCGGTTCAGCTCTTCCGTCTGCAACAAGGCAAAACCGTGCCGTTACAGCACCATCGAGCGGGCACAGCCTCGGGTCCCACGTGCCCCGCTGCGCTGCCAGCGAGCCAGCTCACCTTGCTGAAGAACCACTGCTCGGCGTCCCTGCGGTTCTTGTCCGCCAGGCTCTCGTACTGCTCCCTCATGTCAGCCAGGATCTTGGTGAGGTCAATTCCAGGAGCAGCATCCATCTCCACGCTGATCTCTCCACCCACCTGCCCGCGCAGGGCATTCATTTCCTGGCAGAAAAGAGACACATACCTGTCATAGTAAAATCGGTGTATTCCCATCATGACAAATTTCTTATTTGCACCCAGCACACCAACCCCACAGACCTTCTCCTGGAGTTTCTGTCTGAAGGGATTGTTTCCCTCCCCCTTACCCACTCGAGTGTCTCCTGACAGCCCTAATTGCAGAGACACTCCTGCACATTTGACCTGACCACTTTCCATTGTGCACAAGGTACATTTTGTAGGTCCCAGTTTGAGCCTGCCTCTGTGCTCACCTCCTCGTGGTTCTTCTTGAGGTAGGCCAGCTCCTCCTTCAGGTTCTCAATCTGCATCTCCAGGTCAGCTCTGGCCAGGGTGAGCTCATCCAGGACTCTGCGCAGGCCATTGATGTCGGCCTCCACGCTCAGGCGCAGAGCCTGCTCCGTCTCAAACCTGGGAACACACACACACAGTCGCACCGTGGAGCCCAGCTGATACAGGTTTTTTCTTGTTGTTTCTTTCCCCACCTTGGCGTATTTCTGCCAAGCATCTTTTAGTAAATGTGCATGCACGGCTCTCCACAGTGCAGGAATGTCCAGACAATGCTGTGTCCAGGAAGAGATGTACACTTCCCAAATGTCACACTTTTAGTGAGCAGTGACCTGGTGGAGCAACTTCAGTTGCAGAAAGCAATGAAAAGCTTTAAACAGATTGGCTTTTGCCTCCCTTCTCATAAGAACTTTTGAAGGCGTTGGACTTACTTGGTTCTGAAGTCATCAGCTGCCAGCCTGGCATTGTCAATCTGTAAGACGATGTTGGCATTTTCAACAGTTGCAGCAAGAATCTGGGGGGGGATAAAAGAAAGCAAAAGAGTGAAAAAGTAGTTCCAAAAAATGGCATTCTGCTGCCTGATTTCCCATTCAGAAGGAGGACTGGAGCAGCACTAAACCTCCTGCCTCTTAGGCTGGACTTCCGTGTGGACTCTGCAAACGGGATACTCATGCTCAATCTTTCATTGGCACTGGCTCGATCTTGTGAAGACACTGGCATGTGCACATGCCACC
>NW_008825267.1:318675-330858 GCF_000699105.1 Pygoscelis adeliae
TCTGTCTTCACTGAAGCAGCCAGGTCTCAGATATTATAGAAATGCAGGTGTACTGGCCCCACCATCTGGGTACCAAAGATAGAGAATATTACTCCTTCCAGAGAGGAGCTTTGTCCTACAGCTCCAGGAGTGGGACAGCCTGGCTCTTCAGAGCAACAAGACAAGACCCTGGTTTGCACGAGTGCAAAGAAAAGCTTTATTTGATTTCTGAGCGCGGCACAGCACTTGGAAAAAGGGTGAGGGAAGCAGGGGTATGATACAAAGAGAAGATGCGTTTCGTGGTCTGCATAGCCACAGCACATAAGCTGGAATCTTCTTTTGCTTTGCTATGCGAGGTTTGCAGCAAACCAGGCAGCCGTTTGGTGATCTGCTCAGCGGGCAGCCTGGGTGATCTGCTCACGGGAGGAAATCACCTTCCCATCCTGGACCTCCTCAAAGATTGTGCGGATTTGACGGGTAGTTACAGGTCCTACAATGGAGAAAGAAGGAACCGTTATTTACAGGGAAGCAAGGAGAAAGTGTCTTAAAGATTTTCACGAGTAGATTTGTTATTACGAACAACTGCCTCAGAAACCCAATATAAGGACCACATTCCTACCTCTAGATACTTTATTATATAGTTTCAGTCTGCACAGATAATCTTCTGAAACATGTTTTGGTATAATATAAGAGTGGTTTATGTCAATTCACATTTTGAAAATATAATAAAATAGTAATTTTAGTAAATTAGTAAAAAGAGTCTGTGCTAAGAAGGTGGCAAAAGATATGACAGAGCTATGTGTGATCAGTGCTTCAGCCAAGACATGTTCTTACCTTCTTTCACAGACTGTGAGACGTAGTGGGAAGACATGCTACAGGAGGAGAAAAGAGAAAGAATGGTCAGAAACAGAAAAAAGTGAGTAGTCTCTAAGACAAAATCATTATTTAAAACCCCGCCTTTTCTTCTTGCACCAGTATGTGATTAAAATGTCTTCTGGAAACTGCCTAGGGTCAAAATAGAAAGGAAGAAAATGCTAAGGATGTATGTGTGCTACGGGGATTCAGACATAAAGGCAGCACGCACCCCAGCTGCAACGAGCAGCAGTGGTACCTGCTCCTTCCCCAGGATCTCACAGACACTGGAGGGATGGGAAGTGGATCTCAGGGATGCTGCAGTGCTGTGATAACCACTGGGCTGTCCTAGGCTAGTAGGACCAAAAAGGGAGACCCTGCTGCATGCCATGGGTCAGGAAACGGGCTCACAGGATCCTCCAGGGAATGCAGGTTGTTCATTTTTTATTTACTTCGCTATTACCCGTCTCTTCCCGATGTGCCCTCCCAAGCGAAGCCCCTCTACCTACTGGGCGTCCTCGCCCTCCAGGAGCCGGCGGTACGTGGCGATCTCCTGCTCCAGGCGGCATTTGACGTCCAGGAGGACCCTGTACTCGTGGTTCTGGCGCTCCATGTCGCACCGCAGCTCGGCCAGCTGCTCCTCCACGCTGGTGATCAGCCCCTGGAGCTGGGCCAGCTGGGTGCCGTAACGGGCTTCTGTGTCGGCCAAGGTGCCCTCCAACGCCGCTTTCTGCATGCAGAGGAGAGGCATGGGCTCAGGGCAGGGACGGAGGGCGGAAGGGATGGGAGCACCCATGCGTCCCCTGGCCCACGCTCCTGCGTGCCCCCTCCCCACAGGCAGCCGGCCCCTCATACCGTGCTGAGCTGGGACTGCAGGTCAATCTCCAGGCTCTGGATGGTGCGTCGTAGCTCTGTGATCTCCGTCTTGCCGCTCTGAAGCTGCTCCGTGTTGATGGCCACCTCCCGGTTCAGCTCTTCCGTCTGCAACAAGGCAAAACCGTGCCGTTACAGCACCATCGAGCGGGCACAGCCTCGGGTCCCACGTGCCCCGCTGCGCTGCCGGCGAGCCAGCTCACCTTGCTGAAGAACCACTGCTCGGCATCCCTGCGGTTCTTGTCTGCCAGGCTCTCGTACTGCTCCCTCATGTCAGCCAGGATCTTGGTGAGGTCAATTCCAGGAGCAGCATCCATCTCCACGCTGATCTCTCCACCCACCTGCCCGCGCAGGGCATTCATTTCCTGGCAGAAAAGAGACACATACCTGTCATAGTAAAATCGGTGTATTCTCATCATGACAAATTTCTTATTTGCACCCAGCACACCAACCCCACAGACCTTCTCCTGGAGTTTCTGTCTGAAGGGATTGTTTCCCTCCCCCTTACCCACTCGAGTGTCTCCTGACAGCCCTAATTGCAGAGACACTCCTGCACATTTGACCTGACCACTTTCCATTGTGCACAAGGTACATTTTGTAGGTCCCAGTTTGAGCCTGCCTCTGTGCTCACCTCCTCGTGGTTCTTCTTGAGGTAGGCCAGCTCCTCCTTCAGGTTCTCAATCTGCATCTCCAGGTCAGCTCTGGCCAGGGTGAGCTCATCCAGGACTCTGCGCAGGCCATTGATGTCGGCCTCCACGCTCAGGCGCAGAGCCTGCTCCGTCTCAAACCTGGGAACACACACACACAGTCGCACCGTGGAGCCCAGCTGATACAGGTTTTTTCTTGTTGTTTCTTTCCCCACCTTGGCGTATTTCTGCCAAGCATCTTTTAGTAAATGTGCATGCACGGCTCTCCACAGTGCAGGAATGTCCAGACAATGCTGTGTCCAGGAAGAGATGTACACTTCCCAAATGTCACACTTTTAGTGAGCAGTGACCTGGTGGAGCAACTTCAGTTGCAGAAAGCAATGAAAAGCTTTAAACAGACTGGCTTTTCCCTCCCTTCTCATAAGAACTTTTGAAGGCGTTGGACTTACTTGGTTCTGAAGTCATCAGCTGCCAGCCTGGCATTGTCAATCTGTAAGACGATGTTGGCATTTTCAACAGTTGCAGCAAGAATCTGGGGGGGGGATAAAAGAAAGCAAAAGAGTGAAAAAGTAGTTCCAAAAAATGGCATTCTGCTGCCTGATTTCCCATTCAGAAGGAGGACTGGAGCAGCACTAAACCTCCTGCCTCTTAGGCTGGACTTCCGTGTGGACTCTGCAAACGGGATACTCATGCTCAATCTTTCATTGGCACTGGCTCGATCTTGTGAAGACACTGGCATGTGCACATGCCACAGCCTGTTGCCCCTGCCAGAGTGGCACCTCCAGGTGCTCACACCACGCTCAGAGTCCTGGCAGCACTCTGGGCTTTGCCTGGCAATGCTGAACAGCCCGGCTGAGAAAGAAAAAAGGGTTGAGGAAGGAGTGCCTTGTGCCTGAATCGTTTTGCTTTCGTAATTACACCTGAGGTGCAAATATCTGTTTTGGGATTTTGAAAATTATTGGCCATTTAATGAGCAGTAATTTCTGTAGCTACAAGCTAATGAAAAGCTTTCACTGAGTTCTGATGCTTCAGGGGATATCCAAGCAATAATCCAGGAATATTGATGTGGTAATTTCCCAGCTGCGGTGTGGGAGGGGAGGGGAGGGTCTGCCTCCCTCTGGATCATGAGCAGAGGGTTTCTGTGAGACCCAGCACTTCATTGCTCAAATCTGGAGACAGCTTCTGCCTCCACATGTTTCTGTGCTCCAGATCAGAACACACCTGACAAGCTGGAATGTGAAGAGAAGCTTTGTGTGTCAAGGCAAGAGCCCTCCACCCCAAGGTGAAGCCCAAGAGAAGGGTTAAAGAACTGAAAAATTCTAGGTATGTGATTTCCCCCAAGGGCTGACCCCTGAGCCTGTCAGCAGCTGCCCCATTTCCCTGGTATTTACTCTCACAGACCAGGTATTGTCATTACGAAACCGCCCACACCTCCATCCCCTCCAGTGGAGCCTGAGCTGACTAAGGTTGCTGTCACCTCGAGTAGGCAGTGGTGAAGGACCAGGGAATCAGCTCATGATGAGTAATGTGGGCAGAGGGAGGACAGCGATGGCAGGGTAGAAGAGGAAGGACAGATTCTGGTGCTTTTGTTCAAGGACCTTTGCCTGGAATCAGCCAGGGAGCTGCTAAGAATAAAGAAACGAGCTTGGCCATGATTTCATCTACTGCATTTCAGAGCAGGGCACACACCTAACTTCAGCACCTCTGAAGCCACCTGCCACAACCAGTACGTTCTGACTCCTGGATTTTCATTTGTGTCTGTGTTTGCACCTCCCAAAGAACAAGCATCCCATAGGGCAGTTTCTTTCTTTTTTAACCGCTACCTTGAGCCTCCTATCAGGCTAGAAAAGATCTGATTTGTAGGATATTTATGAAAACGACTTAGCATCTTCGTCTGCGTATCATTCAGTAGTGAACAGTGCCAAAGAGATAACGTGTCCCTGCCTGCAGAGTGCTTAATCAGGAGCCTGGCAGAGGGAGCACATACTTGGGGCATAAGTAGCATCGAGGAAAGGCAGGAAATGACTGGCGTGGCAGCACGCACCCTGTAGCATCAGGTAACCTGAAGCAATGGCTGACAGCCTCTGACTCCTGCTTTCCTGCCCCGTCTTTCTCTCTACACTGAAACAGTCAATAGAAAACCCATCTTTGTGCCTTGTGGAGGACATGATCAAGAAAATGCTGTTCATAAATTATGACTATTATTTCCAAGTATGCTCTTTCTGTTTTCCCATCTCAGACCAATCACCTGTCATTTGTTAATACTCTTCCCTTCAGCTTTTAGGAACAGGGTCATCTTTTTAAAAGTGACTTTAATCAAGATGTCTTGGTAATCACAGCATCCTACCTTGTTCCTGAGCTCCTCAATAGTCCTGTAGTAGGGGCTGTAGTCACGGTCTGGACCAGGTCCCTGCTTCTTGTACCATTCCCTGATCTTGACCTCCAGGTCAGTGTTGGCCTCCTCCAGGGCACGCACTTTGTCCAGGTAGACAGCCAGGCGGTCGTTGAGGTTCTGCATCGTCTCCTTTTCGCCGGCCGGGAGGATGCCATCGCCACCTCCAAAGCCACCTCCAAAGCCACCTCCAAAGCCAGCCCCAAAGCCAGCCCCAAGGCCAGCCCCATAGCTACCCCCAAAGCCGCCACCGAGGCCCCCTCCTACGCTGCTGCAGTAGCTGCCCCCATAGCCACTTCCGAGCCCCGAGACAATGCGGGAAGAGACAGAGTAGCTGCCAGAGCCTCCGTGGACGCTGGGGGCTCTGTACCCTCCTCCCCCAACACGCACAGAGGAAAGCCTGCTGGAGCCTCCACCCAGGCCACCGAATCCCTTGAGGGAGGTGGAGGAGGAGTATTGCCTGACAGTGGTGCTCATGGCGAAGGCTGGCGGAGGCTGGAGGGCTGGAGGGAGACACCCGGCTCAGCAGCGCAGACAGCGAGTGCTCGCTTCCCCCTGGCCTGGAGCCCTTTATAGCCCGGGCAGGAGGCGTTGCCGGTGCTTTTTTTTCTGTTGCATTCCCAGTCAAAATTCCAGAATCATAAATCTGAGCCAACTTTCAGAATCGTCATTTTTGCCTTTGTTCTATTCATGCTTTTTGTCATCTTCCACTAGAAACTTTTTATCTCACAAAGGGCGTCTTTATGCTTCTTCCGTTTCCAAGTAAATAGGCAGGTGTGATTCAAAGTAGGAGGCTCCTTGCTCAGGGCTACATTTTAATACTGCTTTGTACTGTTAGCTCTGAAACGGAGCTATTCAGACAGCGTTTTGATCGAGTACTTCAGCAGCTCTTTTGCTGGGTGGAGGAGGAGTATTGCCTGACAGTGGTGCTCATGGCGAAGGCTGGCGGAGGCTGGAGGGCTGGAGGGAGACACCCGGCTCAGCAGCGCAGACAGCGAGTGCTCGCTTCCCCCTGGCCTGGAGCCCTTTATAGCCCGGGCAGGAGGCGTTGCCGGTGCTTTTCGTCACCCCGACAGCCAGAGCCAAATTCCAGAATCATCATTTTTCTCTCCCCGGTTTCACATCTTTTGTCACATCCCACTAGAAGCACTACGGCACACACAGGATCTTCTCCTTCCGCTTTAGTTCCCAGCACCCAGCTTGACTCAGACTGAAGGCTCCTTGCTCATGGCTATGTTTTAGCATTTCACTGTTGCACCTGAGACGCAGAGGTGCTCGCTCCAGCTCCACCCCGCTGCTCCTTCATGAAGTAACACAAGTGAATCCTCTGTGATATGCCAAGTAGCCCGCAAGTGTCTTATAACATTAAAAATCTACAAATCTATTTATTTGCTATTTTAAAGAGTCTAAAGCCAGTGAAAGCTGCTGACTTAAGAGCTCTGCACATCCATAATCTTTATATGGGCCAACCCAAAGCAAGACGGAAATTTTCCCGTCAGGACCTCTATCCCAGGGCAAGCACAGACCTGGCGGTATTTGTGTACTGATACTGTATTTGGCAGAAATCTTGTAGCTCAAAAGAGAAGAAAGTCCAGTAATTTCTTCTTACATACTGGTCTACAGAGCCTGGAAAGTCCCTACAGCAGTGGTTTTTCAGTCAGTTTAAAAGGCAGATGCCTGATGTTTCCCAGTGGCACCTGCTTTGCTGCATCACCTTTCACAAACTCCACAGAAGCAGTCTGTGACTTCTAAAAGATTTGTAGAAGCTGAAAACTTCTGTGCCACAATTTCTTCTATCTCATTGCTGAGGCAGGTTTTAATGCTTAAATAGTCTAAATCAGAGAAAAAGAATTTGAAGCTACACTAGACACCCACTGCCAGACACATTACGTGCAATCCTGATGGGAAGAGTATGATCAACTCTTATCAGTGCTTATGCCTGCATGCAGATATGCTTTTTCCTGCACATTTGCAGCTGCAAGACACAATGCTAATATAACTCAGCAGGACCAGCAGCACCTGTATCAAAAGCACTGATGGGCAAAGTGCAACACACACAGCAGTGAGGAGCAAGAACACCGTGACCACCTGTGAAGCTGAGGGCTTAAACAGGACAATGCAGAAGAGGTGTACAGAGATGAGGCAATGCAGCCACCCCAATAGCCATGCCTGCATCGTGCTATTAAGGGATTGAGCACAGTGATTACAGTACTGCAGCTGGACAGGTATTAGCGTGAAAAAAAGCAGCAGAGAACCAGGAACTGAGACACTGCACTGTTTTATTCTTTGTTGGGAAAAAAAAATCCCTTTACTGATGTGGCGCCAGCTCTTGCAGTATACAGTGGAAAATCTCACACCCAACCTGCTGGCCTGCCTGGCTCTACCGATGACATTCTCAGATAACTTATTTTTCCTTATAGCAGAAGTGCCTGTGAGGTAGTGGAAGAGAGTTATAGGGATTAGGAACCCTTTTGTGCTTTCTCTCCTGTGGTGATCTCCTTCCTTCCTGGGGCCCCTCTGGCTGTTTTCACATTCTAATGCACTTAACTGATTTTGCAGTTGCTAAGATGTTCCCAGAGCCTCACCCTCGGTAATTCATAGTGCCTCCTTTCTTTCATCTGTTCCCTGAAGGACACAATAACAACAACGCTTCATCTGCATCGCTGTTAGATCTCACGGACTTAATAGGGAATCACGTTCTCTTTCTTTAGCAGCTCCAGGAGAGGTGGTGTGATTTTTCTGGGCGGCCACCAAGAAAGCAGCTTAACCAGAAACAGACTCCAGATCTTCTTATTTAAGGGGTCTAGTCTCTGGGCAGCATTATCTCAGAACTGATTGGCTTCAGATTTGGATTTTTGACTCCCCAAGCTGCAAAATCTGGGGATTTGGGATTCACATGTGCCCCGTCCCTCAGAGAGCTGGGAGAAAGGAGTTGCTCCCCAGGACCTGGGAGCAACCCACCGCTGGCAAATGGCAGAGTGTGCAGATGATTGTGTTCAGCTTGCAGCAGAATCCTGGGGCAGCCTGGCAGGGTGAAGATCAGTGTTCCTGCTGGCCTGCTTCCCTCCGTAGTGGGGGGTACGGGATTACCCAACAGCCGTCGTGTGGGAGCTGTGCTCAAGTGCCATTCCTTGGCCACCCTTGCTCGGAGTTCTTCCAGATGTGTTCGCTTTGCTCATGTTTGCTCTAGCAAACACCCTCCTGCTCCAGGCAATTCCCATGTTGGCCATGAGCCCCTCACATGGGCCAAAAACCATGCTGTGAGTTCTATCCCCCTGCTCAGGTCACCCCCACAATTTTAGGCCAAGTTATGAGTCAGCCTGAAGGTGATGACTGCCCTAAAACGAGGCAAAGCCCTGCCACAGCCCCATAGGTAGGAAATACCTGGATTTAGGGCTTTTCTTTCTGTATTATCACGACCTCAGCCTATGTTTAAGCTCTTTTATTACAGCTAGCACAGGAGCCTAAGATGAGATCTGGAGATTGTCCTGTAATATCAGCTTTTTCTGGTCTTTTCTGATCAACGTCCTTGCCAGTCAGCTGCTGCCCTGACCTCTGGCTGAGCTCCTAAATAGTAATCCCCAAACTGGCCCCACTCTTGCAAGAGAAAACCTTAGCACAAAGTTCCCCTTGCGCAGGCTCTGTCGAAAGGGCATGATTATACAGAGGAGCATGCACCACTTCAGCTGTTTTATGTTAGCAGAATTCAATCTCCCAGGCTCTCCTGAAACACTCACCCACAATAAATTCCCTTGAGATAAAAAAACCCACATCGTAATGTTCAGGAGATGGTATCACAGTCTGTTCCAGCGAGAAGTATGCCGTAGATGCTATCTCTCCCTCAGGGGTGCTGCAGGGGAAAATAAAGAACTGAACTCCTCTGGTTCACATAGGAAGGGAGGTGAAATTATACAAGAGGAGTGGACAAGCAGTGCACATAGTAACCCAATGCGGTGAGGGCTGGTGTGAAAAGGCCAGGGTCAGTGCGTTGCATTTGCCTCAAACAATAGCACTTAATTGTGCTTTTAATGCAATAAATAAGAGCTAATTAGCAGTCATTGGGTTTCCCCTGTGGGCCAGCTTCTCCTGAGTGCCTTTCACAGCAATTCACAGCTCAGTAGAAACTAGCTGAAGGATGCAACCCTGGAAAAGATGTCTCCTGCATGTAAGGAATGGCAGGCACAGGCTTTACCCTCACTGACAGGTTTGCTCGGTAAGTTTGAACAACACCAAGATGGGTAACAGATATATCAAGGTGTGGAGTGAAATATGCTGTCTTTGTTTCTATCTCAGCTGCTGATTCTTTATCATCTTCTAGGACATGTCCTGACAGCCCCCCCACATTATCTGGAAAAAAGCGATCCTAGATCTGTTACCATGAAAGGAAACTTTACAGTGTGTGTGCAATGGAAACTCCCTTTGGGCAGGCTCAGGGCATTTAGCCATCAGCCAGCGGGCCAAGCCAAGGCTGGCCCGAGCTGCAGGGTGATGCGTGATGCTCACCCCGTTTGATCCCCTGCTGCCTGCTGTGCTGCCTGCAGGATGGAGGGGGGACAGGCAGCACAGCCTCGTCCCCTTTAGCTGTAGAAGGACTGACTGGAGGGAAGACAAGGGGATTGACTTTATATTGTCCTTCTCTGGGCTCCAAACTGGGTCCTGCCAATGGTGAAGCCAGGCCTCGCTCTGCCCGTGGGACCCTGCAGGCAGCCTCCATCGGCAGCCCAAGGCAGTCCTGTGTCAGGGCCACGCTGGGCTCTCCACAAGCTCTTTTCTCCTCTCGGTGAATGTGGAAGAGGGTGATGCTCCTCCGTGTTGGCCCATCCCCCAGGCTGTTTGCAGAGCATCAGGAGAGGTCCTGGCCCTGCGTCATTTGACGCTTCACAAGCCACCTCCACCAGTGAGCACTTTGCTGGAGCACAAACCTGCTCCCCGGCCTGAGACCCGCTCTGCCCATTTCGGCACAGCATGTGCCAAGGCGATCCCCTTATGGGAGTGATTCCCAGTGAACCAGCACTGTGAACACAGCCAGTTCACATGCTCCGTTGCTCAGAGCAGAGCAGGAGCAGCTCAGGCAAGGGGCTGGGCAGTGCAGAGCGATGCAGTTATCTCTGCTTTGCTTTGGGGATCACAGACCTGTCTGGCACTAGGTGGTCTTTCAACAGATCGTTCAAGCTCTTCCCCCAGGTCCTGCTGCAGTTATTCATCCTCGCAGCCACCCAAGTGCTGTGACCGCCCATCGTGCTGTCAGCTCACCCAACCGAAGGCTGTCTGAGCACTGCTTTTCTGCTGGCATGTTTTAGCAATAAAGATACTGAATCGCTTTTTGATCACAACCAGTCTTGTCTCCAAGGACTGGCTTGGCCCTTCTGCCCCTGCTTGGGGACGAGGAACCTGTTCCAGCGAGCTCAGCGCTGTGAGCAGCTTGGCTCCCTCTTACCCTTAAAGGACGCTCTGGTGACATCCCGGCTCATACGCTTCAGGGCTCAGGCCAGTAACAATACGCAGAGCCATGGACCAGAGATGGGGATTCCCTGGTCCAGAGCCACCCCGCAGCGGGTGCGGGACCGAGGCTCTCCCCGTGAATCTCTGAGCTGCAGAGTCAGAGGCATGACCAGAGAGTTGTTCCAGCTGGTGAGGGGAGGACAGATGGACAACGAATCAGCGCTTGTTTTACTCTAGACAAAAGAATATTTTTTGTGTCTGAGCAGAGCCAAACTCCCAAGCTATCACGAATTGCTTTAGCTCTATCTCCACAGCAAACTCCGACCTTTGGAGTTTCCCATGTTATTTTTTCAGTGCCTGTCTTCCAGATAGCAAACAGTTCTTGCATTTCCTCATGTCTCATTCTGCTGGTGTGGAAATACGATCACACCCTGTCTGTTCATTCCTCTCCCCTCACTGAGCACGGCAGAGCAGGCAGGGAGTTGCACACATACTTTCCCATGCTGACTGTAGGCAACAAGCAGCGGCTCCCACATTCATTCTGTGCCCACACCTGCTGCACCTACAGTGACTCCAGGCCAGGTCTCCAAGCCACAGATGGTAACCCTGGCTTGGGGACACCCATGATGCTGGCGGCAGGGTGAGGCAGATGCTCACGTCAGCCTGGAGACACTCATGCTCGCAGAAGGGCAGGAATCGCGTTTTTCTCCCTGCTCTGGGGTGCGGCCAGTTGCACCAAAGGACCCCGGGTGGATGTGCCAAACCCGTTGTTGGTGACAGGGACTCCACCAGCCCCGTGACTCCTCTGTGGCAGCCTCTGCTGGCATTTAGTGCCCTCCCGCTCCCAGGGCTTGTCCCGGGCTCTGTGCAGACCCACCCCACGCACACAGCCCCGATGACACAGGAGGATGGGCACGAGCGATGGAAACAGCCCCCACGGACTGTGCTTTTCTAGTGCTCTCCCCAGGGGAAGCCCCTGTCCCTGGGTGGGACCCTGGCTCTTGGCTTTGTCTCCTCTGGCTTTGGCGTGGTCCCTCAGGTAGGATTTGCCGTGTGTTCTGGTCCCCTCGCAACCTCCGTTTCTGTGCTCCTCGAGGGCTGACACCTGCGGTGGCTGTTGCCTGTGAGAAGGCAGCGAGGCTCTCGCTGTGGCCTGGGTGCAGCGGGGTCCGCTCACCTTGTGCACGTGGGGGGACGGTGGGGGAGCGCTCCCAGGAGACCACCGCGGCTGCTGGGAAGGAAAGGGAAGGGGGTGCCCAGCCGCGAGAGCCATTGCGCTGGGGAGATGGAGCAGTCCCTGTAACCAGGCTGCGCTGTTGCTTCCCACACGATTGTAATTACTTGGCCGCTTATTAATCCATACTTGGCAGGTAGTTTTCTGAAGTCATTACCAGGACTGAAACAGCCCGTGCCTACCAGAGGTCCCCAGCCATAAACCTCCCCCCATCCATCCCCAGCTTCCCCCCGGGGACCAGAGGCCCCCAGCCTCGCCGCCCCACCCACGGCTCTGCCAGCCCCTGCTGCAGCGCCCGCCAGGACCACGCTCCCCGCTCCCCGCTCCTCCCTCGCGCCGTGCCCCGCAGGTCTCTCCAGCTGCAAGTGCTCCACCTTGGAGCACTAATGATTTTCTGTACATGAGTTCAAAGAGACAAGACAAAGCCGGCCTGTCAGCTGGGTGTCTGGCATGAGGCAACTACCTGCCTGGGCTTGGCACGGTGCTCAGCTCCGCTCTCGCCTGGAGCATGGCTGATCCTCCTGATGTGCAACAGTAATTACGAGCTGCAGCTTTGGAATCAGCTCTTTTGCCTCTGTTGTTTTTTTTTAATCCAAATAACTGTGCTCAACCAGTCACTGCAGGGAAGAGCGAATGCTTGTGATTAAACGTCATCCCTGTTTCACTGCACCGTATCGCCGAGATGCGGCTCTGCGCAGCCAGGGCCTGTGCCGGTTTGGGGTGGCGGGTGGTGCTCGGCTTGGCGGCGTAGCCTGGCCAGCTGG
>NW_008825267.1:331795-333011 GCF_000699105.1 Pygoscelis adeliae
TGCTGCTGGGATGTGCAGGGGGATGCTGGGATGTGCAGGCGTGTGCAGGGGTGTGCTGGGGTGCGTTGGGGTGTTCAGGGCTGTGCAGAGGGGGTGCTGCGGTGCACCGGGGTGTGCAGGGAGTGTGCAGGGGTCCACCAGGGTGTGCAGGGGTTGCTCCAGTGTGGGCAGCTATTCCCTGCCGGCACCCTGCCAGTGCAGCTCCCCGCAAAGGACCCCTGCAGCGGAGGGGACATGGGGCACACTGTGCACGGGGCCTGCTGCAGCACCCTGCAGAGAGGCAGGGCACGGACCGCCACGCTGGTGAGGCTTTGTGCATCGGATTGGGGCTGGACACAGCTCTCGGTGCTGGACACAGCCGGGCCCTGGGGTCCTGCCCTCACTGCACGCTGGCAGCCCCCCGGCCGGGCAGGCAGTGTCTGCTCCTGCTCCTGGTAGAGGCAGAGCCAGGCCCTCAGTTAGAGCTGCCACATCGCTGGGTCTGGCGCTGAGCTGGCACCTGCCTCCTGCCAGGCGGAGCTGGGCCCTCGCCCTTCTCAGGTGGAGAGGGGAGGAGGCGAGTGTGAACAAGTGAGTCAGGGTGTGCACACATGTGTGCATGTATGTCTGTACGTAGTTCTGACTCGTTGCCACAGACGGCACCACTCGCTGCTCACCGCGCTGGGAAGGGAAGTGTTCCTCTGGCACACCGGCTGTGGCGTGCAGCTCCTGCACTGCCGTGGGGACACAGGGTTTCGGTGGCTGCTGTCTCTGCTCTGCTGCAGCTGACAGCCCTTGGCCACGCACCAATTACTGACCCCCAATTGCACAGTGTGAGCACACGGAGCCCCGGCTGTGGTGTGCAGGAGCAGTGCAGGGCTCCTTCCCAAGTGATTTCCCCCTGGGGATACCCTCAGCATGCTCATCCCAAGCCCCTGGCCCTGAGCCACCATGCCAGGGGCCTGAGGCAGCCTGGCCCCCGCGCACCGCTCCGGCTCCAGCTGTACAGCTGCACAGCTGCACAGGCCTCCCCTGAGATGGGCCAGGCACTGTCAGCCCCGTGCAATGGCCCTTTCTTTGATAGCCCTGTGATCTGAGGCGCTTCGGCATCTGCTGGCCCAGAGCTGTCAGAAATACGTCCATTGGCCCAGTGGCAACATCCCGGGGACGGTGCTTGCAGAGCTAGTCAGGATGAGGGGTGCCTGGGGCAAGGGCCAGGCCAGGCTGCCGCCCAGCC
>NW_008825267.1:333279-334943 GCF_000699105.1 Pygoscelis adeliae
TGGGGTGCCCCCGCCCAGCACGCCGACTGCGGGTGCTCCCCTCCGCCCCGCCCAGCCTCGCCGCCCCCGCGGTCTCCGTGAGTCAACAGGCACGTTCCTGGGGCAGGAGGGGACATGTGTGCTTGCAGGGACAGGCCGGCTGCGTCACCCCCTCTCGCTCCCACGCCTGGGGCTGGGGTGGCCCAGCTCCAAGCTGAAACTTGTCTGATGGTAATTACAGGGGAGATGAGGACTTCAGAGGACTTACATTCCTCTCGGGCCACACCTGGGAAACAACTTTCCCCTTCAGCCAGTTCCTGAGAAACAACTTTCCCCCTGCGCGGCCCAGCCGCAGCCCCGCCCTGGGAGCCCCGGCGGGCTCAGGGGACGGGGGGCTCCCATCAGCCCCATCTCGGGTTTGTCCTGGGTGCTGCAGGCAGCCCTGTCCCCTCTCCTGCTGCCCCGGGAGCTCCTGCAGGCTCCAGGGAGGGCTGGTGCCTTCGTTCCCTGTGCGGGATGCAGTGCAGCTCAGTGCCCCAACACAGCTGGGGTCCGACTGCGCTTCCCCAAGGGGTCAGAGCCTGTGGGTCTTGGTGACTGGAAGCTGGGGGGTTTGCACCAGTGTCCCCAAGAGATTGGACCCTTGCGGGTGGCCAGCCAGGCCCTCCACCTTCACTTTGGCTGGGGACGGCTGCCCGGTGACTGCCCGGAACCCGGGGCTTGGACCCAGGGCTGTTGTGAGGGACGGGGGAACTTGTGGGACTCGCTGGGGCCATTTCGCATCAGGGCACTTCGTCTGCCAACAGCCAGCAGGCAGCCAGCGTTCCCCAAATTACAGAAAGGGCTGGACCCGCTGAGCCCCTTCAGACACATCCCATCCGTCCTGGCTGGTAAACCAGTGGGGAAGGACACGGGTCTCTCCTGTCCCCTGTGCCTTTCCCTGTCCCCCATGAACACAGACAGACACAGGCAGCCGGTTCCCCGAGCTAGCTTTGCTGCACAGCCCCTGCTGGAGCTGCCTGCTTCATCCTCCAGCCACTGCCGTGTTTCCCACCCCGTGCCGGTGACCCAGTGTTGAGGCCACTGTGGGATTGCTGGGACACCAGAACTGCCGTCCTGCTGCAGGCTTTGTCCAGTACGTGCCGCAGCAGCCTGGGCTGAGCACCAGCAAAAGCTGATGCACAAATGTGAACATTACTGTGTGGTTCACACCAGCCAGGCCGCAAGCCTGGCACATGGCGCAGAGCCGGCACCGCCAGCCAGGCAGCAAGCCCTTTGGGTCCTGCAGCACAGAGCCTCGGAGTTGGGGCTCCATGCACACCATGCACACCATGCGAGTACCACGGCATGGGGCTGCCCTGTGCTCAGACTGCGGTTCCCCGCTTGCGTCACCCCCTCCCCTTGTCCACCACTCTGCAGACAGGGCGCTGGGACCCCAACGACCGACCCTGCCGGGGTTTGGAGCATTGGCTCTGCAGGGTCCTGGGGCTGTCAGCTGCAGCCCAGCTGGGGGAAACAGGGGCCATTTTGGCCTCCACCACCTCCCGGGAGCTGCTGGGAACGGGCAGCGTCAGCACAGCACCGAGTCCAAGGTGTTTTGCAAGCAGGAGGGAGCGGGTGGCTTCCTTATTAGGCAGCACAGCGGCGGCGTCTCCCTGGGGCGAGCGGGCGGGGGGGGGGCCCAC
>NW_008825267.1:335042-336195 GCF_000699105.1 Pygoscelis adeliae
GAGACAAGCCACGGCAAGGACGCGGCAGGGCAAGCTGTGTCACTGAAACAACAACCGGCCTGACACACCTGCAATTTACCCCATCGCCCCCCGGCGCCGGGGGGTCGCCTGCTCCAGGGCTGCATGCTGGAGGCTGCTGGGCAGCCCCTGTCCCCTGGGTTGTGTTTGCTTCCAGCGAGGCCAAAGGGCTCAGAAAGAGCCCCCAGATGGGGAAGGCTGCGGGGGGTGTTTATTCCTGCTCCCGGTTAAGGAGCAAAGGCAAAGACTGAAATTCAGCTGGAGCCTGTCCTGGAGCAGGAGGGCAATGGGGCACCAGGGAGCAGGGCAGCGTCTCTACCTCCAACCTTAGACCCAAGGGGTTTCACCCAAACCCGGCCCCAGCCTGGCAAGAACCTGCTGCCGGGCCGGAGTGCCACGGCCCCAGGGCCAACACCAGCCCCAGCACCGGACCCTGGGCTTCCCTGCGCCCCCGGAAGCTGCTCGATCTGCCAGCCCTTCCTGCCCTGCACCATCGACCCCCAGACCATCTGCCATGGCTCTACCTCCCGGCGAGCACAAGGCTGAGCCCGTGGCACAAGCCCTGTAAAAACTGCAGCGGAGCCGCTTGCAGAAAGGCAACGGCTCCATCTTGACCTGGTTTTCCGGGGAAGCCCCATGCCATGGGGTGAGCACGGCAGCCAGCGGGAAGGCTGAGCACATGGCGGCTGAGCAGCGCCGTTACAGCAATGCCTGTGCTCGGGGGCCGCAGCAAACACCCCCCTGCGGAGCGAGGGGCTTTGGGGGCAGATACGGACGGAGCAGCCAGGAGGCCCCAGCCTGCACCGCTGCCTGCAGATGCCTTGGAGCTGGGAGCTGAGGGGATTCAGGGTCCCCTGGGGAGGGCACATCCCTGGTGTCATCTCTGGGGTGCTGCTACTGGGTGAGGCCCGGCAGGACTGCAGGCAGATGGGTGCTTGGCTCCCTGATGTCTTGTAGCCAAAAGAAGGGGCTGTGGCCGAGCTGTTTTCCAGCTGAACCCCCAAGGCACAGCAGACCAAGGTTTCCCTGTCCCCTGCCAGGCCGGCACATGCTGGCCTGCTGAGATAAGGGGCCTGACCAGCTCTGTGCTGCCTGGTGCCATGGTTTACGCTAAACATGTTGCTTCTGCACCCCT
>NW_008825267.1:336250-343223 GCF_000699105.1 Pygoscelis adeliae
ACGGCAGCAACCATCCGCGGTGGCCCCGGGCTTTGCAGCCACGATGCCCCAAAGGACCTCAGGCACCCCAGGGCCTGGGGTCCCCACAAGTGTCCCTCTGCCACTGCAACCTGTGCTCTCTGCAGCCCGGCTGTGCCCGCAAAGCTCTCCCTTCCCCAGGGCCAGCCTGTCCCAGTTCAGGTCTGAGCACTGGAAGCACCCAGGGTGCCGGGACCCCAGAGCATGGCTGGCCCCGCTGCTGGCTCCCGGCCCGGCTAGGCAGAGCGGGTGCCGCGGCCAAGTGTTTTGTAAGAGGCAAATCTCTGCAGCGCCGGGCATCGTGCCGGGATGGGGCAGGCAGGGCTGGGCTCTGCCAGCCGTGCGAGAAGGAGGGCTGGCCGGCAGCCAGTGTTTGGCCCTCGGGGAGTTGCTGTGTGTAGGCAGGGATGAGTGTGCCTGGCTGTAGGGCAGGGAAGGGGCAGGGCTGAGGCAGGAGGGACGTGCTCACACCCCTGGCAGGTTTTGCCTCATAAGTGAAATACGAACTGGAGCAAGGCAGATGCTGACCAAGGTGTTTGGTCTGACCTGCCCCTTCTCTCTGCTCATGTCAGCAGAGTGGGGACAGCCAGGCTCTGCCTTGTGCTCGCCATTTCTGCTGCTGTTACCCCAAAAAGCTCCTGTCCCTTTACCCCTGGGTCAGCAAGAGGTGGATTCAGCCCGGTGTCCTCTCCGTGTCACACCAGGGCAGGGTAGCATGCCTGAGCTGTTTGCAAGCTGGGCTGGTCGCATGGCAGGGCTGGTTCCTCCCTTGGCATGAGCAGGAGGTTAACCCCCAGCCTGGGCTGAGTTGCACAGGGAAGTGCAAAGCAGGCAGCAATGCTCCGGGGAGGGAAGGGGCTGCTCCTCTCGTGGGCCTTAGAGCCCCCCCAGACACGCAGGGAGAGCTGCACAGCAAGGCTCTTCCCCTCTGCCCTTGCTGTGCCGTAACAGGGGACTCTGCTTTGATCCCTGTTGTGCAAGGCATCATTGGCAGCATGGGGCTGTGCGTGGGGGCACTTGGGAGGAGGGTCTCACTGCTCTTCCCAATGCATTCGGGGTATCCTCATACCCGGGCACCCAGCATGGCAGGAAAGGGCCCAGATTGGGCCATCCTGTGTCCACAGACCTCCCCAGTGCTAGTGCTGGTGCTACTGGTGAGCTCCCACACAACACGAGCTGGGCAAGCCCAGCTCAGCAGGGCCCTGCCTGGCCCGCAAGTGCTCTGGCAAAGGCCCTTCCCAGGGTCTCTCTGTGGCCCAAATTCGCTCCCTGGCACGGAGCAGGGAGCTCACTCCGTGCTCGGGTGATGCTGCCTGGCTCAGCCAGAGCAGAGAGGGAAATACGCGAGCAGGGGGGCTGCAAGGCAGGACTGCCCCATTGCCCCTACCCAGCTGGACAGTGGGAGGCAGGGCTGGAGCTGTGCAGGGCAGAAGCAGGAGGAGATGTGTTACGTCTCCGGGTGGACCCCCGTGTCCCGGGCTGTTCCTGTGCCGTGCTGGGGAGCCCCACTGCATCCCAGCGAGGGAGCGGGCAGGAGCAAAACCTGGCACCTTTGCCCCTTCCCATGGCACCCGGAGCAGCTCTCCGTCCTGACAGAGTGACCCAGGTGTGAAAAACTGCAGAAAGCAGGACGTGCCTGGCAAGAGCACATTTGCTGGCGTGTGCAAACAGGCCGTGCTGGGGCCAACACACAAAGCTGCCGTGCAGGGGCGATCCCTCCCTCCGCCCCGGCAAGCCCGATGCCGAGGCTCTGAGTCAGCCTAGTGCTGGCTGCGCCTGGTGCTGGTAGCGCCACGCTCCTGTCCTCCATCAGGGGAGGCCAAGGGCAAACACCCATCACGGCTCTCCCTGTCACGGTTCCTTGAGCTGCCGTCGCCACCTTGTCTGGGCCCCTCCACAGCAGAAAACCCTTCACGCTTGTTCCCCATCACTAAGCGGGGGAGGAGCAGCCCTGGGGGACCCAGAGATGTCTCTGGGGGCAGTGTGGCCCATGCACAGGGGTCAACATGTCTCACAGCAGCGGCTCTGCTCTCCACCAGACACCCGCAGAGCTCCTGGGGACCCCGGGAAGCCCTGTCAGGGTCTGCACTGCCCAGGAACAGCCCAGCCCCGAGCAGGCATCTGCTTCGGTGCAAACCTCCCACAGCCCCATGGGCAGAGCGAGGCCGGGCAGAGCCGAACAGGCTGCCGGTATGCTAAGAGCTGGGCACGAGGGCAGGCAGGGCACGGGCGGGGGGAGCTGCTCCCACCCTTCCCAGTCCCTGCGATCGCTGCTCCCATGTCAGGTTTGCTCCAGGCTGATGCCGAGTCCTCAGGCGAGGGCTGGGGCTGTCTGGGCCCCAGTGACCCCGACACGGTGGATGTTTGTTTGATGCCTTCCCTGCAATGTGAGCGCTGAGCGATGTGCGCATGGGGGCCTGGACCCCGGCCAGGGGGAATCTCTGTGGGTGCTGGACAGGCCTCATCCTGGCCCTGTAGGAAGGACAGGGGAACCAGCTGGGGCTGCAGCAGAGGGTATAGCACCCCTTCTCTGCAGGAATCCCAGGGGATCCCTCAGCCCCTGGACAACCCTCCTGGGACAACCCCCGGCACCCCTGCACAGCCACGCAGGGGATGGGCCCGAGCCCGGAGGGACAAAGTAGCTCGGGCTGCAGCCCCCCGCCCCCCTGGGGCTCCCCAGCACCCACCCGGCAGGCACGGCATGAGGCCGGACACGGGGATGTTCCCAGCCGGGGGAAGCTGTGTCACCCCCGTTGCTTGTGCACAAGTGCAGGCAGGGAGAGGCTGAGCCGGGCTGTGAGCCAGGCTTGTGCCTGCTCGGCAACCACAGCAGCTTGGCTGGGCTGGGCTGGGCTGAGCCTCGGTGCTTAGACCTCTCCTGGCACCTCGCGGAGAGGAGAGGTTTCACAGCCGGCGCTGGGAAAGGCAAAGGCTGAGCAGTGGGGAGGAAGGCCCCTGCCAGGGGAAGGGGGAGCTGAGCAGTGGGAGGGAGGGTGAATAAACACCATTAGAAAGCCATAATCGTAATGCACCAGGAGCCAAATTGGTGACCGGGGGTCACTGGGTTAGACAGGAATCGGGACGTGCCCCCAGACGGCCCTTGCTGTGGGTTGCAGGGGAGAGGGCTGCACCGGGACACGCTGCAGCGTTGGGGAAGATGCATCTGAAACCCTCCTTTGAATGTCTGTGTTACAGCACATCCAGTGCCTCCATCCCAGGAGCGTCCGACAGACGGATGGGTGTCACAGAGATCATCCCGCAGGCCAGGGCCCCGACCTCAGGGGGGCAGAGATCGGTTCACTTGCTCATTAAGTAAACACTTCGGGGGTTTACAAACTTTGGGACGTGAATTGCCAGGAATAGCTGTGTAAGGAAAGGAAACGTGGTACTTGAGCAAATAGTCTGGGATTCCCTGCGCTGCCTCTGGCCCCGTGACAGCTGGGCTCACCGGCCGTGCCTCAGCGCTTTCCAGGAGCAGGTTCATCACCAGGGCTAATGCCTGTCAGTGCCGCCGTCGCTGACTAATGGGATCAAATACTGTACATCAAAAATCCAGCTCATCCTGAATCCAAGTCTGTGCAGTCACACAGAGGCTGCAGGAAGGATGTTAGAGGAGAAAAGCAGGTTTCTAGGAATGTCCCAGCCCGGAGGGTATTTCTGAGCTGCGGGAGAAGCAGTAAAGCAAAATGCCGGGATGATTCCTTCCTTTCTGCTACACTTCCCAGGTGTATTGGAGGGACACTGAGACCCCCCACCTCAGACCACAGGGTGAAATGGCCTTGCAGGACTCAAAAGGGAGAGACCTGCAGCAACCCAGGGCTGGTCGCCCACCCAAGAGCACCCGTGAGCACCCGGAACCACCGATGCAGGACCCCTGCGCACAGGGTTGAGCTGCATCGCCCCAGGGTCGCCGGGCCTGTCGTGCCGCACAAACGCAGGTGCACGCGGGAGCGTTTCCCCCTGAAATCCTCGGGTCTAGCAGGAGCACCGATGCTGGGCAGCCCCTGCCCTCGCCATCAGCACGTTTCCTCGTCGCAGGGGCCCTCTGCGGTCCGTGTGTACCGCTCACTGCTAAGGGACAAGATGGTTTCCAGAAGCCACCCCCAGCCCAAAGCACGACTGCAGAGCCATGTCTTCGACTGAGGGGACGATAGGGACACAGACTGCTCCGGGCCCTCTCTGCTCCTCCTGCCGAGCCCAAAACAAACCTGGCAGCTCACCAGACACTGCCACGGCCCCACGCACTGGGATTTTCCTGTGCACAGAGCCAGTGTTCAGCCTGGAGAGGCCGGGGGGAGATGGTTATTTGCCAGGCACTGGGCATAAAATTAACTGCAGCAACTCCGTGCTACCTGCTGAAAGAGTTGCTCTCCGCAACGGAGATCAGCATTGCCACCTCGTGGGGAGCCCGGGACAAACGTCTCCCTGGGAGGAGGCACCTCCTCGGGCGGGCGGGGAGGCAGGAGCAGGTCGGGACCGAGCACCCAAAGATGGACAGAGGTGAGGAGGGTGCAGGGGGCTCAGCCCCGGTGCCCAGCCGAAGCCACCCGAGACTGCAAGTGCCTGCTCTGAATCCTGCTCCGAAGGATGAAAAATTGATGTTACCGTTTCCCTGATAGCGTTCAGCCCATCACCAGCGACGGGCTTAGCTCTGGTGTCTGACACACACTCGCCTCTCCTGGTATTTTACCAAAGGCTCTGGGGGTCCAGTGGCGAGGATACAAACCCCGACGTATCGTATGGACACTGTGAATCTGCAGCGATGCTGAGAAATTGACTCTCTGGGGCATGCTGGGCGTCCCGGCTCAGCCGTGAGACCTGTCTGCCCACCAGCAGACACAAGACAGGGGGTACCAATGACCCTGTTCAAGTGGCATCGAATACGATAAACAGCCCCTTGCTGTAGTGCAGTGTAATGTCTAGTGCAATGTAGATGCAGTGTAAATGTCTAATTGCTTCTCTGCTGTCTGGATACACCACCATGTGGCTGCTAGAGACGGTTCCTTTTCTGGGAGAAAAGGAAAATCTGATCAGAAAAAGAGGAGAGAGAAGAGCCATCTGCTTGTTCATGATGGTCGTAGAGCAAATTCACATTTTAATGAAAATTTAAGCCAGTTCTCCAGCTGATCTGTCACATACGGACATACAAAAGCGACAGATGCTTTAGAAACACCAGAGACACTGAAATACAGTGACGCAAATTACTCCTTCTACCTAATGCAAGATAAACAATTTGCCTTTATCTTAAACCCCCCAAGAATGATGCAACGTCTAAACCATGTAATGGCTGCCAGGACCCACAGATGGCAGCACACCCAGATGCCAATAATCTGTCAAAAATACCTAGTCTTTCAGAGACGGCTCCCAAAGCAGGGCAGGAACACCTACACAGTGAGAGCTGAGGCTGCAGGAGATCTAAAAGGAGCTGATAAGCTCCGGGATCAACAATCCACAGCCCAACAGATGCAATGCAATAGACCCATGTCTCCCTGGGGGCCATATTCCCGCTCTGTACGCAGCTCTAACTAGCTCCCCGAGGAGAGTTTACGCTCCGTCTGGATCTATATGGCTTTTGACCCCATTAATTGTGAAGGAGATTTACTGTTCTTCATATCTGGGGTTTCAGTGTATTTTTAGAACATGTAATACATCTTTGAGCTGGATGTGACGTTCATCTGCCGGCAGCCCCCGCTCTGCATTGTGCCGAGCCAGTGTTGGGAGACACCCGTCAGTTTGTGAGGGGTTTTTAGCCACGCAGCAGGCACCAGGAAAGCGATAAATTGGCTTTCTTTAGCAGCTCATACTGAACACCGAGACCCAGGCTCCTGGCCCCCAAATTAGGACTTGGAAGCAGGATTAAACACATCTGGTTTTGAAATACATTCAGTCACGTCTCCATCCGCGGGGCTTTGAGGCAAGGACCAGACCCGCGATCGCCCATTCCCACTGACCAGCAACCGGAGCTCTGAGGCAATGACCAGCAGCTTTGCCCAGCAGTCCCAGAGCTCTTGGGCAGCCCAGGCCATAAGCCAGCAGCTGACAGGGTCCCCGAGGGACCCCCCACTCCAGGTCACATTTGGGTTCATCGCTCTGCTGAGCCGACTCCTGAAAACGCCTTTGTCTCAGCACGTTACAGAAGGCCAGAGACTGCCCCTTTCCAAGCGCCGTGACCAGGGTTACTGGGATGTCCCAACCGAGCCAGGCCACCGCGATCGCCCCGGGGAGGCGATGAGCCGACGCCGGCCACGCTGCACCGGCCATTCGGGACAGACAGCGGAGAGGGACTGAGTTCACCCCGCAAGGGGGACTTAAGTTTGCCAAGGTCTGACTGAGTTGAAACACAGTAAGTGCAAGGGCACCTGTTTCACAGGTTTAAAGAGGGAAAAAAGCTTCCTTTCAGGCAGATTGGGATGACACCTTGAGCGTTTCCCCTTGGCATCAGAGCCCGCAGGCCCTCGCCCAAGAACATCGTGTTCTGCAGCACCCTGGTGTCCTCAGAGCATCTCCCTGCCAAGCAGCCTTGGGAAACGAGTACAGGAGCCCGATTTCTATGTGCATACGGCGCCGTACTCGCTTCAAGTGTGGCTGTCATCGTGGCGATAGCCAAGTGACAAACACACATCCACAGGCAAGCTCTCCAGTCCCAGTCCGAGCCTTTTCAGGCTGGAGCTTGCAGAGAAGTCATCCGCAAAGCACCCGCAGAGGTGCAGCTGCGGAGCACAGGGTGGATAAATCGGCCTGTGCCGGGCCCAGCGAGGCCAAGCCCAGGCTGCGAGGGCCCAAAGTAACGGGGGTGCGGCAGTGTCACCCCCGGGCCGGCAGCGCGGGGGGATTACTGTGCGTTTTGATCATCGGGAGATAACACTGCCGGACCGGCAGAGACCCAGGCCCTCTCCACACCGCACGGGCTGGAGAGCAAACGCCTCGCGCACCCGCGGGAGCCCCGGGGGCCTCG
>NW_008825267.1:344705-346392 GCF_000699105.1 Pygoscelis adeliae
GGCGCCCGCGATGCGTGCCGCGCTAAGGGGGGCTTTCTCTTCGTTGCAGAAATTTGCCTGCAATGGTACTGTAATTGAACACCCCGAATATGGAGAAGTGATTCAGCTGCAGGGTGACCAGCGCAAGAACATCTGCCAGTTCCTCGTGGAGGTGGGACAGCTTGGGCCCGCTGCGCGCGCGCTAGCTGAGCGTTGAAGTAAACACGAGTCTCTGGTTTAACAACCACGCGGGCTCTCATTTTCCCAGCGTTCAGAGAGCGGGCTGACGGAGGAGGCTCTCTCCGTTCTTCTTGGGATTCCCGCTGGAGGCGAATACCTCCCAGCGGGGTTTTGCACTTGCAGTCTAATCTTCATTCCGTACTTCGGGGGGGAGCAGAAATTTGGCGGTTCCACAGCGCCTGCAGCGTGGGTGGCGTACGGACGCGCGCGGAGGCCTGTCTGCCCCGGTGTGCCGTAAAGTGCATTTTCTTTCTTGCAGATTGGCCTGGCTAAAGACGACCAGCTGAAAGTCCATGGGTTTTAGGTGCCTGTGGGTCACTGAAGCTTTATGCAAGAAGATTTCCTTACCATGAAATTCCCATCTGTCCCTTGTCATAAGTTTAAAACCAGCCGGTTTGTGTAATGTAATGATCTTGGGTCCACTGTTCGGTCTGGACTAGTGTAATTCAGTGATGTAATAAACTGACAAGAGCCCATGCTATCTCGTCTTGCTGTCCCTCATTTAACAGAGGTAAATCGGGCGTTTGGCATGGTCCAGCCTGAAGCTAAAAGTAACCAGATGTTCCAAGTTAAGCCAAGGGACTCGGCCTGTCAGTCCAGAGACTGTCCGGATCGCTCCTCCGTCCAGCTGCTCTTCCATTCCCATGGACGGTAATTTATCTCGCGGTGCCTCCCGCAGTCCTACACGGAGCGAGGCACCGAGCGCGAGCTGTGACATGGCACGGGGAGATAGCACCTTCCCTCCAGGCAGTGCTGGCTCCTGGTGGCAGAGGGATTTGGGGAAGCTTGACTTTGAACAAGAGGAGTAACTGAAGAGTGACGTCAAGGCTGGATGTCTGCAGTTCAGGCCGGGCAGGTGCTGGTACCCTGCAAGCCCCAAGATACCGGGCTAGCCTACTCGAAGGAACCGTCGCCTTGGGTTAAACTTTTGACAAGGGATCAATTTTGGACTAATGTCACGAGTATCGTTGTAGATAGAGCCGCAGAGCTTATGTGTCGCTAGCAACTGCTGCCTAATGCCCTGTGAAGTAACAGATTTTTGGTTTCATTTTTAATGTTTTATGTAATGTATTTAAAGTCTTATTTAAATAAAAATGGTTTTCAAAAGCATTTGCTTGGTGGATTGAATTGCATTTCGGGGGCGAAGTGCCTTGCTCTCTGTAAGCAGTGACGCTGCTGCCGGGGGAGTGGGAGCAGCGCTGGGGTGGGACGTGCAGCCCCCGGCAGCTCCGCGGGGCCCTGGGGAGCGCTTCCCCCTGCGACCCCCTGCAGGGATGGGAAGGCGAGCACCATGGCTGCTGTGCCTTCTGGTCCCTGACCTCCGCTGGAGTCAACAGCCTGCCCCGGCCGGGGGTGGGTGTTGAGTCAGTCCCTTCCTGGGCCGGAGTTCGTTCACCCTCGCATCGGGTCTTGCCCTGGCCGCGTTCCCATAAGCCCGGCCGGGACAGTCGGCGCTTCTGCTTCCTGC
>NW_008825267.1:347373-347956 GCF_000699105.1 Pygoscelis adeliae
CCGGGCCGGGGAGAGGGGGCCAGCCTGAGCGCCCGCGGGTCAGGCTGCAAACCTGCGTCACGGGGCTGCTGAGCCCATGGCGCTGGAGGAAGCGGGCGCCGTGTCCCCGTCACCCTGACGGCTCATTTGGCCCAGATTGAGCCATTAAAAGCCAGAAAATTGCAAAACAATTTGTTTGTTCCTTGTAAAAAACACTCTGTAGAGCGAGGAATCGATCGCTGCGGGGCACGGGAGGTGCCAGGGCGCCGCTGCCTTCCTGCCCATTCAAAGCCCATTTGTTTTGGGGTTGTTTGAGGAGCACCGATACCGTTCTTCGCAAACGCAGCAAGCGCCGGGGGCGCGAGCAGACAGCGACGTGCGCCCGATCCGTGGCATGTCACTCACACGTGTTTTATTGAAGGAGGGAGACAAATGTTCTCTACAAATACGATGAGATGAGGGTAAACACAGGCAAGAGGAACTATCGATATTGGAAGAAAAGACTCGGTGGCAGCAGACAGGGACTTACTGGGGGAAACGCTGGGGCTGGCCGTGCTCGGCAGCAGGGCGTTACTGAGCCGTGGGGTGGGCAGCGTGTGCTGCC
>NW_008825268.1:0-6952 GCF_000699105.1 Pygoscelis adeliae
GCGATGCAACCATCTCTAGTGCTTCAGTTATTCGAGGCTTAACAGACCCAGGTATATTGCTCATGCAGGGATGAAAGCTCAGGCTTTCCAGGACAGGCGCAGGGAGAGACAAGCATGTCTTATCCTGCCCTAAAGGCAGCCTGGTGGCCTGGGCTTGGCTTTGGGCTGCTGTCCCCTGGTTCCTCAGGGAACACAGCAGCCACCAAAGGGGTTGGCTCAGGCTGAAAGCCACAACCTTCCCCCAAAGCTAAATTCTGCTTTACTGATGCTGATGTAAAGCCAGATAAAGTATCTTTGGATGAAAAATCAAATATCTTGTTCCACCATGTCCCTCTCCAGCTCTCAGCTTGCAGAACAGAAGTTGGGCCACCAGCACCCCAGCTCTGCTGCTAAACACATTAAATATGACTTTTATTTCTGCTCTGCTTTCTCAGCACAGGCTTTGGAAGAGCAACTGCTTGCAGCCCAGGACAGTGTATCCTTGGATGCGGAGATGGTATAGTTAATAGGGGAATAAGAAGTCTTTGGCATGATGCATGGTCCCCAGCATGGGTGGCCCAGCTGCAAGGCAGGGTTTGCCTCAGGACCCTGTGATGACAGCCTAGGTTTTTGGGGGGGCTAAGAGGCCAGGGGTCTGTGATATAATTATATAGCCTTGGAAAGGCTTAGAGGGAAAAGCTAACATTGAAAATGGACAGCAACCTGCTGGGTGCAGCAAGGTGTCAGCATCTCACTCTTGCTCCTTCCATACCCAGAGATACCCAGGGTCTGATCTCACAATTTCTACAACCCCTGGAAGTCATGGTACCATTTTCTGGCTTCTTGAACCTGCTTATAGGACACAGATTTGAGCTGAGTCTCGGAAATCAAAGAGCAAACAGGCAACCCATTTCCTCTTCCAGTCTCACAAAAGCATCTCATCAGAAGCAGCTTTAATCCTCTATCTCTTCTAGGCCAGGCCTTTAGCCAACAGCACCCTTGCGCAGGATGCAGATTGGATGGAGCGGGGGCTCTTCTCCCCATGCAGAATGGGAAGCATCCCTCCCTTGGGGTCCCCAGGGATGCACACAGGGGGTCCTGTGTGGCAACCCGCATCCCGGCTGCCTCTTCTCTCCCTCGCCTGCATCCCAGCACAGCTGGATGGAGAACCCAGCTGTTGGCAGGCAGGGCTGCGGGAACAAAGAGGCCATTGCAGCGGGGACTTTGAGTAATAGAGAGCAAAGCCCGGCAGCTCTCAGCAAGCCTCAGGGCCATGAAATCCGATTCGCGTCCCTCCGACAGCAGCGATGGGGAAGGGACCCTGAAGGCAGCGTGCTTTGGTGGCGGGGAAGGACAGGTGGCCGCAGGCTGGGAAGAAGGACCGTAATGAGGCGTCACGGACACAAGATCTTCTTTGTTAGGATGTTACCGAAGTAGAAGAGTGACTGCGGGAGAGGTTTCGGCACAGCTGCCTGAACTCCTTACCTCCTGGAGATCAAAGCCCGCCTTTCTAATTGCGTCTTTTATTACACTCACCCAAACACTCGCCTGGTATCCTGGTGGCTTTGTGGGGGGAACAGGTGTTTTTTAACACGCGTGCGATTGCAGGAGATTAACAGATTTAAAAGCGTGCTCCGGGAGACACGGCAATGCATCATGCTCCTGTTAAGATGGGGGATGCTGAGCCGGGCAGGGAGGTTTCTGCAGGAACATCTCCTTCCCTGGTGCTGGAGGCTCATCCCACTTCGCAGGCGGCTGATGCCATGGGGCAGCTTGGGGCAGAGGTGTGTCCCTGGCCAGCCCCAGCACAAGCTGGGAGGCCAAAGGAGTCCATGGGGCCCCGAGGAAGCCCGCGAGCTCACAGTGCAAGCAGGACCCCTGAGATGCCACGTATGTCCCATCTTGCTGATAAGGGCATTAGTTGGACAGTGGCTGCAGCCTGCTGAGGGGCTGCTGCGCAGGGATGTTCCATTCCTCAAATGCCCCAGCTGGACCAGGGATCTCCCCTCCATCTCCCAAAAAAAAGTTCATACCCTCCAACACCCTGTGTTGGACCTGGGACCCCCTGCTCCATCCCCCAAATGCCCCGTGCTTGACCTGGGATCCTCCCAAGCCATCCCCTCAAATGTCCCATGCTGGACGCTTGATCCCCCCGAACACCCTACACTGGACTGGGGATCTGCCCCCTTCATCCCCCCAAATTTGGGGGGATTTCAGGGATTTCCAAGTGAGGAAGCAGTGTGGTGAGAGGTGCAGCAAGGAGAAGAGCTGTTACATTGCTCAAGGATAGCAATGGTCTTCACCGTAGAGGATTAAAATATGCAGAGAACAAGAACTGCTGGCCCAGGAGCCAGGGAGGGGACAGGAACTTGGCTGAGGATCCCACAGAACAAAGCAAAAACAGGAAAATGCATAGACATGCCTAGAAAGTCATAAAAACAAAGTTTAGGTTAAATACACGCAGGGTCTCTTTTCCCCTTGGCAGGTTAAGAAAGGGCGATCTTTGCCTCCAGAGCTGCTGGCAGAAGCCATCGCTCTTGCTTATTCCTGGGAAAAACAAAAGGAGGTGGATGGAGGTGTTCAGGGTGGGCAGAAAGGGGCTCAGCCGACCCCCAGAACTCAGCTCGGGAGGGGGGGGAGATTTGCTCTGGCGCGGCAGCAGAAGGACACACAGCCCGATAGGCAAGGACAGCTGGATGGACAACCCTGAGCACATCATACCACACCAGTCACTTTGCTATGGTCTCTGTGGTCTCCTATGCATCCTCCAAGCTCCCCAGCCTCCCTGATTCAGGGATTTTCCTTTAATTATACCACCATGCTGTAGTAAACATCCGTATAACTGAGACCTCAGGTTGGAGTTGATAAAACAAGGAGGAGAGTGGCAAAAAAAAAAGTAATTCCCCAGAGAGCTTCTTGTGTATTGGAGTTGAAATCAACACCCCTATCAAAATGAAATGATAAAAAAAAAAATTGTTTGGGAAAAAGAAATGATAGTTTCCCATCCGCTGCTTGCCGTTTCCTTTCTGCTGGGCACAACTCCTAAAAACGAGGCGTTTGTCCCCTTTGATGGCTGGTATAAAATGAGCTTTGATGTCATGGAAGGAAATAATGTATTTAGATACAGCCTTTGCTCAGATCAGGCAGAGCTAATATAAATCAGGGTACTGAGGGGATCGGGAAGGGTGTGGAGAGGTTCAAGTTGACCCTTTACCACCATTTTCTTTAACTTTCACATTAAATTAACTTTCCTATTGTTCCATATCACCGTGTTACATCTTATGTTCCCCATTATGATTCTTTTGTTCCCCTGCAAAGCTTTTGAAGCAGATGAGAAAGGGAAGCCTCTTGTAATCATCTTTCCAGAGGGTACCTCCAGATCACAGGCAGCACATGGAAACGACTAGGAAAAGAAAGCCTTGTCACAACACCTCTGCTAATCTTTCTTGGAAATGCCTTGATATTACTTTGAAAACAACCAATGGCTCGTTGGGACTGTCCAGGATGGCAGAACCAGCATCCATGTCTGTCGCCACATTAAAATTCATACAAGGCACAAACAAGTTGCCGAGGTTTTCATGCCATCACTGCTGGAAGCTGAATAAAAATCACATTAAATTTACTTTACACTTCTGCAACAGCTGGTGGCCATGTCTTAAAGTGCTTTTCAAGCCTGTGGGCCAAAGAAAAATCAGGATCCTTTCAAGTCAAGGAGGTTTCCCATTAATGTAACGCGGTTGGCTTTGCCAGTGGGACAGATTTTCCAACGTGCTCAGCTGTTTTCTGTGTCTGGCATCTTCTTACGGTGCCTGAATTGAAGAAAAGCTCCTGAATAAAATAAATGACCCTGTGATTTCCCGGGATGCTAGCTCAGCCAGTCTCAGTCATTGTCCAGAGGTGCTGGATGATGCCACCGTACAGGGGCTAAGCTCATCCTGCACCGGATCCAGACAATCCCAGGAACAGCATCCAAGCCTCCCAGATTTATAATAATCCTGGAAATACGACAGATCTGCTGTATTTTATTTTGGTGATGCAAAAAGTGTAAAGCATGCAGAAAGATGCATATTCCCTTCTAGCATGTTTCCTCCGTGAAAATATTATCACAGCCTTAAACAGCTTTGGAAAAGGGGAAAAAGAGAGAGGGAGGATGCAGCACGTGCATGCAAAAGGGCAGGTTTGGGCTGAATTCATCATTTTTCAAGAAACTTTTTACATCAACAGAAGTTGTTCTCCACGGGATAAAAATGGTGCCGGCAGGGCAATGGGACATCAGCTTGAGCCATGTGGCTTGATGATTTCTGCTTGCAAAGGGCTGCACTCTTATCTGCAGGAAAATTACTCGGAAGGGGGTGATGCAATGATGTTGGGGTGCTGGTGTAGTGTTTTTATGTATGCTTTCTGGCCCTGAAGGCTGCCGAGCTCCAGGCTTTTCAAATCCATGCAAAGGGAAACCCCTTTGCAGGATGGGATGGGGAGCTGGTCTCTGCAGGAGCGAGCAGCCATGGTTTGCCCACGTACTCAGGAGCTTCCTTGTTTGCAAAGGGCTGGTTTTGTTGTAAGCTAAGTCTTTACTCTGAAAAGTCTGGGCTTCTGGATGTCAGAATTAATATACACTTGGTCTTCTTGGCCCGCAACCAAAACGCAAACCTCCATGGTCTAATTTTCTTAATGAATTTAGCTCCTAACGCCAAAACCAACCCGCTGGTGACACCCTTCCAGGTAAGGCTCTGCCACCTGGCCTTGTGCCGGCTGGGGACCCGGGGCCGTGCTCCCCTATTAACCAGCCCCAGCCCCTCCCAAAGCAAGTATCTGGGCTCTTTGGACATCCCTGGCAGACGGCATCTCCTGGCCCACCACCGAGATGCTAGTTAAAGCCCTCTGCAACCAGCCTCTGCCCCAGGGCTGAGCAAAACTCTTGGCGATGGTGTGGAAATCGCTCTTGCTCAAGACAGGAAGGCAAGAGAGGCCGTTAGAGCATCTCACTCGAAGGGTTGACCTCCCAGCCATGACACTGGGTTTTCTCTTTGCTTATGGGGCAGAAAAGGGGTCTGAAGACCCCGCTGAGCTGCTCTGGCAGCATCCCCAGCTCTCGCAACCGTGGGGTTTGCAGCTCACGCACATGGAGGAAATAAAATACCATGGTAAGCCAACGCAGGGCGCTGAAGTTGGTGGCACAGAGCAAGTTTCCATCAATAGTGAGATTTTTCGGCTTGGTAGGAGAGCCCATGGAGAAGCACATCCCCCTCAGTGGCTGAAGCATGCTGCTCGGTTTGGTGCATCATGCTGGCCGAGCCAGAGCGTGCACGGAGCACAGTAAGCACAGCACCCAGGGCTCGCAGGGAGACGTGCCCAAGGGTGTTAAAGAAAGGCAAGAGGAGAGGGATGGAGGGAAGAAAAAAAACAGAGAGGAAACAGCTTTTCCGGCTGCCCCCGTGCCAAGCCATTGCTTCCAGAGATGTCTGGTGGCTTTGGGAGGCTCAGCTAACCAAACTGGAAGGCAACACTTCCTTTGTTGTCCCAAAAGCTTAATGAAAGCCTGCAGAAAAAAAAATATTAAAAAAGCCTAACTGCCCCCAAATGGAAAGTTTCTCGCATGAAAGGGACGGTGGGATGTTTGGCAGCAGCCACGGCCCCCGCTCCAGTTTTCTTGGACTTTTTAGGCAGTTTCTCTTGCAGCTAGTGCCCTCTCGCGGAAACCTCTCATCCGCTCCATTTTTACTGGTTTTTTTTTTCCCCAAAATGAGATGATTGCCCCACAGAGAGAAGGAGCACGCACAGAGGCTGCGGTTCTGCCCAAGCCCAGTACAGCCAGCAGTGCTGGGGATGGGCTCGTGCCTTCCCACCCGGCACTGGGAAAGAGGATTTCATTGGGATGGAGGATTGCAACCCCACAATGCCCCACCACGAGATGAAGCCTTCCCAAGCCAACGTGCTCCATGGTGGCAATCCAGGATGGTCTGATCCCAACCCCGCAGGTGCTAAGGGAAGGTCTCCCACCGGCAGCACCACAAGCTGCCGCCTGCTTTGCTCCCCGCCTCGCCTCCTGAAAAGCATGAGATAATTGGGTATGGGAGCAAAAGGTGAGGACAGCGTTCCTCTCAGATGTCTGAAAGTCAAAGTGACGCCAGCATGGAGCTGGGGGCAACAAAGAGCCGGCCGGATTGATGTGGCCAGCGGGGATAGGAGCGGGATGCAAGGTCAATTGCTGGGAAAAGTGGTGCCTGAGCCGGCGGAGCAGCAGTGCCATCGCCTGGAGCCCTCCACCAAGATGCTCTCCTCCGGGCAAATCCCAACGCAAACACGAACACACGTTATTTTTATTTTTCCACAGCCGAGACCTCTCCTGGAGCACAGACACTCCCTGGCAAAGGGGCCAGGCTTTATGCCAGCCTTCCCTTATGCCAAAGCATCAAGAGGCTGAGCATCCCTACTCTTTCCTTTTTTCAACCCAAAAGCATGGGAAAGACTGACGGTCAGCCTTCATGCCGGCGCTGGCAGCAGCAACGCAAGCAAGGACCACCATGCCATAGCTGGGTCAGGCTTGCACCAGGGCGCCCTAATTTTGCATCGAGGAGGTGCAGCTCTTGAGCACGGCTGGGGGAAACTCTCCTGTAAAGGGGGCCCCTGGTTATATATGAAGAATAAAGGGGTTTGGGGATGGTGTTTGGGGCAGTGCTGGGGATGGTAGGTGGCAGGGGAGCGCTGGGGTCAGGCTTTGTTCAAGGGGTATGGGGCTGCGGATGATGAGGGAAAGCAAATTCGTTGTATCAGAAAGCGAGGGTTTGCAGAAAACGAGGCGCCTGGGTTAATTTTACCCTAAGAAAATAAGAGTTTTCATCTGTGTTCCCAGTAATTGCAAAGATCTGGTGACAATTCTGCCATTTTCCACCGATTCATGCACAAATTGCAAATTTGTGCCTCAAAGCGGGGCTGCGCTCCGTGCCGCAAATGTGTTCAAACCCCCTCCTTT
>NW_008825268.1:6992-7382 GCF_000699105.1 Pygoscelis adeliae
CTTGCTGAGGATGGGAACCGGAACCACGGAAAGGCCATGGCGGAGGGGTGGTCCTACCTATAAAATAGCGTATGTGCTGTTGTACGCCATTTTAGCATATTGTGTGCTATTTCGGCTTGTACAGTATTTTATAGTATCTCTGTACACACATAGAGGCTATATTATATTGTATATGTCACGTGGAAGAAAGGATGTAGGGGATATATCTTAAATGCCACAGAATATGCGAGACATACAAACAAAAAACTAAACATAGATCTGTTTATTACACACAAGCACACACAAGTAACGGGGGAAAAAAGGTATAACCTACCTGTTCCTTAAAAAGTGCGGGTCTGACACACGTGCCGCCCAGACCCCCCCCTCGGCCCCGGCGCGCCGCGTTCGTGG